>NC_092816.1:78041751-78341751 GCF_023375885.2 Dermacentor andersoni
TGTTTCCTTTTTTTTAAATAAATCTAAGCTGAATATGGTTTTTGTATTTAGACTTCCAACGTTACGGCAGTAACTATAATATAATGCAATGTAAGTGTAATGACGTCGCTTACTCAGTACAATGAAACTTCGCTAATCTCTGAACAAAAAACAAATTTGTGCAGCGTGGTGTCCTCAACTGTTGTAAAGGTAGCAGGGAAGTCTTTCTTTCCTGTGCATGAGATAGTACTTGCAGTACTGCGAGATCACTTATTCGTTGTTGAAGAAAAAGTTCCTTTTGTGCTGCAATTGAAACAAAGACACATTGATTTACGTGCAATTATTTTAAACTCTCTAATGTTAATGGCATACCGTATACCAGCAACATGGCCAATGTGCTTGCAGCACATGAGCAAGCATGTATGCCACATAGTATTTGTGTGAAACAATTCAAGCAATATGCTTTGTATTTACACAAGGAACACTTGAATTAGTGGGCTCAAGGACATGAGATCGTTGGTATAACACCCCTGATGAAGCTGAGACATGACTGCAGACATCAGATTGGCTCAGAACATGGCTGGAAATCACTTAATGTTCACTCATTATCTTAGCAGCACACTTGGAACCCCTTGCATAAAATAGATGCAGTAGCAGTGGAAGTTAAAATATCAATGTAATGATGTAAGGGCACTTCTCTGATTTGTTAGCAAGAAGAATGTATAATAACTTGCACTGCCTCAACTTCATATGACAGTGTTGCCACACCGAAGTTAGCAAATTACGTATTAAATTGTTCATTCGCGTATCATGTATCTATGTACATGGAGGGGTGAAAAGAAAAAGCTGCCGATAAGGTATCTTGACGGTTTCTCACCCCCATACTCGTAATCAGCTCCAGTTCAAATTTAACTGGCATGCAGCTTGACAATAACCTTTGATACACAGCACTTAAGATTAAAGAGATGCTTACCTGTTTGTGGCACCCACGATAAGAAGCCGCTCATCTCCTTTCGTACTGGCTCCATCCTATGGTACACATAAGTGATGGCAGAATAAAGAGCAGGTCATGTTGCAGGGAGTAATCAAGTTATTGATTTTCTGCATGCTATATGTTCGAACTGTGCATGTAGCTGCTCTTGAATGCTGTTTTTCATGCAAATGACATCTCACCAGCTGTACGAGGAACTCTGTCTTGATGCGCCGCGAGGACTCGTGCTCTGTTTCGGAGCGTTGTGAGAGAAGGGAGTCAATCTCATCTATGAATACCACAGAAGGCTGGCAGCTCCTTGCTACGGCAAACAGTGCTCGCACCATCTTCTCTCCTTCGCCAACCTGCACAGATGGAGAGGTAGACAGATGGTCAACCGAGAAATTTTCAAGTTGGCTTTCACTACTCATTCCTGTAGCACTTAGCCACACAACTACGTTACTGTACCAATGCACATTGTAGCAGCGACTATGATTCGTCACAAACTAGGCTTTGACTAGTGGTCTTAATCACCTGTTCAACGTCTACTCCTAATGAACCATTCAACATAGGATAGTCTACAGCATTTGAGTAAATTGTATTTCTTTTCTAAGTGCTCTCAGTTATGTGGAAATCATTACACACACTACTAGCTCATTACTAAATGCAGATAAATATCCTTTAGGCCTCCTGGACTTATCTCAAGGGGAAAAAAAAAAGAAAGTAGTAACTCAAGAAAGAAAGGTAATCTGAACTATGAACAAATGCCATTTCTTTCTTTATAAGTGAGTTTTCCAGACTGTCGCTCTGTATTACTTGTTCACTAAGGGCATTCACATACACACTTGGCATGGAGGCAATGGCTTCATTCTTAAAGTGTTTTCTTATTTATTGAATAACTTACTGTATGCAGTGTTACAGAAGAGCACTGACTAGATAATGAAGACACATATGTTTTTAAGCTCACTGAATCTGAACCCCCTTCCGTAATATCATGCCCAATTTGTACATCACTACTACAACCCAGCACATTGCTACTGTTACCTAGCACCTCCACCAGATGTCACGGGGCAGTGATCTTGTAGACAAATGGGAAATTACTTGAGAGAATTAAATGGTTTAGTGGGTTAACTTGTGTCCAAGAGGCGAAGTACCTATATAGCAATGAACATGGCCTGCAGTGTCAAGTCAAATAACATTGCACAAGTCTGCCCACTATCTACTATGTCTAAAAGCATCATCGCATACTTCAGAGCAGTTGGCAGAGGTCATGACAAGTTAAAAATGTACAAGTGCTTATCGCATGCATACAGTCTGGTTAAATAGGCTGATCCTTGTGTCCAAGTGAAGAAAAAAATTCTTAAGGTTTAACTACCACAAGCACGTCTTTGGCAAGTGTGAAGAGTTAACCACTTGATAACTCTATGAAAGTGAGTGATAACTCTCACTGGACAAAAGACGTGGCAACATGTCTTGAGAGACTGCGCCTTCAAACTTGCATTAATGCACTGGTGTATCATGAAACAACAAAGCTTAACCCGACAATCAGCGGTCACGTGCAGATTGGCAGTGACTGTCCAAACATGCCATTCAAAATGTGGTGGTGTGATGCAACACATGTGCAAACACCTTTTACTACGAAGATCTTGGAACCTCCAAATCCTTTGTACAATCACTTAGCTGTAAATATTGTGCACTGAACCTCTCGCGATAGGGCAGGCTAATGAGAATGTTCAGCAAAAGAAAAACTTTATTTAAGATAAATTCCAGGCATGTTTAGTGAAAGAAGCTGCAAATTTTCTTCTGCACAATTCGCCTGACAAAATATGTGACTGCAGCCCACATTATGACATCAATGTTGATGACATGCTCGACGGGAGCAACACAAGGTACAGGTACAGAGTATGTCATTCCACCAGCTCTCAAATGGTCCGCTGTACCAGCAGGCTTCATTGATGTGCTTGAGCTTGTTCACAGAGTTCGCTAGTGTTGGTTTCCATTGCTAGTTCCCACAACCCACCACAGTTCGTTATACTTAGTGCTGCCTTCGAGTGGGAACGTGAAGACTGTTGCACCAAATGTTGGTGTTCCTTTCTTTTTTTTATTTTTAAGAGTTAATTCACTTTTAAATTTTATTTTGTCATCACATTAAACTTCACAAGTAATGCTCATCAAAGTGCTTAGTCTTGGTTGTGGCAGTTATCGATGCTCCCTACAGGCAATGCAGCTCAGTGGAAGCACCACTACGTTCGTTTGTTGTAAAGAAAGAAATCAGTCATTGGGGCCATTTAAACTTCTTTGTTGTGCAGGCGAAACTTGTAGTGGCCTTGACTGTATAAACATACACCAAACATACTAAAGACAGGAATTCGGCCCAGGCATATGGAATCCTTTGTTAGACAGGTCATTTGTTTGTAGCGGCATTCAGCTGTAGTAATGTGATCCAGAATAGGAGAAAGCGGGGAAAATGTACCCATTTTGATGTCAGGGAAGAGGCACTTATGCAGAAGAATGTTGCGCCAGCCTGAGAGGCAATGCATTTTCCTGTAAGTAGAACAGTAAAATATGCTACGTGGCATCAGGTGAGGCCAACATCCACACAGAAAAGTCTATGTGGATAACAAGTACGCAGCATGCACACATGAGTGATGCTTGTGCCGCTCTAATGCTCTAACAACACAACCTAGTCGGTAATGCCAAAGAACCTTTAAGAAGAGAGGGAGAGAGAATTTTGTCATGCAAAAATGTTACTTTTTTTTGTTTTTTTTCACACTAGTGTTGGCTACTCAGCCTCGTGAAATGTGATGAGAAAAGTGCACTGATGAGACATACCTATCAGTGTTTTTCCTGTGCCTGGAGGACCAAACAGCAGCAGTCCCTTGGGAGGCTGCCTCAGACCTGTGAAGATGTCACTGAAGAACACCGACCAGCAGCTCAATACTAGTCTGTTTCAATCTTGCGAGTGTTCTCAATGCACTCTACAGGAAGCAGGCAAAAACTTTATTTGTTCAGCAATGTGCCATTTCTACATGCAGCAAACGTTCCCTCATTTACTCGCCCCTACAACTTAACCATTACTGCCTTTTTGCAGATGCAGTTTTAAACTGCTGTCATTATATGGCTTACTCATCTATGCATTGGAGAAACAGAAAGCGATATACTCACGGTCTCAACATTGGCCAAACCACCATTTCCTTGACACTCTGCTTGGCGAACTCCAGTCCTGCTATATCATCCCAGTGAACACCTGGGCCATTGTCCATTATCTAAAGTAGTTTGAGATGAAAACTTTAAGCCTATAGTCACAGTTATATGATATGGTGCATTCCTTAATGGAGGCCTTCTTGATTGTGTGCCTTTATGCATAATTACAAGTTAAGCTGCCTTGTAAAACTCCTCCATTGCTTACTACCCGAGAGAAAATTACAATTAAAGTTTCTGTGGGTACTATACAAGAATTACACGTCCAACAGCAAATCGTACAGATCGCATAGAGCTTTCTGCCAGTCCTGTAGCTTTTTCTATCAGGGCAATACTAGCAATACTACATGTTCTATAAGACAAATAAAATGCGTTGTGGGTCCCAATCGAAGCATTAGAAGTAGTGATCATGACTCAAACGCGTACTGGTAACAGTATTGCTCAGCAAGAAGCCGACCAAGCGAATGTTCCAAACATTTAGGATGAAGGGACAGAAGGCTTCACTTTAATAAAGGAATTATGTGTTCTGAGCTGTATATTTGTTACACTGGGGATATTTAGGTAGCGCTTGTTGTTTCACTGCGTAATTCATAGAGAACAGAGCTGGCCGCCTGCACATCTATAAGGGTAGTACAAGTAGGGCTATACAAAGGCCACGATCCATCATACGAGTGCCGTCCTGTGTGTGAAATATTTGGCAGGACAGCAGCAGCAACCAAGGTCAGCAAAGCTGGGGAGGGTTTGCCTAGAAAGGCGCGCTTTAAGATGAACAATTAATCTACTTTTGTAGAACGAAGCGCTTTGGCACAAAGTGCTCCATCTACACCAATAGACCTTCATGACTATGTTGTGCGGAGTTTACACTGGCAAAAAGTTGCAAAGAAGGAAACAAGAACACAGACACAGATTGCGCTTCGTATGTCTGCATCCTCATTCCCTTTTTTCTGTAATTTTTCAACAGTGTAAAACTCAGCGCAATGTAATCATGAACGTGTGCAAACTAGCCCCTTTCATTGCTTTACCAATGCACTAGTAAGCTAATAGACCAATACGACTTATCAATGTATCAGGTCTATTGTTTCATAAACAACACTGGCTGTCAGTTTTACCAGCGTATCAGGTCCAATAAGATGAAAACAATAAAATTTATCTCTTGGAATTTTTGATAGTGTCATAAGTCAAACACACTGATTCAATTTGAATATTTCACAATTACAATGCACCTACTAAATATATATGAATCAATGCATTGTCCAAGTCGCACATTGTTTGCACACAGTGACCTCCCAGCTAGCCCACTTTTGATTCGAACTTCAGATTTACTGTTACAATAAACACACACATATTTGACAAGGCGTTTTATGAAGGAGGTAATTGAATTTAGGGTTGTGATATATTCCGCTGTCTCTAGCATCAACCTGATTGCCCCGTTCCTCTGGTCTGTGCAGTGTGGTCTAATTAACAATAATTAACAGCTCTCCTAATTTGACAAGAGGCCAGCTAATGTTTTTGTCGTCTGTGGTGCAATTCACCGTGTGAATGATGGCATCCTCAGTAACGAATGGCAAGAACAGCACAGCAAGTTTCATGTGCAAAGGCACTTCAAAACTAAAGTGGGAGCTTAATTAGTGCAGGTGGGTGTATAGACAACATCTGCGTCTTTTCTGTGCAGCATGCAAATCTGCTGGGATGCATTACCACACGTTCCAGAACTTAAAACAAATGTAGCAATTTCATGGAAGGAGAGAGGACCATACCAGTCTGACGGCCGTAACTTTTATGCATTTATTATCGAAACGTCTGCTCACCTCACTTTTGACGAGCTCAATCAGCTTAGCGTCTATATTCTTAAGTGCCTCACACTCCTCCAAGCCGTTGCAGTTCTCAACGCTGGATGTACTCGGCGAGCTAGCAGCATTGCTTCCGTTCGATCGGAGCAAGGGCTGCACAAATTTGCTGGTCAGGGTTCTTCTGCAACAAAAAGCCACCGAAAGAAAAATGACTCACATCTGGAGAAAGCCTCTGCTTCAAGTAATGCCGACTTATGCATACTATTGGCAGCCGGGCACCCGTTAGCACATTTAAACCTCAAACCTTCTCCTGAGAAAGCAAGGTTTTTCAGTGTTGCTGTGCTCACTCTTATAGCAACACACTGCTCAAAATAATCAGCCACTTTAAGCTTAATGATTTTACTTGGAATCTACCTAAAATAAAATGCTCATAACAATAAGATCATCACAGCACATTAAACCATGGTCTCATTATAACTTAAAGGGGTCCTTTCTGGTATGTCAAGAATTGAATGAAAAAAGAGAATTAAATGATAAAGTGACATAGTTATGGTCTGGAGCTATCATGCTGTCATGCTATCACCTACCAGCCTATGAGTAAACTGAATTTCGTGATTTTATCTGAAATAATTCATGCAGTCAAAAGAGCTGCTGTTGGGGTGTGTCAAGCAGTTGAATGTGACTGACAGCATCATTGTCAAGTGATAGCGGTTATCAGATAAAGCACATATTAGAGACCTTTTCAGCTTGCTCAAACATGAAACGCAACTTATTGTCACATACAGTTTAACTTCCACTACATGGCTGTGAAATCCTTAAATCTGAAGTGCATGCTTCCACAGCTGAAAAAGAACTGCATCATAATAGATTCATCATGCTCAAATGGGCACTCTTTTGACACTGTTCCTTTCAAAGGTAATGAGAAAAAAATTCTAAAGTCATTTAGGGCCAGTCTAGATACAACTACTAATCTACTCTAAACTATCAATATTTTCTTCTTTTCTTTATTTACATTTTGTGAATGTCATAGGTGTTACACACAACATACTACATTTTAATTAATCAGAAGTCAGTACATATTTTTTTTTTCATTCAGTGCATTGGTCACATATCAAACTTTGTGCTCCTTTCAGAACTTTTGATGCCATGTGTTCTGTTGAAAAAACATGTTATTTTTTTTTTTCCAGAGCAACACACACAAATATGATTTGTGTGCATATCTGGTAATGTATTAGGCAACGGTCTTGTCTTGGTTCATAGGTTCCATATATCCTGCTGAAGTTCATAATCGTATGACAAAGTTCAGATAATTCAAAAGACATATGTCCCTGAGGAGCTCGAATTTAGTGTGGCTTGAGTACTTCTCAAATTCTGTAGTCCCTGTAAAGTGAACTAAACTCCATGTATGCACCTATAATTGTTGAGGGTGACAACCCTGTTTCAGAGTGCAAAAGAGAGAATATGTTAACTGCCTAGCAATTATTAATTATGCCAGCAACATAGCCAATCTGCATGACACTTTGCATGCATTTTTTTCAAATACAATTTTAATGTACACTTTAATTAACTATGACACACAAGCAACATGCACACAAGTTGACTCACTTTCCTCCCAAGGTTTTAGTGCTACAGCTACGAGCCAGCCCTCCATTGGCCTTCTGCTGTTCAACTTGCTGCAAAAATAATAACGATTTAACACAAACTGCAATAAATGTAATACTGCAGACAATTTGTGCGTGAGCACAGGAAAACCCTATCAGCCGTTCAACCAAGCAAGAACATATCTGGCTGGCAATGTGTAACAGGACAAAAGAAAAAGTCAACAATGTATATAACTTTTTAAGTGGTGTTTCCACATTTCAGAAACCAGGCAGTGCTTACCAATTGCTCCCTGGCCGTGAGAAAGGTGGGAACGCTGGATGGCACGCTTCCTACAGAAAACAGGGGAATCAATGCTAGACACGTCAACATGTGAATTGCAAAAAATTCTAGAACCAATGATGACACAATGATCATCTGACCACAGATGAAACTGCAAAAATTGGCTACTAAATTATGTCTGAGAGAGAACGAATTCAATTTAGCAGCGAAAAAAAAAAAAGAAAAGAAAGACACGTGGAGAATAAATAGCTGAGGCAAGGTCACACAAACCTGCACGGAAGCATGAAAGATCTCCCCTGGGAGGAGAGTCTTGGTCTGCTGGTTTCTGCACTCTCAAAGCCTACAACTATTGCAGCAAGGAAGAGCTACAGATTTCTGTCAGAGCATTGTTGAAAGAATGCAGCAATATTGCTAATACTAATACAAATGGGGGCAGGGACGTGGTTACAGTTGTTGGCATAGTTAATTGAGGCAATAAAGGAATCAAGACATACACCAATACAACACCTGGCTATACCATCCGCAAAACTGATGGTAACCTAGGGGCTGGAAAAAATATCTGGGGAAGCAAAAGTGCTGCTTTAAAAGCGAATTATCGTGGCAGGGCATGCCGAACAGGCACTAACCGGAACATGTTAGGTAGTGAAAGATCTGGTAGACCAAGGTAAATTTTCATGCAAAGCTCAACTGTTTAATCCTACGAAAGATAAAATGGATACTCCATGCTGCACAACCTAGCAGTGATGCCACAAAGATTTCCTTTTGCAATATAAAACTTATCACTTGCTAAGAAAACAGAGAGGACACTTTTGTTCGCACACATACCTCGTGGGCTTGGTTTTCCCTCCTGATGAACGTTGCTCCTGTACCGAGATTCCCCAATATTTCGTCTGGAACTTTCAGCAGAGAAATTTAAAGATGCAGCTGTGCCATTCACCAGCTTGTTTCTCAGTGGCAACTCTGTTGTGCTGACTGCTTGCACTTCTCTCAACGGTCTGGAAGGCTCGCTCCTGCCCAGCATACTGCCTGACCTTTTTGGCGCAAGGGGCTTTCGTTTCATCATTTCGATAAAGACTTCATATTCATCTCTGGCATCGCCCCCACCCTGAGATATTGAAAACAAAAGCAACGAGAAATTGTGACACAGATTGTGACACAAGAATTGAGAAACAGTGACACGTCTTATTTTACAGCATAAAACTCTTGGCTTTAACTTATGATATATTTTTTTTTTTTGCTTATTGTCCCATTAAAGAGAACTGTATGATGAAATAATGCGGTAGGATGAAGCCAGGATATCAGAACACAGTATAACAAAGAATGTTAGGCCAAATCAAAGGGCCTCTGCAAATAGCAGCCAGTGGTTCTCAAAGGCGCAAAGCACTCCTGGAAATAATGACGTGAACAGAAGTGACAGCAAGTCTCACAGTCTGGTCGTTGCCGAGTCTGTCGGGCAGGAATCCTAAAAGCTCCTCGTCACTTAATTTCACAAGCTGCGAGCGCCGCTGGTCAGCATCTGTAATGAATTAAGAAATTCTTGTTATACGTGGACATTCAAAATGACCTTGGGTTTCAGGCTGGTGTTGTTCAGAAACAGTGCACAAAAGGACAACAAAAGGGAAAACAGCACTGGATGAATCCCCCCCAATTCCCAAACTAAGTGCAGCTACGTTTTGGTGAGCCTCAGCTCATATGTGTTGCAACATCTCTCCACCGACAATAATCAAAGTAATACTGAAGCTCTATACTCGCAGACAACTTTCTGTGGCAATGAACGGAAAGCTAGGGAGGCAAAGCATGTCAAGCACAAGTGACAGCACTTCTGAAAAGAGTCCCGCGTTTTAATCCACATTCGTTTAGGCTGGGGAAGACAAAACATAAACACTGTACTAGCAACAGTTAAATAAGACAGAACACACCACTAAGAGTAAAGACTAACTTATTTCGCGGCTTTTCCCTTCTGTGTCTAGAAACACGCGAAACCATCGCATGTGGAAACTGCATTGATTCAGCATCTGTTCCGAGCAACCAAAAGCACCGTCCAACGCTGCTTGACTACTTGGCGCGGCAACACATGTGCAAGCAGGCATGTGCCCGTAGCTTTGCCTCCGTTGCCACAGAAAGCTGTCCACGAGTACGGAATCCTTTTGAAGTAGATGAAAGTGGCTTCAGATAAATTTTAACATGCACCCTTAATTAAGGACAACAAGAAGGTCTCACAAATTGAAGGTGAGAGGCATGCTTTTTTGTGCTTAGAGCCTTCAGTCACATCTGTACAGATCTCCCGAAAAAGAAAATGCGGAAGTTCGTCATTCAGTTGGGAATTAATGGACCTCTGTCTAAATGTGAACACAAGGACTCGTAGCATAATCACCGAAATTTGGATAGATTCTGATTATTTTCACACTATACTTGTTGTCTCGTATAATTTGCTTTCCAAAGTATGCATGTTTTAAGCCTTATCAATAATTCTGAAAAACCCAGTACAATGATTGCATAAATAATGATAGTGCCCAGCATACGGTGCAAGCTTGATACGAGTTCAGGACTAAGATGAATGCATAACCTCATCTAATGATTCTGTTTCTTCCAAAAGAAATCTTTGCTTGTTTTGCTTAGTTGGGAAGGTTACAAGCCTTCCATTAATTGGAAAACTTGATTTCCATTAAGTCAATGCTGGTGAATTCAACTAAGTGTCTTATTCAGTCATGTTCAAAAGTCACTGCACATTGCAATTTCTTCCTTTAATTTTAACATTGCATGATTCAAACAAATCAAATTTGCATGACCCATCAAAGTATAACTAACAGAAGTCAATCACATTTTAAGTTCATAAATGCTGGCTCTCCGACCTGCAGGAAAAATTTGCAAAGTAACATTTTTACTATCAATGCTTGCTATTGGGCAATGCCAGCAGTTGATGTATGTATTATATAAAATTCAGCAAAACCTCTTTCAGCTGTACAAAAGAAGCCCCTTTGCGGGAAAAAAAAAGAGGAACCCTGCATAATAATAGTGATAATAGAATACTCGCAGTTTTTTGAGGTCTGGGCAGAGTGGGTAACAGCACTCGAGAAGTTGTTGAGGCCTAGGTGCAAAAGGAATGCGAATTAGGTACTGAAGCAAAGCGTCACAATGGCATTCTTCATAAATAAACATAAGCCTTACCATCCAAGCTGTCGACGTGGCTATTTCCTTTCTCAGCAAAATGATTCAACAGCAAGCTCTCACAAGGTGCAGAAATACTGGACCAAGAAACACAGTGGATTAAAAACCAGGTCGTTTCACTGCATGTACATATGCTTTATATCCTCTATATATCATGTGATATTGATCATGTTAGGAATGTCATTGCGATGAGGTTGCTTAGATGCATGCATTCAGTATGCCCAGAACTATGTTCAGAGCTAGCAGTATGGATATGTCATGATAAGCATTGCAAATGATGCAGAGGCTGAATAGCATAAGCATATAATTTGACAAAAAAATAAAAATAAACATGTTCAGTAATACTCAGCGTATAAGCCACAGATTCTTTAGTATCTAGTTATATTGACTAGTCACTAATCCGTAATGTACAGTAAGCAACACAGATTGATGAAATGAAAACAAGGCTATCAAAAGAAAAGTACGGTGGAATAAGTTTCTGTTATGCTCCCACGAGTGTGCGACACATCAGAAGCAAAAATAGTGTTAAGATTGACAGTAGCGCTATTCCCATAGCTTGATATTCTTATGGAGTACAATTTTCAATTTCTTGAAACTTACCCCACCACCGGTTTAACGCGCATAATTTTGCAATTTCTTCCTTCGGAGGTTTACGTTATAGCAGGAGTGAAAAAAACATATCTGTCATCTTGTTTGTTTCTTGCTGATAAACGAATTCATGCAACACAAACATCTAGCGTGTGTATACCCAAGTGCTTCCACGAAACATACACTTGGTGGACTACACAATCTATGAGCACCGCTAGTGCAAGCGCAAGTGAACACATTCACAGATGTGATTAGAATGCAAGGACACAAACAAGCACAAGTTATCGACAATAACGTGTGGGTCTTTATGCATCGTTTCAGTTAACTTACAGTGGCGCGTTTATTGTTAGCGGAATTATGAGCATGTTAACCAACCTGCCAGCTATAAAATGAACAGTTAGTTTACACATACATGCCCAATCAGGTCCTCGATCACGTGATACGCCAAGGGAAAATTACTTGAGTGCACCGATAAACCATGCGGAGAGCTTACACTACGTATGTCGACTTTCCTTGAGATGTTGCATAGGCAAATCGTCCAGATAACGGCTTCTGGAAGGAAAATATGGCCGTATAAACAACACAGCAATTTGCAACGGCACTCACACGCCGGACGCTCTGGCGTACTGCACTTGACGGTGAAGTTTTCGGATAGCGTCAAGGGATAACTTGTCACTGCCAAACTGGCCGGTGTTCATCAACTGCAACTTGAACGCCAATGCCGGCGCCTCGCTTTCATCGTTCTTTGCGTAAGAGTCGGCACCGTTCATATCCATATGTCAAAGCACAACCGCATATACACAAATTTCCACAGAAGAACACAAAACCATCGCGAAGACACCGATTGCGCTCAAAGTAATATCCGGTAAACACGAACTTCTGAACCAAGCTAGCAGCCTAGCAAGATGCATCCAGAAAGCGCGCTCACTTGAGTTGATATCGATGACGCTGTGCAGTTCATAAATATATCCATAATATGTCCGCCGTGAAAATTCCCGCATTTCTTGCCATTTTCGCGTTGCAAATTTCGCGCGTTCAAGCAAGGAAAAAGCTAGAAGTGCATTTACTACCAACTATAATAATGCAATGAGATCTATGACGTTGTCTGATCGATTCCAATTCCTAGATCCCGGACCGTGAACACGGCCCGGCGAAAGTGGACATCCGTCCAACTCATGGTCCAACGTATTCTAGTACACTCTAGTCCAAATGTAGTACAGCGAATCTGTTGCAAGGCTTACTACACCTGCTGATAGAAGTATGAGATGTTTTATCATATTAGAGTAATGGCAGTGATAATCATTTTGTAGGCGCTGTGGTAGATCGTTATGGGTTCCACGCCAATTTTCGCAGTGCACACTCTAAAGTTCGTAACGTTTTCGTTGGTAAACACATCCCGGAGAATAAAGAGGGCTGTTTCCTTCTCGCAGTGTCCTTCATTCTCGAAATATACAAGTCAGTTTCATACCACAGGCGGTCACTTAAGCTGCCCAATACACCAGATGCGTGGCCCAGGAACTGACGCTTGAATTTGGAGTTGGCACCCTTGAAATTGGCCAACTGATCCACGTGGCACTTATGTCGTTTCGCAGCGTCCTCAGCCTGCCGGCGCTCATCGTCGTCTTAGCGGGCTCGTCGCTTGCGCTCGGCATCTCTGGCGCGGACACCCTCATCCTGCCGGGCCTGTCAATCGCGCTGAGCTTCTTGAGAAAGAACGTCCGGGTCCTCCCTGGCTTGGCGCTTGCGCTCGGCATCTCGGGCAGGATTTTCATCTGTGGCACGAGCGCGACGCCGTTGTTGACATTGACGTTTCTGTCCCCTTGGACTTTCCTAGTATTCACGCTGTTCATCGGAAGCCGTAACTCTGTGTGGCCTACCCATAGGAGCGCTGGAACTGGAATGTTTACGAGAGCTGCAATCGGGGTGGTTCAGCCAGCATGAGAAGTACGGTGCGCGTCACTCTTGTGTAGAGCGCGCGAACGGCGGCCGCCGAGGCGTTCCGGAGCCAGCCAGCGACTAAAGCCCCTCCATACACGTTTCCGCCGACCAGGTGAAAGCGGCGGTGGCGCGTGGATGGAGCGGCTTTACCAGCGACGTTTAACGGTAGTCGCTGTGCCCGAGATTAGATGCGTCGATCGACCGCACGCGCCCAGACGCATCTTATCTCGAGCCCAGAAGCTACCGTAAGACGTCGCTGGCTGTCTCCATAGTGCCCCGGCGGCCGCCGTTCCCGCGTTCTACACAAGGGTGACGCGCACTGTACATGGATTTGCCTATATACTTCGTCCTTCTGGCTTCAAGCGGCTTCGTGACTTTGTGAAATCGTCACTTTCGACAAAGTACTGTGTACTAAATGAATAAACATTATTAGTGCCGTCGGACAGCAGGATCGGAACACAGGCCCTCTAATACAGAAGTCCGTTATTGAAACCATTACGCTGCGGACGCATGCAACGAGAAGCGGTATAGAACGCCCTTATGAATTTCTCGCGGGCTAGCAATCAAATATGCAGTTCGAATGCTTGTTTTGTGCTTCTCAGCTTCTGGCTACAAGGCAGCACTGGACCGCCCAAATGGGGCAGCCCCGGAAAAGCTACTAGCTCTGGGCCTACATAATACCTTTGCTGAACTGCAGGCGGCAGTGTGGATGTCTCAACGGGAGCGCCTCAGCAAGTCCTGATCGGGAAGAGCAATATCATAGAGGCAATATTAAGCAGACTGGGCTTCCCCCAGCACCCGCAGTACACAAACGAAGAATCAGCGGACCTACCAAATGAAGTGCGGGCGAACATAGCACTGGCTCCCATCCTCAAAAGGATGATCCCCCGATACCGTCAAGGCCGCCGACAAGCGCGAGTCCAGAATCTACAAGAACAGTACGCGAATAATTCCGAGGTGGTCTTCACCGACGCTGCATGCTGTAAAAAAAAAAAAAAAAAGAAACAGATATGCACTAACGGCAGTAGGTAACGACAGCGAAGCTGGTCTCGTGTCCTGCTCAACTGCAACCACACACTCGCCGTACACGGCACAGGCGATGGCGATCGCCCTGGCTTTCCGTGCCAAGGAGATGTTAGGCTCCCGCTCGGTAGCAATCACTGACTCTCAGGTAGCATGCCGGATCTTTATGATAGGGAGAGTCCCACGCTGCATTCAGAAAATCCTTGGGTATAAGATAACCCACCAGCACAAGTTGGTTTGGTGCCCGAGCCATGAATGCCTGGCAGATAACGAAAGAGGGGATAGCGCAGCTATAGAGAAAGAAATTCAACTAGAGGGGACACTAGGCGAAAACTGGCAACAGGAAACACGTCACGCCTAGTGTTAATCCCATCCGTTAGTTGACGCGAGCATCGGAAAAAAAGAATGTGAAATGAACTTACAGACGTTTTCTTTTTATTCTTTCCCGCTAAAGCCAAAAAAGTTCTGTATGTGTAAATGAACTTATACTTTGCGACTTATTTTTCTTACGTCACCTAGCACCAAGCTAACGGCACGCAATGCGCGCCAGATGCATGCATCATGCACGAAGAACAACGATAACAACAAAAATTTTAAATCGGCGGACGCGAACTTTCATTGATGTAAATGTTTGTGTTGATGCTAAATGTGTTGACGTTACGCGATGTTACATTAATGCAGATACTATTAGTTACGTTGTGTAGGTGCCGTGTTTTCGTTGCCTATACTGGGTGGTATATGTTGACGTCATTCATGCGAAGACATTGCCTGTGTTGAAGCAATTCCTGCAAATAAAAACGCTATCCAATAGACAAATACATCTTTCCTTTCGTCCACGAATGCACCAGCTTGTAGTAAACCGACAGAAAGGAAATGTGCTGGTCACGGTCACTTCAAGTTCCGCCTAATTGTGTTATTGGATGCCTTTCGTTGTAAGAAGAAGAATTAACGTCTTCATCCGTTGTTTTGTCATAAGGTGCCTGTGTTAATGTTTAAGAAATAGAAAAGAAATGCTATTTATCTCTCTTGAACCGACGCTGTGTTACGCAAATTTAGTTTTTGTAATAAAAACACTTGAAACCGCCTGCTTCTTGCTGATCCCCCGTAGAGGGTATGAGCCAGTGTTAGGATATTACATTAGGAACAAGGTTCCTGTGTTAGCCGTGGACGGTGATTTTGAGGCCTTTGGTGGCCACGTAGTTGTCGGAAAGTTTCCTAGACTCCTCTTCGCGTGTGAACGCAACGAAATGCTCGGACACATCGCCAAGGCCGTGGGCATTCTATGCGGCAGCGTGGCCGCTGTGTCGCTATACCGCGAAGAAGCCAGGAAACGCCAAGTACACGCTTCGTGGGCGACCAATTTCCAGCCCTCTGCTCACTGGGACTTCAACTGGGACAGGTAGGCAGGTCGCTGCATGGTCCGTGTGCCTCGTCAGGTACTCATTAGACAAGGAGTGACATACTATTTTAAACGCCCTCTACTACCACACGCTACCGGTGCTGATATGTGGAAACGTGTACCAGTGGCGTAGCCGGGAAGTGGCACACCAGGCACGTGCCCCTCCCGGAATTTCTGTGTTAGTATGCGACTTTCCCAGCCCCCTCGTACCCCTCCACGCTACTTGGCGATGACGCGCGTCATGGCACACATGATGATGATGATGATTTATTGGTATCCCTTCGAAACGAGGCGGTGACACATAGTCGCCTAGCCTGCTTGAGCTAATGCAGTAATCAACACAGATGTTTATCAGTCTAACATTTTGCCTAGGTCTAATTATTTTTTTTATTTCTTCCTTAATACCTCTAATCTACCTTGTATAGTTGCCTATATGGCCATAATGAATCTGGTCCTATCAATTTCTTCCCTGCTGCTCTTCCACCTAGCATCTGTGTTGGGTCAATGCCACCTAGACTAGGGTTTGGTTGGGCGCGTGCCTTCCTTTCATCCCTCGTCCCTTGCCTATAGGTAACGTCATTGTGAGCGCTGTCGAATCGCACGCTCCGCCCTCTCCGCCTTCCCTTCCCCTCCTGTAGCCTCGTCCTATCTTCCTCCACACGTCGAGTTACCCTCTCCGTCTATCGAACGAGAAACAGCAACCACACAATATGGATGAAGTAGCTAAAGCCACCGCTTTATAAGGTGGCTGCTTTGACCGTGTCGTTATAACTGCCCACATGTCATTCTGTCTTGCTGACGAAAAATGCGGAAAAAATTACGGAGGACCACAGAAGCAAAGAGTTCACAAGAATATTCAGCGACTCTTTGGACTCCCTAAATGCGCTCATGGGGACGCTTAGAGTCAGCACGTGGGCACAATATATTAAGGTCGCGTGCGCCTCTCTTCGTCGGGATTACGGCACGGGCGTGCGAGTGGACTGGGTCCCGCGCAGCATCAACAACGGTGCGGCCCAAAGTGCTGCGAGCGAGCTATTATTTTCCCGCTCATGACCCCTAGGCCCAGTCCCTCTCATTCCTCGAACCGGAAGAGGAGCGCGAGCGACTCAAACTGCAAGCAAAACGGGAGCCGAAGGCGAAGGTACCGAGCGATGCCAACCTTTCTTTGCCCGATGGTCTTCCTCTGGGCGCGCAAGTACTGGTGCGCAAGGCCAGGGCCGGCGCACCAGGATTTGTTTATTTTGTGATCCCCATCATTGACCGTCACCCCTGCTTAGGCCACTGAGTTATCCGTTTCGTTAAAGTTAATTCTCTCTCTTCTCGGACTATATGAAGCGGTCAACAGTGGTCGAATAAGGGTTGTCTCTGGAGCCGACGTAGGGTTGCAATGTTTCTGCCGCCAACATTTAGACAATAGGGACTATAGTCTTGGGACTGCCACCCTGGCGATCGAATACAAGCCTCTATTGCCGAAACGTTTGCTTCAGAGAGACTGCTGACAACCGCGGATCACTTCAAGTGCACGTCTTTCTGTGAACCTGTGCCGATTGTGTGCACTGCTCTGGCAGAAACTCGCGGACCTCTTTGCTGAACTCTGCGCCCACCTCGAGCAAACGCATAGGATTACGCACGTGTATTGTTCCATGTTTACAGATAGACAGAATTAATCTTTTCTGGACGCGAGCCTATTAAAGTTTTGTAACGAGGTAGCTTTTGCTTTTTGTTCTTTTTGCAGGCGGGACCCCGAGTCTTGCGCAAAGCCTCCGGCTGACTCCTCAGAAGAAGAGAAGCGTCGTTATGACGAAGAAGTGCAGAAAGCAAAGGCGACCGCAACACGCTATTTGTACCTAGTTCGACATGGGGACTTCACATTTTACGAGGAGCCGGACACCTATCGCACGCTTACAGAACTTGGTAAGCTGTTACTTCAGGAACGTTCTTGCTGAACGTTGTTCTTACCAGCGTCGAGAAAAAAAAAAAAGAAGAAAAGTGATGCATAAAGGGGATCAGAACAGCGCTTTTCTAACGAGCTCCATTATGCAATTAAACACTCAGTTCGTGCATAATTTTTTTTAGCCAACCAATGAGGGCGCAAAGCCCAAGATAACTCGACGTCTGGTACTCCTACTTCTCAATGGAAAATTTGCCACAGGTCTCGCACATCTGTCACCACCATAACGACGAGACGTAGCAGTCACGCTAAACCGCATTCGCTGGCAGCATATTTTGCCCGAATCGACACCAAGTTTTCTTTCCTTCTTTTTCCCCCGAGGACAGTAACAGGGTGGGCTTCCTTACCGAGTCTTCCAGGTGTTTTCTAAGTGTAGCTTCGCTCTACTATACTCATTCTCGATTCCTTTTCGTTGTTTACGGCGCTTGGACGTGTACTGGTTTGCAGTGTGCAATTGTTGATCGATACCCAGTTGATCACTCAATAACATAGGTGGTGACAAAAACTATCCTTTTGGCAAAACCTTTGCCTCGCCGCGTTAATTCAGTAGGTATTGTATCACTTCTGAAAAGATTAAGTTCCCTGCAAAGGGGAAAGTATAGGTGAAACGTACTTTCAATATCGACAAATGTTTGCACCATATCGAGAAGCCATATCGGACTAGCATCCCAAAAGCCCTACATTTTTTTTTTGCCATCAAAGAGAGAGAGAGAGAGATGTCTGCAAGCCTTCTTGCACGATTGTAGAGGCAGGACTGCATTGCTTACACAAACGTGTGCATGTTTCACGTCTTTGATCGAGAATTAAGCACCCTTTACAAATTACACCGCGCGTTGGCGGCGGCAACTGTAGGTGAACCATGCACGCATTTGCGGAGTTGGAAAACTCGCAATAAAAGAAACAACACATATAGGGCAACCAAAAGGTGATTTATCGCTATGTGTATACATCAATGCCATGCAGCTAGCTGGTATGCAGTACGTACGTATACAACGAATAGCTCTTCGATGGCATGCACCCGACAAAGAATCGAAGTTCGACTCACCACGTTAGCATATCGACCTATTGTGCGCCCGTGTCGGACCCCGAGGTCTGCAGTCTCTTTCTTGGGTGTAGTCCCGCGCTCCGTGAAATGCGTACAGTGAGGATTACACTTATCCGGCGTGGTCAAGCGGCCGACTTGGTCGCCATCGCTCGCGTTAAGAACTACGAGCTGACGCCGCGATAAGGCCATGCATGTCGCATACGCTCTCCATGCACTCGTAACCAATATATCCATGTCCAGCAGCTATGTGAACCTCAAGATGGCGCGTTCAGTCCTCAGCTGACCGCTCGGCCGCTTATACGAGCGGTCGCGTTCACCAGTGACGGTGCCGCACTTCGAAGCATGTGTACATTGTCGTTCATCGAGCGGCTGTGGTGCATGAGTCTTGCCCTGGACAAAAGATAACGCGCACAGAAGATTCTCACACTCAATGTCATCCGCGTGCATAATGTCTATGGTCGAACTAACTGACACTCCAAAGTTGGACCATCACCAACAAAACCTTTTATTGGTTCAAAAGCGTTGCTGTCAAAAAACCGCCATGACTAGAGGTCACCCAGACTTTGCATCTGCTGACTGGTTACCTCCACTGTGTTCTCACCTGGTTCTGTCAACGAACCCACACACCTCTTTTTTGGCGTTCGTTAATGCGATTAAGAGCATCAAGTCCAGGGGGTGCTATGCATTCGGCACACTGTCCAATTCTCTATTTTGTCAGCTGTGACTGACTCACGTGGATGCCAAGCCTTGTCGACAACTATTGGCTGAAGTACGTTAAGCATGGATCCATTAGGCAATATGGCGGCAATTGTCCATATTAGCAACAAAACTCGCCCTCCCCCCTCATTTTAAATGGACCACGAATGTAACTAGACAGGTGCCATTTGGCCACCTGACGCGACAAGTTCGCCGTGCTCGTCTGATTTTAAAGGAAACAAGGCGACGCCAACGTAGGGCACTCGCCAGCGAAGGGATTTCTGTCCATATAGTCCCGGACTGTCTACCACGCCCGTCGGTTAACGCGCGTCCGGGTCAAGCAGTATGGTTGTAGGCTGTTCTGTGGTCAAATGCGTGCAGGCCGCAAGCAGGCGGACCTGACCGGCCAGCGGCTCAAGCAGCTGGGCATCCCTTTCTGCCAGCTGACCCACTCGACCATGGCGCGCGCAGTCGAAACGGCCGAGCTCATCCACCGGCACCTGCCGCAGCTCCCGCTCTATCAGTGCCAGCTCATCCGCGAAGGGGAGCCCATGCCTCCTGAGCCGCCGTTTGGAATATGGAAGCCGCAGTCCAAGGTATTACATGTCGCATACCCGGGCGACGCAGGAATTCCCGAGTGCGTCAATATGTGTGAACTCTTTGATCCATTCAGATCCGGCATCAACTGACCATTTAACACTTACACTTGGAGTATGTCTTCGAGTATTGCTTGCTGGTGGTCGTCAGTCATGATTATATTAAAAAATGGGCATTGCCATATTAAGCTGCATTAACAGGACGGGCGAATCACCGATCCACTGGGCAGACGAGAGTGACGCGGCTGAGCTGTAATGAACCACCTGCGACATTCTTTAAACGCATCTTAATTAAGCATGCGCACTGCCTGCAGTATGCCGTGACGGCCATCCTTTACGGAAATGACTGAGCTAGGCGCCTCGCGGTTGCCTCACATTCAAAAAAGAAACCCGCGTTCCTCTCCGGAATTTCTTTCCTGTCCTTCCTTTGCACATTACGACGCCGGCAGGCACGACGTCACCAGGGTAAAAGCAGTCTCGATTGGTCAGCCAACGAATGATAAGGCCGCAACGCGACGAGAGTCAGCTGCGTGTCCTGAGAAGGGTGGGCGCTCGCCCAACATGCGCCACTAATCCCTTTTTCAAGCTTTCATTCAGTCGGCGTCGAGAGGAGAACGATTAGGGCGGACAATGGAGGAGCCTTCCTTCTGGTGTGTTGACGCAACCCGTAACTTTCGCTGCACTGCGTGTAGTTAGTGAGAGTACGTGGCGAAGAGGAGAGAGTGCCAGTGGAGAAGGTAGGGCATCAGGCAAGCGAGAAACCGTGTCGGTAGCATAATCGTTCATCAAGGGCCTATAACTTTACTATTAGGGTATCATTAAAAAAATTGACAGTCATTTAAGCTTCCTAACGAGACTTGAATGCGAACACATTAGGACCTCTCTAAGTTATCACCTCAAACTAAAGCTCCACCTTAATCCACCTTGCTCTAATTTGTACCAACCTTAATCCACTTTAATGTACTTTAATCCATCTTACTAACTTTAATCTACCTTAATCCAATTTTGGGAGTGGGCGACGGACTTCGTCCGACGCCGTGACTGTGCACCGTGGAATTTCGCCTTGCGAACCGCATCACTTGCAGCGCCAGGAACGTGACATCATCACTTGGCCACGTGGGTTTGGATACCATATCGGATGATAACAACGGACGCCGGATTCTCCGCGCTTGATGGGGAACATAATGATTTCGCATAAAAAAAACCTTGCGTCTCTATGTTTGTTGTAGAGTACAGTAGTACAAAGCTGCCAGTGCAGGACCGCTTTTCGAGCTTATGGTGATTTGGGAGCCTTTAAGAGCAGATGTCCTCTGCGGAGGCATAATGGGGTTGCCATTCTGCAATTGAACACGATGTCATTCGCTCGATTCTTGAATGTGGTGGCCTGCCATTACGATTAAGCTGGTACGCGAAAGCGATCCTGCACGCATATAGATTGATGTGCGCATTAAAGCCCAGCGAAAAATGAGAGCTAATGTGAAGCGCAGCGGGAGATGAAAAAAGCGGCGAGCACGAGGAGGAAAGCGGAGGAGCAGGTTATGGCGAAAGCGTGAGAAGGAAAGCGCGGTGCCGCGCTCGAGGGGCTTTGCGGTGACCATGGCTACGAGATGGCGCCAGAATAGCGCGCGTCGTCTGTTTGGAAACAAAGCGCTGCATGAGCGGAAGTCTGTCTGCGGCTGCTGCTGTGAATCACGCCCACGAGTCAACCACGCGCTTCCTCTCGCGTTCTCCCAATTAGCGAGGCAGTCGCGCCATACTTCGCTTTGCTTTCAACGTGCCGTACGAGACAGATTGCCCGCACCAGCCGATATATCGCGAAAACGCGGTATACAGCTGGGCTCAAATTTCGCATTAGGGAGTATCGTAATCGTCGGTGAATTTTTTTCTCTCGTTTAGCCCTCGTGCTGCGCTTATTCTTTCCATCAAAAACAGTCGGTCGCGTCGCGTCGGTCGATTTAGTTTAGTCGTGAGCAGATCTTGCCCTTGAATGCAAAGGTGTGCGCGTCGGTCTATGTTGCAGTTCCTGACCGATGGTGCCCGAATAGAGGCCGGCTTCCGCAAGTACTTTCACCGCGCTTCGCCCAGCCAGAAGCAAGACTCCCACGAGATCATCGTCTGCCACGCCAACGTCATACGATACTGCATATGCAGGTGTGTCACCATGCATGCTCGACCATCATCGTTCGCACAGCCGCGGCATTTCGCTGCTGTGCACGAGATCGTGCCCGACTGCGTAGACCGCATCTAGGGTCCGTGTAACGTAATACTACTGCGTTCTGATGTTATTCCAATTTCTTCACGTCAAATTTACGTAACCGCCAGCTTAAGCACCGGACGGTGACCCGCAGCGTTGTTTGAACATCCCAATCAAAAGCTCTCCTCGCTTATAGAAGGTTACCTTTGTTTGCTTTGAAAGCACAAAACGTTTCTACCTTGACATATTTTTCTTATCTGATTAGCTGACAAGAGGCGAGGAGTAGAAGTAGAGAGATTTTCGGCGGGGCAGAGCTATATATATATATATATATATATATATATATATATATATATATATATATATATATATTCAGATGGGGAGGGCGGTGTAAGGTCGAGTGTGCGATTGGTCCGCTTCCCCTTGCCAACTTGCGGTGACTGGTCGAAAATCGCGACATCGTAAAGGATCGGTGAAAGAATGCCGCTAAAGCGGATCTTCAGCGAAGAAAATCTGTAGTGCGTTGTCGTATGCGTGCCGAAATCGCTTGACAAGGTTAAGCCACGCAAAAAAGAAAATATATATATACGCAAAGAAATCCATCTTTTCCCGCAGCTCCGAGTAGCCAGTGCTAGAGCAATCAGCGTGAAGCCATCTTTCTTTCCTCTCGAAGCGGCGCAGTACCCGGCTATTCCGACAAAAAAAAAAAGAAGAAAGAAGAAAGAAGAAACCAGTTCCGCATATTAATGCATCTTTAGTGCAAACGCACCACTTTGACGTGGAGAGTACTCGCCTCTTTTTTTTTTTTCTTTCACGTCGTGTGACAGACAGGTGAAGTGAGCGCAGCTCGGAAGGTTTTTATCATTAGCGGACGGCTGAGGGGGGGAGGGGGCCACAAAGCGCAGGATCAGAAATAACTATTTTTCTTTTTGTTCGGATTAATCACACGTAATTAACGTGTACACGTCATATCACATGGGGAATTTTAACAGTTTTAGTGACGTCGCGTGAGAGAGGTGAAGTGGGGTTGGTCCGAAAAGCATTTGGTCAATCGTGCATGGCTATAGTGGCAGAAATGGAATAGAAACAGATTGGAACAGCTCTATGCTATAGTGTGCCAGATGAGAATTAGGGAGAGCACGTTTTTCAGCGCATGCTAATGAAAACAAGTTGTGAAAGTCGGTCGAGCTCATTCAGTTGATTAATCATTGAATAAAGAAATCGGCCAGCACTGTTTTCAATCAATCAATGAAACAATGTTCGAGCCACCTGATGTTTTCAATAAATCAGTAAGATCGACTGGCTTATTGACAGTCATCGCTTAGATCGAGCTAATCAATCAATCAATCAATCAATCAATCAATCAATCAATCAATCAATCAATCAATCAATCAATCAATCAATCAATCAATCAATCAATCAATCAATCAATCAATCAATCAATCAATCAATCAATCAATCGATCAATCAATCAATCAATAATTAGCCCGCCAACCCGCCAGGGAATGTTTTATATCACGTTGCAAGTAGCACTGCACATCAGCAGCACTTCTTCATAAGGATCAATTCTGTCCGTCTGCAGTCGGCCTATATGCATCCTGTAGACTACTTTGCCTCCATGAAATTTTCTTTGCTCCTTACACAGTTTGTGGCAAGACATCTGGTCATACAATAAGCAATATGAGAACCAAGAAAAAACTGCGCAAAAAAGGACAAGACAAGGAAAGAGTCAACGTGCCTCAGGGCTTCGTTGGTGAAGTCCTGCCCTCATAAGGTTCAGTCCAGTTTTGATGCCCAAGCTGATCGCCTTCGGTCGGCCGGCTTTCCGCTGGCCCTTCTTCGGGCTGTTGCCGAGTCCCTGTTGAAGTCCTTCCGATTAAGTTCAAAGCCTCGTGGGGTGGACCCACAGGAGAGGAGGAAGTATGAAGTTATGCCCTATGTCCACAGGGTCTCGCATGGCCTGAAGAGAGTCGCGGGTAAATTCGGCATACAGGTTCTCTTTTCGGCACCTTGCAAGCTGTCTAGTCTGTGCAATTTAGTTAGACCTGATAGAAAAAAGAAAATCGAGTGCTGCACTAACCACAGGAACAAGTTTGTGCCCTGTAGAGCGAATGTCATTTATGAGATTCCGCTGAGTTGTGGCAACGTGTATGTTGGGCAAACAGGACGCTGCATTAATATTAGATTGTTAGAACACGCTAATTCCCTAGATGATTCTAGAGGACAGCATCTTCCGAAGCATTGCAAGACCTGCAGGCATGACGGGAATGCTTGTACCCCACTTTTCGGCAGGACTAAGATTGTCGGACGCGCAAGGGATAAGAAAGAGCGCGAAGTAATCGAAGCCTTTGAAATCGCGAGATTAGGGCCTGATAAATGTGTTAGCGAAGCTTCCATACATTTGTACCGCAAGGAGTTGGCGTTTCTAGGCTTGACCACATGATAGCTGCATTTGTCTTTGTGGCTGGTGCGCATGCGTTCTGTTGTTGGTGGGAAAGAGGCGTTGGTGCATTAAACCAGTTGTTAGTCTGCG
The DNA here is from genome assembly GCF_023375885.2 of Dermacentor andersoni. NCBI lineage: Eukaryota > Metazoa > Arthropoda > Arachnida > Ixodida > Ixodidae > Dermacentor > Dermacentor andersoni. Next base: position 78,066,704 of record NC_092816.1, read on the forward strand.
CCCGTGTCGTGTGGTTCTTTCCTTGTCTTGTCCTTTTTTGCGCAGTTTTTTCTTGGTTCTCATAATGTCATACCAGCCCCTCACCGTACGCTTCTAGAATAAGCAATAGTCGCTGTCCCCACTCACTTGCACAAAACAGTGAAGAAGGAGCTTCAGTTTGATGTTTCTTAGCTACATTGTGTCGAACACTGCACGAAGCCAAGCAAAGCGATATACCTTCCCCCGCTTACATGCTCCTGCTCTGGTAGCTTCTTCGAAGAAGGGTCGCGTGAGCGGCTTCAGCCAATCGTACATCCACGCCAGCGTCTCGGTGTGTAGGTGGCACGCGGAAATGATTGCGAATTTGCGATGCACCGAAAAAAAATTCTAACGCCAACCTTTGCTCAGTAAATTAATATAAGTTGAGATTATTAAAATAATCGCCATCTTAAATAGCTCTATAGATCTTCGTGGACATTTGGAGCAGGTGCTTTGAGTGGACATTCTACACCTTTACAGTCACAATAACAGATCCACTGTGTAAAATTTCGACGCCACGCACTCAACACACTCTGGCACTTTGGTGATCACACGTGCTTCCGCCCAATCTGCACAACAGGGCCCTGCAGATCCACCCTGAAGCCTGGTCCCGCATGAGCCTGGCCAACTGCAGCATATCGGTGGTGAAGATCGCCCCCTCGGGACGGGTGACCCTGCGCGCCCTAGGCGACCACGGCCACCTACCCGTGGAATTCATCACGGCCAGCTAGGGTCTCCCCATAAAAGTCCCTCGTATACCTCACCGGCTCAGCCGCCTTCAAACTTGTTGAAATTTTGTCAACACCTCAAGATTTCGAACGCGCGACCTCATTGTCGCGGAAATGTGTGCTTTTTTTTTGTTCTCCGCTGACCATATCGTATGTGGCACCTGAATACATTATTTCGCGATGCACTTATATCGATATATAAGAGAGTGTCAGTTACGCAATACCATACACGACGACGATATAGCGTCCTTTCGCGCACGAAGTTTGACTAACATCATAACGACCTCTTTTGTTAAATATCCGTTCATGAACAGCGAGCACGTGTTCATATTTGGCGATTTTCTACATCGTCACGACTGTCAATGAAAAAGAAGTAACCGTGGGAAGGCGAGGAGATTTCGAGACACGCACACGCATGCACACACTAAGGTGTCCGCAAGCTCCAGTGGGCGCTAATTGTGTTCGAGGAGGCTCTCACACTGACGGGAACGCCGCAGACAAAACAGACAACACAGGCTCATGACGGCAACGCCGAGGGAGCAAGCGAAGGTAAAGCTTCGTATTCGTGAGTGGTAAGCAACTCGAAGGATGTGATAATGGTTGGATCCTAGATTATTGGCGTGGTTGTATAAGCGGGAAGAGAGAAGCGAGAGATGATGACTATTCCAGCCTAAATGGCAACATCATCGAAAACTTATCGAACGAGTTGAATAATTCTTTTACGTTAGCAGTCCCTGTATGGAGCACGCATGTTTCATTCATTGTCCCATTGTCACACCATGCACAGGCCAGAACTTAGCACCGAGAGACAGCATACTTAGAATGACATAGCTATGCGCGAGTTCGTCATGGGCTACTTCGCACGATATCAGTTATAAATGTGACGTTTATATATATATATATATATATATATATATATATATATATATATATATATATATATACACACACTTGCGATCTGGTGCACACTGTGGCACGCTCACACACGCTAAACACTCCTCGAGTTTTTCCTTTAGATGCCTCCAAAGTGGGTGAAGTGCGTCTTGTAACGTTGTCAGGAAATGCCTGACCGATGGCGGGATCGAACCTCCGCCTTGCAGCACAACAACCCAATTCTCTTCTAACCATAAGGCTGCAATCGCAATCGCAAGCGTATGCTTCCCTCGTGTCGTTCTTTTAAACGAGTGTGTCACGTGCCAATCTCTCGCATTCTTGCCTCTCAACAGTAAGCGCTTTGAGACTGGGCCTTGACCCGCCGTGGTTGCTCCGTGGCTATGGTGTTGGGCTGCTGAGCAAGAGATCGCGGGATCGAATCCCAGCCACGGCGGCCGCGTTTCGATGGGGGCGAAATGTGAAAACACCCATGTAAATAGATTTAGGTGCACGTTAAAGAGACCCAGGTGGTCCGAAGTCTCCCACCACGGCGTGCCTCATGATCAGATCGTGGTTTTGGCACGTAAAACCCCATAATTATTTTTCTCACATATTTCTGCCAGCCAAGGTTCACTTCCACCTTTTACCTAGTGGGTATTAGTGACCTCTATTAGTTCATGAACTAACTACTACGTTTTAGTGGTTCGCTATCTAGATGAAGCTGTCCTGTGATTATTCGCTGGAATAGCAAGGTGCAAGGTCAATAGTAAGGTGCATGGGTGACTTCTAAGGAATGGGTTTAATGGCATGTGTTGCAGCCTTTGTAGAAAATGGTGTTATGGCAACTCACTGCGCTCACAGAATGGAAGCTCCGGTTTGTGGAAATGCCTTTTTGCTAGGGTTTAAGGGTGTTATAGACACAGTAAAACACCCTTCAGAGGGTCAGCTGGTTTGGAGCATCGGTGATGTGACTTGTAGATGTCACATGAGCATGAAAATGGCATCAAATGACACCTCTCCATGCCTAGAACACGTAAAAATAGCCAGCAACTAAGTATACAGAGTGCGCTCGGAGAGTACGCGATATTTTGCTTCTAGCGCCATCTGAATATCACAAGAGCCAGATCAGGGCCCGTGACACCAGTATGCCCCAGTTGCTTTGCTGATGAAATCTGAACTCTTCTTTTTCCGTAAATAAAGTTTCAGTATCAACTTTATTTTTACGAGTCCTCGTGTTTACCAATGAAGTACTCTCACATTTTGTGCCTTTATAAGCTGTACTCCATGGATTGAGAAATGGTGATGGTGTGTGTGTCGTCCTCAATCCATGCCTTCAGAGTGCGTGCAAGATAACTGAAGTTCGGTGGCGTGGTAGTATCACTGCCTCAATGTCATTTGCCACGGACGTCAGTACTTTGGTGGGTCTTCTCGAAAGATGTGCTTTGAGCCCTTTCGGCGTGCCACGTTGAAGTATACAAGTGGTGGGTGCCGAGGGCGCGCAGCGATCGGCGCAGCTCCACTATTGCTTCTTGAATCCCCACTTGACCATGGGTCCCAGTATGGGGTACTTGTGGTACTTTCCCGACGAGAAGTACTGCCGGAGGTTGGGCAGCTCCTCGAAGCGCTTCATGTACGCGACCAGAATGGGGAAGCCCTGGAACACGTTGGCGTTCAACTCGTAGTTCCAGTCGAGCGCCTCGTACGCCAGGAAGTCGACGTAGGTGAGCCGGTCTCCCAGCACCCACAGCTTGCCCTGCAGCAGCTCGTCCCAAGGCCGCAGCGCGTTCTCCATGTTCTCCTCGTACTTGCGACGAGACTCCGGGTAGTTTGGCGAGTGCACGGCCATCACCAGGTTCCAGGCCAAGTCGCGCGCCTGCTGCTCGATCATGTCCAACTCCTGGGTCTCTTTCTCGTTCCTGCAGGAGTCGAATACCAGATATACCGGTCACGGGGTTTAAAAAAAGACGAGAGCACTGGCGTCGTTCGTTCATCGCAGATAGCTTTGTGAAATAACTATCAGGAATGCGGAACGCGAAGCTGCTAACGACCGCATGTACGTCATATATAGGGGAGGTCAAAGTATACGGATATTAGAAACTTCTATCCGGTGCACGTACACTTTGTCTTTACCGTTTTAGCGCAATACCGGGACGGAAAGGCAAGAAGATAGACGCTTTGGTGGTGACACATAATCAAGACTTCGACGAACACTCTTCTGCTCAGGCGGCACGTTAGAAAAGCAAGGGTTTTTGGGTCACTGACCAAGTCAAAAGGTAATCTTGCAACGCTTTTTCGCGATGCTCGTTCGCAGTCTTGCGACGCTGTGTTCAAATCAGAACCTGCTGGGACACTGCGCTATATAGGCCGGTGTTATTCTGTATACGGGGCGCTTCCTGGCAGGGGAAAGTATAGCGTTAGGAAGTTTGCGTCGTTGCGAAAACCATTATGTCAACTAATGAAGAGTACATGACCACATAATGTAAGAAGAGGCTCACACAGTTTGGTTGAGCGCAATGTTAAACAAGAAGTCATCAGCAGCGCTGCTGTTCAGGTTTCCGTCCCCGTATTCTGCTGTAATGGTATACGCATAGGCTATACAGGGTGTTTCCGCGAACACTTTCAAAATTATTTAAAGGTTGCCAATAGCAGATACCACAATTCTAGTTTATGAGCCTGTCTACTCGAAGAGGCGAACATTATTACTTGCACAAAAAATGAAATGCGTAATCGACTAATTAACAAAAATTCGCTAATTACGTTCCTAACTTAATTATGCCTTATGGCCCATATTGAAATTTACAAATTCTAGCCGTGGAGATCGCAAGGCGGGTGCACTTGGAACGAATTCTCAGGGTGATACCGGTTTCGAGATATTCATTCCCGAATTTTGCGGAGAAACGCATTGGAGTTCCAGTTACTTTTGAGCTTCAGTGCATAAAACGATGTTTTGTTAAGAATTGCTGCTATTATACGAAGTCTCAAATCACTTGATACGCCTCACATGCGTTGCACTTTTCTTTTTTGCATTCCCTTTGTGCGAAATACAGAAATCGGTTCGCCCGACGATTTGCGCGTCCTACCTCGCCGCGAGGTCGTGCTTTCTGGCCAGGTAACGAATGATGGCCATGCTCTGCGTCATCTTGACGTCGTCGTCGACGTAGTAGGGCAGGTTGGGGAACCGGAGTCCCAGCGTGAACTTCTCCTTGAGCCACTGTTCGCGGTCGTAGTCGGGCGCCGGGCCGAACTTGTACCGCTTGTCCTCAAACTGCACGCCCTTGTAGACGAGCAGGTTGCGGACGGGCTGGCCCAGCCCGCGAAGGTCCCAGTAGCCGTACGTCGGAGCCATCAGCGCTTACCAGTGCTGAAAGTGGAGAGGGAGAGCCGTGTGTTAGGAGTGGAACTACCGGATCTGGGGCCTCGATCTTTACAGCTGATCTCACTTATAGCGGAAGGGTACCACTGATGTTCTCCCACTTCCTCGTCTATGTGTGTTGCATTGTGAAGCAGCAGACCCTGAAAATCGTGGTGCCCAACAGCGTTCCTGCCAGCCTCAACTTCAGCGAAATTTCGGACATTGGCGATACCGATGACACGCAGGAGTTCAGGGCTTCGCAGCATTTGCAGTTCTTGTCTGTTAGTTCAACCCTATATGAAGGAAGATGTTGGGGGTAAGGACGACCATTTGCAAAATCAAGACAAGAGCAAAGGACGCGACATGCACCAGCGATTTAAGAGATTGATTTGAGATAATTGTTACAATATGGGTACTGAAAATTTTTAGGTATAACTTGAAAGTGGTGCTCCTTTGCTTTTTCAGGTCTTGCATATGAGGTCATTGCAGGCTCGTATAAAAAAGTAATGTAAATGTTTTAATTTCTTTATATTTATAATATTTAGCACGAATGCTGCTAAGTATTGGTGGTAGTACCGGTATAGTATGCTGACTGCATTTCGCTGGGACAACTAAGTAATGGGTCCTAGGGCGCGTGACACAATGACACTCCACTGTACAGACTACATCAGTGTGATTTTTTCCATACGAACTTAGTCTACTGTGCTTCCTTTATCGTTGCGTTTTAGCAGAAATTCTGCAACGCAGTCATGGTAGTATTCCGTCACAGGGCTACAAGGTAGCAGTGCGCAACGTCGTGATGCTACATCCAGCCATAAGCACAAACGGTTGATTTGTACAGTGTAACATTGTAAACCGGCTTGTAAACACAACCATCGCAGAATGAAAAAAAAAATTACTTTTGCTCAATACAAGTTTTAGTTACGATGTATCCTCACTTTCCTTGTGTTTGGACATGTAACTCCGCTGCCTTAAGTACGCGGCTTGGTTGTTTTGGGCTTTGTGATCGAGGCAACCAAACGGCACGTCGACATATAAGTTCGCCTTAACTTGGTACTTAGGAAAGTCTAAACACCTTTCCATCCTAATGCACATGAGTAGACGCGGGGAGTGCTTCGCTGCGAACTTTTACGTCTGGAATCGCCGAGGGGCGTCACCAAAGCACAATGACCACACTTCGGTCAAGAAGTTGCACTGCCCTCCCGGTGTTTTCTTTTATAAAAAGTGCTTTGATAATGAGAAACACCAGAAAAGTAAAACGAGAAGGTTAGTTGCCTCTGCCACGTCCAGTTTCAAAGGAGACGCTCGTATTATCATTATAATCATCATGGATTGGAGGTCGCGAGTTTCAAGCAGAGAAACATTCCGAAATTCGGAGGGTCAATCGCGGGATGTTTACTTCCGACTTTCAGTCACCGCCGAAGCACAAGGTAATCGTTTGCGATCGGTGAAAGGGTAACAAGCTAAGCTAGACTTCGGATCAGGCTCAGTCGTCTCTTCCTCACTTCAACCTCAAGCCCCCTCCCTCATTTTTGTCGTCGATGCTACGACGCGATCGCTGTCTCTCCTCCCGTCCACGTGAATGTTTCGCGAGTATGGGTGTCTGCACTCACTGTCGCTCAATGTCACGTTGCACAGCGTGGCGGTAAAGTGTGTGGCAAAGAGCAAAGTAAGGCTTCCGCTTTTGAAAGCACTTCGAGATAACGCAGTGCCCGAGAGTTCGGAGCCACAACAACACGCCGGCGGACTGGCAGATAATGCCATTAAATAAGGAGACGGACAAGCGAATAGGGAACGCTGTCACGTTCGTGCTTTCGTCGCCGAATGATTCCGAAACGTGGGACAGCATTGTACGCGATTATACCTTAGATAGGACAAGGCTGCAGGTCTAAGGAGCCTCAGCGTCGCTCTGGTGTGCCGACGTTTCCGTCGCCACCGCCCCTGGCGTGATGAATGCGCGAACGCAGTGATCGCTGTTGCTCGCTTGTGGCCCTTTCCGTTCCGGTGCGTGAACTGGTGCTACCACACGGCTCGGAACACAAGGGCCTTGCGTTATCTAAATGGCGTCACCTACAGACCCGCTGGCATGGCGTCAACGCTGGGAGAACATACTTCTGTCATCTATAGGAGGCGGAGCGCTGTACTGCATGGCGGACGCTCCAAATGGCAAGTGGCAATGGAAATTTTCATTTTAGCATTGGGGAACCCTCTTCTGCTTGCTTGTTGAAGCAATGCCAGACTAGAGCAGTGTTGCGATAAAAAACACCTTTCAGTTAGTGCTATTGCTGGTTGGAAAGCCGTGTAGAAGCACTGCGAATAAGCACTGCGATGACAGCATTTGCCATTTTATGTATTATTTATTTGTAAAATACCTTACAAGGCCCTTGCATGAGGCATTGAGTAAGGGTGGCATAGAACCAAGTACACACGTAAAAGTGGCAGACTCGCAACAATATCCAGGTCGAAAAATCAACACCAGCCAGGTGTTGCACAGCCTAAAAATTGCAGAGAGACATATTAACGACATGCAGCCATGTATTACAACAATAAAAACAATTCAATAACTTCGTAAACAAATGTACTGCAGTGCGAGGCAAAAGTAGTAAAAGAAGACCAAACAGTGAGTATGATAGCTTGGGTTAACAATCAAGGGACACGCGAATTGAGTGCCTGCCTGAATTTTTCGCGGTCAGTTTCCGCAACTATAGTTATCCGGGAGGCTGTTCCAGAGACGAATGGCGCGTGGAATTACAGACGAGTTGAATGCTTGTTTTACCGTAGATGCGCGTGAAGCTAAGATGCTTGTGTGACGTGTGCGATGAAGTTTCTTGGCGCGGGCACTCGGCAGCAAAATGTGCAGCGTTCACTTTGGCTCCTGTCCGTCCGACACTGTGAACAAAATCACTTGTTATGTCCCCGATATAAGAACAGCCGAGCGTATCATGGGCAGGCATGGCGAAAAAAAGGATGAAGTAAAAGGAAAAAAAAAAAAAACGCTCTTCGCTGTTGCTTGCTCGGTGACAGGTGTTCGTGTCACTCCGCTGTCTTGTATAGTTAAAGAGTTCGGCACAGACACTTAAGGACTGATTACGTGTGGGAATGTGAAAGCATTCTAGTCGCTCTGGGGAAATGTTTTCGCTTAAGGTATATTCATCCGTATGTCGTCGTGCACGTTGTAAACTTGCACGGCATTCCTCTTTTGTGTTCCCTTGCTTCGTCTTGTGCGGCGTGCTTCCGCGGGTCACCAAGTTTCGCAGGTGCCGCGGAGGTAGACGCTTCGGAGTGCATCCCGGTAGGCACAGCACCGATAAAATCCGAAGAGCATCCCTCAAGAGAAAAGTGTATAATAGCTGTGTCTTACCAGTACTCACGTACGGGGCAGAAACCTGGAGGCTTACGAAAAGGGTTCTACTCAAATTGAGGACGACGCAACGAGCTATGGAAAGAAGAATGATAGGTGTAACGTTAAGGGATAAGAAAAGAGCAGATTGGGTGAGGGAACAAACGCGAGTTAATGACATCTTAGTTGAAATCAAGAAAAAGAAATGGGCATGGGCAGGACATGTAATGAGGAGGGAAGATAACCGATGGTCATTAAGGGTTACGGACTGGATCCCAAGGGAAGGGAAGCGTAGCAGGGGGCGGCAGAAAGTTAGGTGGGCGGATGAGATTAAGAAGTTTGCAGGGACGGCATGGCCGCAATTAGTACATGACCGGGGTTGTTGGAGAAGTATGGGAGAGGCCTTTGCCCTGCAGTGGGCGTAACCAGGCTGATGATGATGATGATGATGATGTGACCCGCGGGAAGCAGCGACGTGACGTCTGCAATGACGCATGCGCTAGGCACACCTCATTTTATACGCTCATGAGTTCATGATTTGACGTCTAGAGTGCATCGCAGTAGACACAGCACCGACGAAATCCGAAGCGCAAGTGACACGTGGGAGGCAGTGACAGAGGCAGTGACAGAGGCAGTGACAGAGGCAGTGACAGAGGCAGTGACAGAGGCAGTGACAGAGGCAGTGACAGAGGCAGTGACAGAGGCAGTGACAGAGGCAGTGACAGAGGCAGTGACAGAGGCAGTGACAGAGGCAGTGACAGAGGCAGTGACAGAGGCAGTGACAGAGGCAGCGACGTGACGTGTGCGATGACGCACGCACTAGACACAACGTTAGTCAACCATTACCGTGGGTGCCACCGTGGCGTCGGGGAAGCGTGCTCGTCTCGCACCCCGGAGGCCCGGGCTCAATTCGTACCTAGCCGGAAATGTTCCAAATTTTATTTTCAATTCCATTAATTGACTTTGTTTTTCAGAAATTCGTCTGACGAATTTGACGTCAAATCGAGCATTTTTTTGTGTTTTTACGCGTCGCACCGTCGGCCATTTTTGGTACCATCTTTCGGTCACGCCGGCGATGACAACGCCGGATTTTCGCGTAATGCATGGGACATATATTGCTTTCGCATTAAAATATGCGGCAACCGTATAGTTTTCGTGGCCGACACAACCAAACGGTATGTCGCCATGTAAGTTCACCTAACTTAAAACTTTGAAGGGGATGTCCAAGTGCCAAAATATCGGACACGTTAGCTTAGTAACCTCATCATGCTATAATACTCCACTCACAACGATGTTGCTCTATAGCGGAAGCTACGTCGGGCGTACAGAGGCATGATAGGGTGAGCTCTACGTCACGTGACCCTGGGCGCCAGTGCATCGTCCGTTCAGTCTGAGTGCCAGAACATGCCTCGAATATTTTAGCGCACAGCGTCTCACCATTGAGAAACAGGCTACGGAAGCTCGACGTTTTTTTAAGGGTATCGCATGCAGGTAAGACAGGGAGGGCACTTTCAACAAGCGCGATGCAACCCGTTGCACAGCTCTGTAGAAGGAGTGGAAAGCGCAGAAGGGGCACGTTATTATAATAGCAGAGAAAGAAACAATGCACTAATCGTTGCCGGAGGTATGGAATGCGAAGTAAACGCTACGCGTCCCTTAACATTACCTGGCAAAACCTGACAGAGGAGCAGCTAGCTTTTCGTGAGCTTTTCTCATTCAAGTTGACGATGCATCGAACCGAACTCACCTGACAAACAGTTACGCAGGAGTCGCAGTGGTTGCCACTTTATCGATACTCACCGTGTTCAGACCGTCCAAAAGCTATGAGCTCTTGCTCTCGCTCTTGACACCGATAACTCCATTCTGCCACAAGTCCCCTCTTTATTTTCTCCCGTCTACAGAAAGCCCGTGGCCTGAATTGTCTCGCGTCTGGCTTACGGCACACGCAGCAGAAGGTATGTGTATAATTGATGCGCTTCGGTGTCTTTTCGTCCCAGTGACCACGAAAACAACTTCCTCGTTCGTCTCGTCCATTCTGCTTGCGGCGAAGGCAACTGCTGCATAAGTATACAGCCACGTGTGTACAGCAGCGGCCTTGCCGGCAGTCGGCTATTGATGCCATCGTATACAAAGTGGGTACATACAGTAAGCGTCAGCCGAGCGTGTACGTGGAACATGCCGACGCCAGCAGCCAGTGCACAGCGTGGCTGCGGGTATGTTGTCTCGCTCTTGCGCAAGCAGCACTGCATATGCACGTGTTATTCAATCTGCGCCGAGGCGGTATAATGTCAGCAGGTCGGAGCGCATTCCGCAAAAGCGGCGACGCGCGCCAAACAATGAGCGGACACCGCGGGCACGGGTACATAATTGGAATGCGGGAAGCGCCTGCCCGGAACGCGAAGCGTCCTTGAGCAAGGTACACCATCTTTATGTACAGGTTTCGCGTTGCGATGCCTGCTCTTTGGCAAGAGACTGGGCGGGCTGATTGTAAACCGGCAATAGCGGTATACGGCGGTGGCTTCCCGGAGAGAGAAGGATCGCGGGCCTTGAGAAACGGGACACGTTACGAGTGTGTCGCTGGCAGGGGAGCTAATTAACGTCCTTACGTCTTTCTCCGTCACATCCTTTATGACGTACTAAAGCGCACGTTAATGTTTGGCAGCCACGGATTTTGTGAATAGCTGTGAAGACGGCGTGAGATGCACAAGGACGAAGGTACGAGCGTAAAGACGGGGTCGAAAGGATAACGGTCATAAAGACAGCTATAGTGGTGATTTGTCGCCAGCAGTCGTTTATGTACACGCACGTTCCACCTCACCTTTGTTTAGCGCCGCATTCAAGCTATAGATGCTCCTCTTCGTGGCAAACAGAACCTTGCACGACGAGGAAGTGTGTATTCCGAAGTGACGTTTTGTATGTGCCCAGGCGGCGAGCGGTGCGTTATTTCACCTGGCTCCAAACACGCGTACTCCTAGCTGCGCTCCGAGTGAGTCGTTTCGTGGACAGTAGTGTTTGGTCAGTTGCTTTCCGGCTTTCCAAATTTACCGACGCTGCAAGGGCGAGTCGCGGCTTGCGAAGATCCAAGCGCTCGAACAGCTATAGCGCCCGCGCAGGTAATGAAGTTACCGGCGTGTCGTGCTGGCAAACAAGTCCCTGAAAGGAAGTCGCTTGCGAGTCGCCGCTGCGCCGACCTGTCGAGACTGTCAATGCCTGTCTGCAGGTATTTTATATGAGTATTTATATGATATATGATATTATATGATATGCGTATTTATATGATATTTATATTATATTATATCGTATTTTATATGAGTAGGACGACATTTATTCTAAAATACAGAGGCGTACGCATATACTTTTCGCCCATAAAGACTACAAGGTCATCAATAAATTGGAAGGAAAACTACCGCATTAGTGAACTGAATTTCTAAGTCTCCGAAATTTGCTTCCATCAGCGGTTACGAGCTCCCATAGCCTGTATTTGTCGCTACACGAAAAAGTGACTATGCATATAGGGGATGATCACTTTTAAGTTTTACAAAATTATTTTAAGAAATCACTCGTTGCAGATAGCATAATTCCATTCCTTGAGCTAGAATCTTCCAAACAAATGGACATTACTTGCACGAGGAATCGAAACACATGACCAGCTAATTGGCGAAAACTCAATAATTAACCTCTTAATTGTTTACTTTGCGGCACATATTGCAATTCACGGATTGCAGCCTGTTAGCTTGGAAGGCATGAAAGAAAAAAAAAAGAGAGGATGGTCCGGGTTTCGAGACATGCGCCGTCGAAGTCGCAGTAAAAATGCACTGTTGTTCCACTTACTTTTTTTTTAAGGAAAATGCATTTTTTTTTTTCGTCGAATCGTGAAAGTAACCGGGACGCTCATGTTTTTCGTCGCAGACCTTGGCAACGAGTATCTCGAAACTGGCGTCATCCTGTAAGTTCATTCCACGTGGATACGCCTTGCAAACTCGCCGGCTACTAGTCGGCTACAACTAGTCAATTGCAACACGTGCCGTAAAATACTAATTTAGTCGCCGTAAATGAACAGTTAGCGGGTGCGTATAGGCAGCTTTAGCGCCATCCGTGGTCACAACGTTGAGCCCCGACGAACTTACAGGCCTCGTACCCTCCTTACATGAGCTTTTGTGAATCGAAACGCGGGTTGTCGTGATCTTTCAACAACGACACGGAAGAGCACGCCACTCACCGCTTTTGAAAGTTTGCTGGTCGGTGTCCACACGACGACTGAATCCGGAGGACGACGTCGCGAACGGGTCCCCAAGACGCGTCCCCCTCGCCGAGCAACAAGTGAAGCGATAGACGGAAGTTCGAAAAAAAAAAAAAAAGAAAAGTCCCGCCCGGTGAAGGTCAGCTACTGCTACTACTATACTCTCGTCGAGGATGAGGAGGTTGCTGAAAGTGGTGCCGTGTGCCGAAACATTACGCTTGCTGTGAGGAGGACACAGTTAGATTGGGCTGAGGAGGAGGAAGGGATGAGGCGCCGCTTTGTGTGCGCGCAGATACATCCATGATTAGCACGCGCCTTTGTATACCTCAACGTTCGCGCCATGTTTTTTCCGGTCTGCGCGTCGAAGAGTCTTTTACTGGACGAAGGTCGAGCTTTTGTACTGTGCGATGCATAAATATACGGAAGCAGCTCAGGGTTCGTACACCTCCTTGAAATCCTCGAACCTCTTGAATTCGAAAAAAAAAAAAAAATTCAGGGGCCCTTAAAGCTCCCTGAAAATAAATGTCTCCTTGAATTCCCTGGAAACTGGGGTTGGGGGCTACATTTAAACATTCAAAGTAGCAAACTCCGCATCGGGCTATCATGCATGGACACTGTTTATTGAGAAACATCCTCATATTTTAGTTTCAGAGCATCGCTAAGCGATGCAATATGACGTGTCCACAGCCACCATCGACAGGCTTATTTAAACTATCATTGTCGTTCTGCCGCTAGGTAAGCCAGATTAAGCGACCAAGGTGTTCCACTATTTTTGTCATTTTGCTAGTTGGTTCACGACGAGTACCATTGGCTGAAGCTGGACACTACTTACCGTGATGCTCGAAGGCGATTGACATCATTACAACGGGGAAGGCATTACTATATGTGCGTGCGCGTTTGTGTGTTTGTGTGTCTGTGTGCGTGTGTGCGCGCGCTCGATGATGATACCCGTAATGATTGTACGTCCTACGTTTTGTCTGTGTTCGTAACACCTGTGTTTATTATTATTATTATTATTATTATTATTATTATTATTACCACCGCGCGTTTAAACACAATAATGGACATTCGGCTGTGCATTTTGAGGGAAATCGTTTGGATCGGACACCCAGTGTTTGCTGTCGCGGACGTCAAAAATTAAGTGACGCGCAGTTTTATCTACCTTCGTAATTATTTAAGTGGGATTAGTTGATGTAAGCTGCAAACAAAGCTATAGCTATGTGCTGTGTGTTGTGCACTTGGGATCGCCGGCTGGAGTGTTTGTCTTGAGGGTCGCTGACGCCTCATAGCGCTGGCCGTTTTGAAAGCGCGTATCGTATACATATTTGTATATTGCCCAAAATAGCTTGACTACTACTTTTTATTTATTTCTATCTGCCTCATTCGGTGCTTTTCTTTCCAGATTAACATTAATCCTAATTTGTGATGTGGTGACATGGGTACAACTCTGCTCGTTCAAATCTTGCGATACCAATTCACTGTTAAGTCAAGGAAAGCATAGAAGAAATCGTGTTTTAAGTAAGGCTTCACTACGATGTGATAGTTGCAGCGCCAAACGAATTTGACACAATGCTGTGTTCCTATTGCTTATGTGCGAAAGCGAATCAGAAAGTTCTTGCCCCTATTTTTTACTGGCCAAAATAAGGTACATACAGGTAATTACAAATGTAACGTACTATTATACGTACCTTACACTATCCTTTCACACAGTCCCCTCACCGGTTTAGACACTTGTCCTATCGCAGCACTAATTTTCAGATGCCCCCGTGGCAAAATTCGTCCGCCTGACTGTGGAACCACCGCCGGACTGCTGTCTTGGACTGCTGCCTTGCGAACTCACACCACCACCTCCCGCTTCTGAAAGCGAGACGCCTTTCTCCATACGTGAGCTGCATTTCCCTGCGGATTTCCACGGGTGTTCGTCCCTTGCTCCACAGAGAACGGATCACACTTCGTTGCTCGTACGTCGTGTGAAGCACAACCGCCGTCTTCAACAACTGTCAGCAACACCGTGCCACGCAGCTACTGGCAGATAAAGCCGGGCGGGTCCAAGAGAGGTCCACCGCTGGGAACGCATATGTTGACTTCGCATTTACCGCCGTAATTTGGAAAAAAAAATAGGGGCAAATACTTTCCGATTCGCCCTCGTAATGTGGGACCAGTATAGGAATGTGTCGGCGAGCATAATGCCGAAGACCACACGTGCACTGTACAGTGTTTCACTATAGGACTGCTTCGAATGTTTAAGCCCCGAGCTGCCGCACAGTTTCATCCAAACTACGCCGACTTGTTTGAATTTGCAGGATTAAAGATGTGAATCACGTGCATGATGTATTCATGAGCAATGCTTATGGGAAGTTTCCGTCCGCGACGCGGTGATCTTGGCCCCCCAGATCTGCGCGTGCCAGCGGCCACAAGGCCGGCTTAAGGCCAAATTCCAGTTAGAATTAAAAGCCGTTACCCAATGGCGCATTTGCCACTACGAATGAAGATCAGCAATGAGTTCGAATAGTTGCGCTTGGCAGAATCCTCTATGGCGAAAGTCATGAGGGTTCTGAAGGGGCAAGCCATTACTCTTAATGAGCTTGAAAATTAAGCAAGTTGCTAACGACCCGACCCTCTTCAACGGCACCACTTAAGACAGGGACGAGCCGAAGAACACGTGACTATAACCTTATTTCTGGGCGCCCCAAAGCACACGTCCTGTGTTTTTTTGCTTGTTTCTGTCTTGAGTGGTGCTGTTGAAGATGGAAGCAAGTGCTTGTCACTCAGGTGGGTCATAATATCTGTCCAACATAATATAATAATGTAGTATCTGGTCATAATAGCTGTCCCGATATTTTACAGGTGGTGGATGTAAGTGAATTAAGCGTGCAATTAGTTGGGCGTGTCGTCTGACCCTGCTGCTAAACGAGCTGCCCGAGCAGAGGCTCAGCGCCACCGCCGAAAGCACCCTGTCGTTCAGAAACAAATTATCTGCCACAATATATCGCGAATTCAAAACACATAAACAGCTGCGCTCGAAATTCGCATTAAGGAGTAGTGTAATCGTCAGCGAGTATTGTTCCTTCTGTTAAATGTAACAAATCTAATCAAATTCAGTTCAGCCCTTACCGAGATAAACAATTTCTCGGCTACAATGTATTTAGATAACTATAGTATACCGTTTGGTCCCGGGCTCGTCTTATTGGGCAGCCTTTAATGGCGCGATCTACGCCGGTTATGCAGTGATTTCAGTGGGAGAATAACAAATCCCGATGACTGAATGGTTCAGTTTTAAGAAATTAGCGAGACGCAGTTCATCACTAAATACCTAAAAGAAGTTGTGATTGAATACATCGGCGCACCCGGGCAATCGGCATGACGATATACCAGCATCTCTCGTAAGCAACGGTGCCGAACTTCGGATTGATAACCCGCCAGAAGTTTGGGGGGCACCTGTTTCCGACTGTTGCTGCTGTACAACTCGCCAAAGACAGTTCATGTAATCTACATAGCGTCACTTGTGTCCCAAATCACCATGATCTGCTTCTCGTCACTCTATCATGTGGACTCTATAGGCGACGCCGAACGTATTGGTTCAAAGGCACAATTCAAGCACAGAGTGGTGCACCTTTCATATTTTTATTCACTTAAAAGATTATCGCACGATTAGGTATACCTGACTATTAAAAAAAAAGACACATTAATATAGTCGCCACTTGCTATAGTATACGGTAAATTGCTAGCCCCTAAAAATAAATAAAAAAAAACCGAAAAGAAAGGGTTCCCTTGACGTGGCCGTGATGGCGGTCACTCAGACGATGCCTCAGGGACATCGCTCACTCGAAGAGGTTCGTGCTGTTCGCTTCCAGCGCGGCCCAGTCGAGCAGGTAGACGCCATAGGTGTTGATGGAGAACACTGACGTCAGGACGATGACAGCTTTTGCGATCGTTGCAATCAGCACCTGCGTCGAGAGAAACGGCTCTCACTGAACGTCGAACGAAAGAAAAAAAGAACTAGTTATTATTATTATTATTATTATTATTATTATTATTATTATTATTATTATTATTATTATTATTATTATTATTATTATTATTATTATTATTATTATTATACAGTATGGTTTTATTCCAGAAAGGGGCACCATAGATCTTATGGAGAAATTTGCAGACGAGGTGTACGCAGCATTTGAGGAAAACTCATTTAGCTGCGCTCTCTTTTTAGATGTTAAGAAAGCTTTTGATACCGTTAACCATATAGTATTCTTTTACAAAAACTGTACTTACTAAGCTTTCGAGGTCTCTTTTATGCCATTATCAAGAATTTTTTTAATGGTCGTTCTTAAATTGGTTTAAATAGCCTATCAACATATAGTACTGAAAGCCCGCTTAGATGTGGCCGGTGAGTAAAGTGCTGTTTTGGCTGGATGAAAAACGCATGGTTAAGAAGGCGATATGCACAAGTTGCCAAAAATGGACTGTAGTATATCGTCTGCAATCATGCAGATTAAGGAACACTATAGTATCAAATAATCGAGCCAAGTAGCGGCAATATTTTATAGCTTTAATGAGTTTTCTGAAGAAAATTACGCACATTAACCTTACAGTATATCTTTGAGTTAGAAATTTAACGCCAGGTGGAGAACGATGCCTACGCGTGCCCGTGTTTTAATTCGCAGAGTGGCGCGGATGAGTTGTCTTCGCAGACTTAAGTCTGCGAAGACAACTGCGTTAGCTTTGCTTGCTGGGTCGAATTGAAACAGACCTTATATTTCCATGAGTCCCGGCGGATACATCTGCTGCCTCAGAGCGATACCAACCTTCGATACCATCCCCTTCACCTGGACAGACGAGAGGTATTAAAAAAAAAAAAAGAACACGGCTTCGGGCCGTGCCTCACCAGTTGTAGAATAGGCACGTCGACCACTTCGTGGGCGACGATCATCGGCAGGTGGATGGGCAAGATCATGTTGGTGCAGGCGCCCAGAGCTGCCGGCACCACGTACAGCCACGGCTCGACCGCGGTCACCTTGGCCTGCAGGGGACGCGTACGCCGACAAAACTCGCCTTCGGTGCGTCAAGGTGAGTATGTGGGCCGCGTGGGCTCGTATGGTGGCGCTGCTGCTTCGATACGGCCAGCGCCACCTATACAGTGCATGGCGCACATATTCCCGTTGCAACCTGACGCGCCGCTACGCTGCGCAAGCCTCGTCAGCGCCGGATTATGGAATCCACGTGCGGCGCACTGCGATTTGGCACATGTTTATCGGAGTTCGGGTAATCGAAGACGTAGAAGAAAACAATTATTTGTGGCGATGCTTTGTCCGCATGGCCAAGTAATCGAAGAACAATGCACAAAATTCTAAAATCTTGCAGTGCGCCGCTTGTAGAAGCTCTGTCCGCCGGCAGGCAGTCTTCAAGATCCGAAACAATGCATTCAGTGTGTTAATTAAGGCGGAGGCGACACCGGCTGGCGTGAACTTATTTTACTCTTCATTTCGCAGTGCCTAGATGGTGAGCAATGTTACGCTTCTATCGGCTGATGTGGTTTAGTAAGATTTGTGAGTACGGCGATTCGAGGCAATTATTCTTTTGGAGTTTGGTAACTGCTTCGTCAGCGTCTACATACTGCGGTCGCCAACGGTGCGCATTACGTTCTTTCGTGTACTCTGGGTCACCGAAAAAGAAAATTTAATTATGGGGTTTTACGCTCCGAAACCACTTTCTGATTATGAGGCACGCCGTAGTGGAGGACTCCGGAAATTTAGACCACCTGGGGTTCTTTAACGTGCACCTAAATCTAAGCACATGGGTGTTTCCGCATTTCGCCTCAGGGTCACCGAAACGTCTCCTCAGTGAATGAAATCTAGTATGATGTTTGGTAGTATTTCTTTCATTATTTTAGATTAATAACAAAAAAAAATCCGCTAGATATTCTGGAAGGAATCAGGTTGATGAAACTATTCCACATATTTTTTTCGTGAGGCTAATATTTTCAGGGTGCAGGCGATATGACCACGATAATAGGAAGGGAGGGCGTATTAATGCGGTTGGCATTTTTCTGTGAATGTTTTCAGCAGTACAGTATTTCGAGTGTTTCTTTAGGCTGCCGTTGCTGCCGAGATATAATTAAGAACGCTTTGTTTTCTTTGTGCTATTCCCTAATTCACAGTGATTTCTTTCTCTGCAGTAGTGTTTTCCCAAGTAGCCATCCCAGGTACAGGCGGCGTAATGTATTGTTACGTGGAGCATTTACACGGCAGTAGTTGGTTGGCGTTTGTTAAGCTGCACATCACAAAAGCCCAGAGCAGCAGGATCGTTAAGTCACACCAACATCGTTGTCTTCAATGATCTTTGAGGAGCAGGAGTGTCGTAAAGATCTTGAGCAGCCTTAACAATATCATCAGATTTAGGTAGGGAGAAAATCCGCATTACCATATACGGATAAACATCTTATACTCTCAGTAAAGAAACTGAAGCAGATGCAGGGCCATCTTTCGCTGTAGTAAGTGGCTGATGCGGCCATCAGAAACGGGAGGGGTCTATTTTTATACAGTTCTCAGCTAAGCTGTGTGACGGTGCATAATGATGATATATGGTGTTTTATGGGGCAAAAAGGGACAATGATGGTCACAAAACGCCAAGCTATAAGATGTACATGCGCTTCTAAACAGCGAAATATATATTGAGAGCCGCTGCCTCGATAAGAGCCGTATACGATAACACGGTAATTTCACCGAATTGCACATACCCGTGTCATTTTATCAATGTTTTTGTCATTTGTTCCGTTCAAAGCTTGCAAGAGATGGAGAGAAACCAGGAGGCACATTTGAATGCATCAAAGGAGATGGAAGCGGATTATGTGAATATTAGGAAATTTTAGAAATAGGAAAGCGCCAAGTTAGGGGATGCTACCGGTATATAGGCGTATCGAGACAATACAAGAGCACACAGAAGAACCCAAGCGGTGTTTGAGGATGGGAAATGAGGATGGGAAATGGCGTTATATTTGAGTACGCAGAAATTCAAACTCACTTGAGATGCTCTTTTTGCGTTATCCTCTACGCAGGCTCAACGGCGTCCACTAATTTTGCGACCCCCGTTTCAAAAACCTAATCAAGCTGCTGGCGCACTACCCTTTTAGAATGCCAGGTGAAAGACATTTATAAACGCATAGTTGGAGAAGTTCCCACAGCAAGCATGGCCGTCCGGATGTCGCGAATCTGTCAAGTTGGTACCCGAAATTCGCATGAGCCTTAAGTTCTTTTTTTTAGAACAAAGAATGGCTGTTGTATATAGTTCCATGTAGAGGAGTGCGAGTTGCTTTTCACCCAATTAACCCGATGCCATCGAATTTCAGTAAGGGCCGGCGCCTCACTCACGATTTTGACGACGAAGGGCATAAGGTCGACGTTCAGCGAATTGTTGTCGGCGACCTCGGCGAGCACGCTGCCGATGGCACCCAGCAGCAGCTGGTTGGCGAGCGGAGAGTTGTGCTTCCAGAACTCCGAGCCCAGCGAGTCGAAGCCGATCTCCAGAAGGTTGTTGTTCTGGAGCCACAGTAACCCCCAGATTGCGCTCACCATATAAAATGCGCTGCCTCGTTTCCACTGTTCAAACAAACTCTACAGACGTCCTATACTGTGGATCCATTTGTTCTATACGGCGCAAGTTGTCTGAGTATGGTCAGCGTGCTACGGGCAATGAACTATACGCGTCATCATGGCGAGTGAGGCCTGTCGCCGCAAGTTTTCTGCGCCTATGCCTCTTCCACAAGATATACTACAGTCCCGCCCTGTACAACGACCTTATTCTTCCTCCATCATACATTTCCCCTCGTTTCGATCATGCACAAAAGGTGGGAATAATGTCGTGCTTAACGCAAACATGTCATCACATCATTTGTACCCTGCACCTCACAGGACTTGAACTACCTTCCGGGATCATTCACGTCCACTGCTCACTATTACCGGTTTCATAATGTTTTAAACACTAGTGTATTGCAATGTAACTAACCAAGTATGTAATTATATTTGTTATCGGTCGATTGCTTGAATTTTTTTTGTTTCCTGCTTTTAGCTAATCTTTTCGGCTAACATTTTATTGACAGAACAAAGCCTGTATCGTGTTTTTTTTCCCCGTATGTTCCACTCACCTCTGTAATGCCTCTGGCCCTGAGGGTAATACAAATAAATAAACAAATAAATAAATAAATAAATAAATAAATAAATAAATAAATAAATAAATAAATAAATAAATAAATAAATAAACAAATAAATAAATAAATAAATAAATAAATAAATAAATAAATAAATACCTCAAGTTACACGATATAAAGGTGGCGGCTGGCACCACATTGGGGAGGGGGGGGGGGTACACTTTACGAGCGCTGTACACTTCGGTATACACAATCGTCCGTTTAGCTGCAAGCTTGTCGGTGCTTCTCCCTATCAGCCTGGTGTCATAATGTGCGCTAAATGCTGACGTAATATGTGGGGAAATCGCACAAGTTTCTACGTGGGAAGCGGCAATTATGGCCAGAAATGTGGCGCATGAGGCGCCTTGCGCTCTGTCTCGGTGGTCGTCCGCTTGGCGCCGCGTAACTGCGTAACGTCTTCGGGGAACTTAAGATATTTGCTAGCAAAATTCCATAGGGTTCTTGGGCAGTTTGTCTATTTGAATAGCTAACCCACTGACGTAATAAAACAGCCCGCGAACCAATGGTGTTTTATTACCAAATATAGCTGAAGTTTGCCGTAGGTGTACCCAAATAGGTCGTTTTCATGTATAAATCAAAGCCTAATTGAGAACTGCGGCTCTTGGAGAGATCTGATCTCTTGAACTTCGATGCCCATTCAGTTACGCAGCGCCGAGAGAGAGAGCGTCACACCTCTGGCACGCCTCGCGTCACGCATTCCTGGGGATATGCGGCGCACCTAAAATCGGCGCGCTTGCCGTGTCTCGGGCTTTCGTGTGCGTCACGTGCGCAGCCCGTCACTAAACGTGCAGAGCGGCGCTGCAGCTTGCCTCGGCGACGCGCGTGGCCAGCTGCACGGTGCTGTTGACGATGACGACGGCCCACGGCAGGTCCCGCGACACCGACGCCCAGACGAGCATGCGCCTCTCCTTCTCCCAGAACCGCCGGATGGTCGCCGGCATAGCGCTGCTGGCCACCAGGAGGAAGCTCAGGAACGACAGCAAGTTCTCGCTGTGCGGTGCGGGACACAGAAACGATGCGCTCACGAGGTATGCATTCAGGAGGAACTGCGAGTGTCCTTGCGTCTCATTACTATCCCCTCCAGCCGACATTTAATTATGTAAATGTAAGATATCTGGCACGTGCCTACCGCATTATAAGAGACACCCAGCGGCAGGAGAGGAGATTTGGAATCTAAAAATGCAGCAGATCTAGTTGGAATCTATATTACACTGAAGCTTTGTGTGAGTGCGTAAAGAGTCGAAACGCGAGTTTGTCTTTATTGAATGTCCGCACAATGTTACACGGAAGGCTTTAGTATAGGCATTGTAGAGACGCTAACGCAATGCCGCGGATGCGCGAAGGCGAGCTTTCTGGTTCTTTTTTTTTCTTTCTCCCGCACGGCCGGCACCGCCGCTGCTGCGGATGCGCGGAGATGAACGCCACCTGGTGGCGGTTCGAGGAACCCAGTGGTGCGCGTTCTCCGCTGTAATTGGCTGGCCTCTCCTTAAGGACAGCCACGCCGCAGTACCCACGGCAAAGAAAAGCGTCGCTTTTAGAATTTTCCGGTTAATTCTGCGGCACCCACGGATGTGGACTCCAGGCATAAACTTTCAAAAATACTTCATCGGCGAAAATAGTATTTTCTGATTTAGCGTGAGTTGCGATTGGAAAACAGCGAGGCACTTCAGATATTTGCCTAGTGCAAAACATTGCTGTCGATTCAAAAGCAACAAAAGAAAGACAGTACACTGCTACGCGACAACATATGCTGGAATCACAGGAAATACGTACAGGTATGCGTCTCTCTCGTAACACGCTTGGCGCATGTTAATAAATTTTGGTGCGCAGCTAGGTCCAGTCAGAAGTGTCTTACATGATAAAACACGTTTTCTTTTCATTAGTGCTCCTGATTTTAAGGCGTCTTCCATGCGTTTTCGAGCAACTGCACAAGCAGCACCTGAAGGAGACCTCCAGCACTCGCCAACATCTCCATCCTTGTCACCGGCCGAACCGATACGTAAACTGTGCGTGGATCCACGCGAAAAGCAGTTAAGCGAATTTTTGGCTTCATACGCTTTAACACTGCGCTGGCACCAGCACCCTGTTATCATGGCCGAAATACCTGCCGTTATCAAGCATGCTGCATTTGTGGCCGGCGTGGAAGCAGGTGTGCCGGCCGGTAAGCAGGGACTGACGGCGTTGTTATCTAGTGTGCGGCTAGGGTCAAGAACTAAGAACTATATCTGAGAGCTTGCTGTTCGCTGTCACTACACCGCGCATCGTTACGGAGCCCAATAACTGTCATCAGAGACGGCTATCCGGCCCAACGAATTCTCCTCCAGGAAGCCAGGCAAAGGCGGAAAGGCAGGTTTCTCCAGATAAAGCTTAGGGGCTTCAGCTTCGTTCCTTAAATTGCTACTGTCGGCATTATACTAGCGCCTGTTTTGTCGGAACTGTTTTCTTTTTCTTTCTTTCTCCGTCGAGTCCTGCTGTCTTGGTACTTTTGTGACGCACTTCCGCTTCCGGAGCCCTTGCCCGTGTCTTCCTTGAGACTTCCCCTGGAATAAGAGGAGTAATATCAAGCTGCCAAGAGTCCTGTTTGGAGCTGCCGCCAGTCGAGGGCAGGAACTCCCGAGTGTAAAACGCAGGCCTCCACCGTCGCGCCGGGAAATGTGGGAGGGCAGGTGGGCCAGCCAGTTAAGTTAATGGGTAACAGGGGTCTAGGATACTGCCACCGTGCACCGCTCATAGAAGCCACGGGGATCACCACCGCAGGAGGCACCACCTGCCCGCAATTAGGACTTGAACGAACGACCTCAGGACAGGGAAGCCGTGCCGACCCGGTGTCACCTGTTCCATTCAATGGCTTGTAGGGTGTCCGGCCGTCCATCGAGAACATCGGGTCAAAACACGTGGAAGTGGCTGGTGTCCAGGCGCGCAGCATAGCGGTAGCTGGCCTACAATGACGGGTACAGCTGAGCGGTACCCGGTCCTGCACTCATGCCACCCGCATTGACCTGCAGTGGCCTGCTTCTGATAGAATGTGGGTGCCATCGTGGCCTTATGAGGCGCCACGGGTGTGGGGGCGGCTGCTGGTTCGCTGGTGCTTTGCGGCTGCATCGAGACCTCCCCCGTGGCAGGCCCAGCGGCAGCGGCAGGGGTAGTCGCCGCCGCAACGCTTTCAATGTGCAGCTGCAGTATGGGCCGCATGCCGCAACGCGAAACGGGCGCGCCAACGCGCCGAGAAACGGCGCGTGTACTCGGCGCTTTGCGAGCGTTGCTGGCGACCAACTTTGAACATACAGGCTTTGTCGGAAGAAACTAAACCACTTAAACCGCTGTTGTTTGCCAAATTTTGGCTGCGTCCTTAAATGGCGGCGAAACTGTAGAGAACAATTGAGAGCTTGGGAGCGGTGCGGGTATACAAAAGAATGCCGATGCACAGCCTTTGTCAAAATTAATTACGGGCTAGTCTGCGTTATCACCATTATGTCATTCGGCTTCTGCTGTGATGATGATGATGATGATGATGATGATGATGATGATGATGATGATTTATTCGCATCCCCTTTGAAGCGGGGCGGGGACAAATCGCCTGTGTGGGGGTTCCCGTGACGCCTCTGACACTGCAGACCTCTGGATGATGAATACGAGAGTTCTTTTCATTTTCCCAGGGCAGTGAACGTTTGGCATACCATAAACTTCTTTAATCAGGCCTGTAATCTGCACGGTGGTCACGTGCAACGTATGGCGAGCGTACTTTTGAGAAAGACTGTAACTGCCGTGGCTTGCTGACAAAAGAAGCGTGGGGTAGCTGCGAGCGACGGACGTCATGCATGGAGGACGTCATGCCTCGTGGCATGCAATCCTGCAATCCTGCTTCACGAGAAAAGCTTTTATTTTGTTCTTTTGGAACTGCTAACTGGAACGCCAATGTATTAGCACGTTTTGGGCCGGATATCTCGAAATGAGCGCTAGACTCACCATTTCTGCTAAAGGTCTGTTTGACCAGCTTTCCTTTTGAAATTATTACATTGGTTCTGACGTGATCAATGAGAAAGGTACCCAGTGAAACACAGTACGAGATATAAGGTAACTGCTCTTAGTGTCCACTCCTTAATAAATCCACCTGAAATTGTGAAAGCGTATGCGCACTATCTACCACGGGCTATTTCTTTTATAAATACTACATAGCAAAAAAAAAAAAAAGGAAGGAAGTAGGTGGCGTATCGACTGAAGCCATTATTTATTAACGTGCGTGCATTTTGTGACAAACAGTGTACCGTCCACGACTTTACCTTGTGCTGTACCGGAAAACTGTGCTCAGTACCATGAAACCGATGTAGCCCACCAGACAGTAAGCTATCAAGAGGTCGTTGCTCCTGCAGCAGAGACCGCATGTTACGAAAACTTGTCAGCAGCAGAAATGGAAATCGAGATCGCATTTGCAACTCTGGCATCCCACTTGTTACGCTGCGCATTGAAGCGACAGAATATTGTCATTCGACGCCATCCCTCGCTTCAACAGGTACGAGAAGTCAAGGCAAGTGCAATATTTACAACGATGCTTAGGTCTGGCCGAGACAGTCGAGTCCTCAGGTGCGGAGGAAATTCACGTTACAGTCCCTTGCGGCGCCTACCGACTGCCTGAAGTACGACAGCCACTGTGCTGTGCGGTGAACTTTGTGTTACGGAATTCTATACAGAAAAAGGGATTCAAGGGCGAAATTAAAAAATTCACATTTTGCCTAAATATAAAAATCAAAATCAAATAATGGCGGAAACAGAAAGCCAAAGAAACAGGCCTATCTAATGCACTTGGTGTCATATTTTTAAAGACCACCTCGTTGCGCAAGTCAGGGATGAAATCGGACCAAAACCGACAATTCGGTATGTTTGCCACCTGATTTTCTTTTTTTTTTCTAATCTATACCATGTTTGCCGCAAGAGGATTTTAACTGGAAAGCACAGCTCCAGAATATTCAAGTAAAATAACAGTAATGAACGAATCAATATTAACTTTACCGATGAAAATTTGACAATTTGATAAAATGTTTTTGCAATTTGGGGCTCCTAAAGCACTGTCTTACGCAAAGTTGCCAATAAGCTCTAGTAAATATTGAAGACAAGCCTTTCTAGGTTTAACACGCGATGTTGCACAGTGTTATACACCAAAAATAACTTTTATATGAATTTTCCCGCAGGAAAACAGGTTTCGCGTACTTCAGCAAATGTTAAACGTGCGTCACGTGACAACAAAATTTCCTTGGACAAAAGAAACCTAGGAGAAAATGACAACGAGCAAGGTAATAAATATCCACGATTTTTTACTTGGCGCGGAATGACCCAATGTAGCGCTACGTTGTTACGACGTCATACCAGATTTTGTTTTAAGCTCGTAGCTTCCTTCGGCTCGATTTGTCCGTTTTGCGTGGTCGGTGGCTCGTGGTCGCTGGTCGGGGACTTTCACAGCAGGCGCCGAGCGCGTGCTCCCGCAGGACTGAGCCACGAGGCGCGCGGCAAACTAGTGCTGTCGACAGCACGTGCACTACACGCGTGCTGTCGCGCGAGAGCTTTGTGGCGTCTGAAGGTTTACAGGTGTTCCGATGGGGTGCTCGGGAAGGTGGGAGAGCAGGACGGCCAGTCGCCTTCCACGCATTAGCGCAAATTAAGCCAGCAGTTGAAATAATCAGAAGGATAAGAATTAAATGAAATTATGGAGTTTTACGTGCCAAAACCACTTTCTGATTATGAGGCACGTCGTAGTGGAGGATTCCGGAAATTTCGACCACCTGGGGTTCTTTAACGTGCGCCTAAATCTAAGCACACGGGTGTTTTCGCATTTCGCCCCCATCGAAATGCGGCCGCCGTGGCCGGGAAGGATAAGAATGGGCTGGGGTGCGTTTGGCAGGCATTCTTAGACCATGAACAACCGGTTGCCATTATCCCTCAAGAGAAAAGTGTATAACAGCTGTGTCATACCAGTACTCACGTACGGGGCAGAAAGGCTTACGAAAAGGGTTCTACTTAAATTGAGGACGACGCAATGAACTATGGAAAGAAGAATGATGGGTGTAACGTTAAGGGATAAGAAAAGAGCAGATTGGGTGAGGGAGAAAACGCAAGTGAATGACATCTTAGTTGAAATCAAGAAAAAGAAATGGGCATGGGCAGGACATCTAACGAAGAGGGAATATAACTGATGGTCATTAAGGGTTACGGACGGGATTCCAAGAGAATGGAAGCGTAGCAGGGGGCGGCAAGAAGTTAGGTGGGCCGATGAGATTAAGAAGTTTGCAGGGACAACATGGCCACAATTAGCACATGACCGGGGAAGTTGCAGAAGTATGGAAGAAGCCTTTGCCCTGCAGTGGGCGTAACTAGGCTGATGATGATGAAGTCAGCAGCTTGGGGGGATTTTTTCTTGCTTAGAATATTATCGGATCCCTCGGATCCCTGCTAATCGCTCAGCAAACGCGGAACTCTGTAATGCGTACCCGATTTTTTTTGTCATAGGTTTTACCACGAATGGATTGGCGAGTGACGCTCACTGACGCTCAATTCGAGAATGTCCTCGCTGAGGGGTTCTACAACTTCCCTGTAGCAGAGCGGAAGAGGTGAATGCGTGTGATACGTCGGTGGTCCCTTGTATTCCCAAGGAACGTTAAAGGGACACTAAAGAGGAAAATGATTTCTTGTGCATCAGTAAATGACCTTTCTACGACACCAAAAACGCCACTCTTACCACGATAAGACGCTTGGTAAGCGCAAAAAGCGCAAGAACGAAAGACGGGTGGCGACGCCTCCTTCAAGTTCCTGCACCTGGTCGCTGTGACGTCATAGATTTTGATGGCACCTTGTAGGACCTACTTAATTATATATAGGTACAGATAGACCACATTGTGTTGTAAAGGAACCAAATATTAAACACGGCAAGTTTCGCGTACCTTTACTCAGCCAACGCGGCCCATATGTGAAAACATAGTTTGGAATCCCTGACGTCACACTGACGTAGCGGCGTCGGGGTTTAAGCGCGAAATTCAAATAGTGATACTTTGACCTTCATTTTCTTATCTAATAATCAAACTATTATTTTGAAATTACCGCCCGCAGGGTTCTCAAACAACGCTTCATTTGTCTAAACTGATTTGTTGTTTCCCTTTATTGTCCCTTTAATTAACGAACATTCCTGAAAGACCATTTAATCAGTGATAATCCGAGTGATTTCTGATGTCCGTGGTAGAGAACAGTGCACCGGCTAAAAATATAATTTTCGTGTAATTTCACTGCACTGCTTTCATTTAAAGCATGTCATTCTCCAATGAAACGTCCTGCATGCTGTCTTCCCCGTGATGAAAAAACGAAATGTTTCTAAGAGCGCTAGCCTCGTTCACTTCGTTCCTCTGTGGCTATCCTTCTATCGCCAATGCCCATCCCTACAACTGCACATCAGCTAGCTAGGCGCGGTAACAACACATGTAGGGAAGCTACTTCATGCGGCGCAATAATTCGCAAAATTTTGAACCTTTCGCCAATTCGTCCGAAAGCTGCTTCATCTACCGGAATCGACATGCACGCTTTTCTTTGGAACCGCATTAGCGGAATAGAAGCCATTCCCGTCGTCCCCTATGTAGAATAAGGGCTCGTGGCTTCTGGGATAAACAAAAAAAAAAAAAATCTATCCGCTTACATATTATTTTTGAAAAGCAATTACTGTTCAGTTCATTTCGATTGCACAAATGGCTCAATGCCGAGGGAACACGTACTCGATGGGCCCCATCCTGCTCAGCCTGGTGGCAGCCGTGACGCAGATTTCGTTGATCTCTTCGGCCGTGTGGCGCTTGCTGAAACCATCGCGCAACAGTGTGACGGACGGGATACACAACTTCAATTTAATTAAATTCAATTTTATTGCGAAGTAAATTCATACAGGCACATTTTTATAAGGGGAAAGCTCCCAAAGTAATGAAAAAAAAAACTACTGGCACGACCACCCTTACGAGGGATTGATGAACAGAACAAGGAAAGCGAACTTGACAATATCTACAAGATAAGAGAAAAGTTCGAAGATCCTTGAACAGATAAAAGATCAAACAAGTACACTCATGAGATAACAAAATCATTGAAATAAATGAAAACAAGCTACGGAAAAAAGAAAAGTTCTAAGCATACATATATACACACGCTAAATTCTTTTACACGCTTAAGGGTGCTGCTTACTTGTTCAATAACACCCTTTCATAATCCTACAACAGGCTTAATGATATACAACAGCGAGCCTGCAGCTGAACTACACCTGCCATACGAGAAGGCGTAATGTCTATGGTGTGCGCTTACTCATATTTGGAAAGCCATATTTGGAATCTGGCTAAGGCACAAGCCCGGTATCGAAGTCCAAAACTTTTTCGTTCGTAAGAGCTGTATGTCATTTGCCGGCCGGCTTTCCCTGTTATGTTCCATCATGTCATCAAGCAATGTGCTCACTAGCGGGATTGCCAATCACCCATTATTACGAACCGGGCAAACTTCTTTCTAAGTACCGGCCCCATGGCAAGACACCCTAGTAGCATACCAAGGAGCAGTGCCATATCTCGAGGTGGAATTAAAGATGCATCACTGAAATGTAAGCAAGTCTATTAAAAAAAAAATTTACAAGGTATCAGGTGCGTCTCGCTGAAGTCAACATACATTGAAAGGCTGTGGTTTGAGGATCGATGCCTAAGTACAGTTTTGGAATCGGAGGAGTCAGCCGCAGACGTAACCACGAGTCCAGCACTAACCAACGCGAACTATTCGTGTAAGATTGGTGCATAGAAGTCAAACGGAGAGAGCGCTGACTATACCTACTGATCATTATTAGAGAAGAAACCAGGAGATGTGTTAAATATTTTCAACTGAAGTTCCAATTGAACTGAGCGTACTACTTGTTCATGTAGTGCACAGCGTTTCTGGAGGTCAATGGATAGAGATTATTACAGCTTTCTGACGCACTGGCTGTGCATCGTTATGGATGCCGCGATGACGTCAATGAATGCCATTAACACTATAAATGGTCAGTCAACACGCTTTCGCTGCTTAATTTGAGGCACCCC
Organism: Dermacentor andersoni; assembly: GCF_023375885.2. Lineage (NCBI taxonomy): Eukaryota > Metazoa > Arthropoda > Arachnida > Ixodida > Ixodidae > Dermacentor > Dermacentor andersoni. The sequence continues at coordinate 78,096,532 of NC_092816.1, forward strand.
AGCTCAATGTAGACATACCGTACTTGAAATGAATCATTACCAACTATAGCCCGGTTGTCAGTTCTGTTCAGTGTAGACGGTCGAGCTATGCGAACAACACGATTGGCAACGAGTCAGGCATACACAGGCGGCACGCAGGAAGGGATGTACAATGCGTACGCTGACTGCAACCTATCTTTACCGCTGAAGAAGAAAACGCAATTACAAGAAAAAGTGCATTTATAGGGAAGATAAGGCGTCATCTGTGTGGCGACCTGCGCCACATGGCGCGCGCAGGTCCGTCCAGATGGAACAGCATTTCTGAATCCGAGCTCACTGGGTTAAGCGCCACATTTACAGGGAACAGAGCTAAAAGATGGGACGAGCTGAGGGCGCTGAGCGCGTTTGCAGTGCTTCTCGCTCGACCCGTCCTTTACCGTTTGTCCTGGTAAATAACATCAGCTTTTCCTTCTCAATATAAGAGGCAGAGTGCTGACAGAGCAGTCACATTCCTTCGTTTGTGCTGTGTACTTTTGAACTGATAATAATATTTGGGGTTTTACGTGCCAAAACCACTTTCTGATTATGAGGCACGCCATAGTGGAGGACTCCGGAAATTTTGACCACCTGGGGTTCTTTAACGTGCACCTAAATCTAAGCACACGGGTGTTTTCGCATTTCGCCCCCATCGAAATGCGGCCGCCGTGGCCGGGATTCGATCCCGCGACCTCGTGCTCAGCAGCCCAACACCATAGCCACTGAGCAACCACGGCGGGTTGTTTTTGAACTGATCTTTGGAAACTTCGACGCCACTAGGATTCGCAAATACTGGAGTACATCGGCAGCTTTGACAACGGTCAACCAAGTGCCCTTCGTGTCGAAGCCCTACGGCATAACGCTCTTTTTTTCAGTGGTTTTCACAGAAGAGCATTGCGGCGCGTACCGCCCGCTCAGGTGGAAGAAGTAGAGCGCAGAGCAGCAAGACACGGCACACAAGATCGAGGCGGGAGTCACCAGGACCAGCCACGCGACCAGACCTCGGACCCCTTTCTCGCTGCAGGGAAACAAGCGGGAGAGAAAAGACGTGGAGGCTTTGGCGGCAAAGTTCCCACGCAGTTTCTTATGCTTGAACAAAAACAAACACTTCCCGCAAGCTGTAGCTAGATAAACATTCACGTACTACCAGTCGCTGAAGTTCCCATAGGTCAAAGTGACGCGGCCATACATGGTCTAAAGTCGCGAGGTCGCGCAGCTGTTCCGTCGCTGCTCTAAGATAAGCGTTTAGATGCGCCTAGGCTGCAACACTGATATGTCCGAAGAAAAAAAAATATTGTGGCAGAAGGCATATCTCACTGTGATTGTTAGCGTTAATGCAATTAGCATTCAAGCAATGTAGCGACGCACCGTATTGCTCGAGATACGTTCATTTAGAATCTGTAGTGGTCATTTTGAGATTTCCATTGCTTCGGCGATATGCGACATACACTGTCTAACGGGCTCGTCCGGCTTTGCTATGACACTTGCTCGCCAGAGTCGGCCATGACTAATGCGGCATCGCGACGACCGCATGACGACGACGGGGTGACGATCCTGAAATGATTAGGACGGTGCAACGACGACAGCATAATAATTACATGTGGACAATGGAATGGGGACGAGTATATGAGGACGACGACATGACGGCAACGGTATGACAGCGAATATATGAAGACGACTGTATGATTACGGCGCAGCGACGACGATGGCATGACAACGGCGGCAGAATCATTATTAAATGAATGAACGAATTGTGAGGTTTTGCGTGTCAAAACCACGATTTCATTACGAGGCTCGCCGTAGTGCGGAATTTAGGATTAATTTTGACCACTAGGGTATCATTAACGTGCCACCCATGCACGGGACATGACAGTTTTTGCATTTTGCCGCCATAGAAATGCGGCCGCCGCGGCCGGGATTTGATCCTGCCACCTAGTGCTTAGCAGCGCAACTTCACGTAGCCGCTAAGCCACCGCGGCGGCTTTATGATTAATTGACGACAGCATAATTACGATTGAATGGCGCTAAAGATGACGTCTATAGAACGATGAAGGCGGTATGACGACGACGACATGACGACAATTGGATGACGTTTCTGAAGTGATGACGATGATGACTACATGACGACGACGGCACGATGAGAGTCGGATGACGGAGCTATATAGAATGTCGACGATGGAATTAACGATCACGACCACGAGCACATGCCTAGTCGCCCAAGCTACTAGTAGACACTTTCAGCCACTGGGTTAGCGTAAAAGGATATGCCTATATTGGCAAAAGTCATCACGATGCACACGCATTGTCTCGCTGCCCACCCTCGCTCTCCCCGTGGTAACGCGCCGTCGTTTTCCCCCCATCACGTCGCTCCGACGCTACACCTGCCTCACACCAGCTCTCGATAACACCCCTGGACCAAGTTACGCTTTCATTACGCTCTGATTTCGTCTTGCTTCAGAGGGCCGACTCCCACTGCCGAACTCTCATGGATCGCCTTATTGGTTCGCCGAGCCACCCAATAGTCGCTTGCGACGCCAGCTTCGACTGTTCTGCCTTCAAGATGGTGTGCTGCACCGCTACGTTTACTGCCCGACAGGTAATCCGTGGTTTCCAGTCCTACCTCTCTGCCTTCGCCTTCGAGTATTAGAGGCATTTCACGACGTCGTATCGGCTGGCCACTTAAGCTACCACAAGACCTACGACCGCATCAAGGCCCGCTGATTCTGGCCTGGCTATCTACCATGGTGACCAAATGCATTGCCTCTTGTGCGTCATGTCAACACCGCAAACGCTCGACATCCCCTCTCCCCTTCCCGGACGCGCCTTTTGAGTTTGTTGGCATTGATTTATATGGTCCCTTGCCTTTGACATCCTCCGGTCACCGTTGGATTGTCACTTCTGTCGACCGTTTAACAAGATATGCCGAGACTGCACCTCTTCAATCTCGTACAGCTTCTGAGGTCGTTGACTTCTTCTTGCGCTCAATTGACCGTGGCAAGGCGTTTATTTCCCAAATTGTCGAAGAAGTTCTTCGGGCCGCTGATACCGTGCACAAATCTACTTCTATCTATCATCCGCAAACTAACAGCCTTAAATGAGCGCTTCCACCGCACGCTATCAGACATGATTTTCGTGTACGTCCGTCCTGACCACACTGATTAGGATAAAGTTCTTTCTATGAGAGAGAGAGAGACCGACCAAGCTGCCAAGCGCTTTTTATTCCATAAAGGAAACGTGCCAGCTCAAGAGCGAAGAAGCCGAAGATCAGGGATGATGATGGCTATGTATATATGAAAACGATGAACTACATTAACAGTGCTTGCAAGATAGATAGATAGATAGATAGATAGATAGATAGATAGATAGATAGATAGATAGATAGATAGATAGATAGATAGATAGATAGATAGATAGATAGATAGATAGATAGATAGATAGAAAAATAGAGATAGATAGATAGATAGATAGATAGATAGATAGATAGATAGATAGATAGATAGATAGATAGATAGATAGATAGATAGATAGATAGATAGATAGATAGATAGATAGATAGATAGATAGATTGTCAAAGTCATATTGTGCTCTCCTACAATTAAATAAGCGTAAGCTTATTATTTTCTCGCGCCGTATGCCGAAAATATCGTAGCTATTTTCTATATAGAAGTTGCAATAAAGATTGCCACTTGAAAGTCGGCGCTTGCCTCGTCAAAAATCACGCTGTTTATATACTTTGAATCTGAACTACGTTATGATGCTCAAACACGTGTCTTGCACCAAACACGATGGTGTCACCGAACATTTATTTCCTTTAGTGTTGAATAATCGCAACGATATACTTACTCATTAGCAAACACGAAACCTTAGGATCGAAGTCAAAAGCGTTATGCACCACACGGCGCTGCACGTCACCGCCTCCTTTATTCACAGTCTCAAGCGCCAGGGAGTGCTTTTGTACACGCGCCAACGGCCATGTAATACTTAACACGATACATTCACTAGTCGAAGGTAAGCAGTTTCAGGATCAGTCAGAGGGGGCAAAGATGAAAAAAGTTCGCGAACCGGACAATAACGTTACATAAACGACGAGGTGTTATGTCGCTGCTCGCGTACGCGAGCTAAAATAGTGCGTCACATATGTAAGAAAAGAATAGTTATGCATCGCGTAAATTGTTGCGACAGTCCGATGTTTCAAAATGGGACGTACACTCTAAGAACAGTTTACACCCTTTGGCGTGCCCTTTCTGCCACACAACGATAATCGTCATCTGCCTTGGTGCATTTCCTTTCTTTAACGCTGCGAGCCCGGAACTTTCCAGTAATGAACGGCACGCGCGTTATCAGCATAGAACAGTTTACACCCTTTGGAGTGCCTCTGCTGATAACGCGCGTGCCGTTAGTTACTTGAAAGTCCCGGGCTCGCAGCGATAAAGAAAGGAAACGCATCAAGGCAGATAACGATTATCTTTGTGTGGCAGAAGGGGCACGCCAAAGGGTGTAAACTGTTCTTAGAGTGTACTTGTTAGATGGAAGGCGTCGCATATATCTGAGCCTTTTCACCACCGGGCGAGCGGAGCGATACATTTCCGAGACCATGTGGCCACGGCGCACCGCTTGCGCTCGTAACCAAAAATGAAGTATAGGTCGCATAGCAGAAACACAAGCGTTCGCATATAATACATCATTTAAGGCAGCGTTACGTTAAATTAATTCTATAGTTGTAATATATGAAGTAGTTGTTACGCAGAAGGTGTCACAGATTAAAGGAACAACTGCACTGCGAAACGCTCGAAGTGGTACTTCTATGACCGTACTACACTCTTAGGCAAAGTTACACCCTTTGGGGTGTATATCTGCCATAATCGTCATCTGCCTTGCTTACGTCATCTAATCGTCATCTGCCTTGCTTTTGTTTCCTTTCTTGAAAACGCGCGACCGCTACTTTCCTGTCGGGAATGCTATGTCATGCTGATAACGCGCATACAGTTCGTTACTGGAAAGTACCCGGCTCGCCGCGTTAAAGAAAGGAAATGCGGACAAGACAGATGACGATTATCGTTGTGTGGCAAAGGGGTGTAATTTTGCTTAAGAGTGTACCTGCGTATAGTTTTAGCATCGTTGCATGCCAAGTATGAAACGGAATGTGGTTACAGTGCTAGAGCCCCAGGTATACAGTCTCTTCCATAACATGGCGTTGACGCGGGTTAGCTGGCACACTTCGAAGTCACCACACCGCGAAGGATGCAACAAATAGGCCAGAAACGCGAACGACTGTGACGACAGCGCCTCGTCGTTCTTGTTTCTTACCTATTCGCTCCGTCCTTCGCGCTTCGTGCGGCTTCGCTTTTATACGTGGCGTATACATAGCTCGTAGCTCACACGATGGAATTGCTGGCGAGCGCGTCCATGGCGGAGCTGGTGATCATGCTGGACGCGCTGGCGGACATCGTCACCAGCGAGCAGGTCAGCAGGCACGCCGTGCGCAGAGAGTCGTGCTCCCTGGGCGAGCGAAGCACGGGACGTCGACAGTCGGTCACTACACTTGACGAGCGCACCAATTGCTTTCGTTAAACCATACAGGCATCACCATGTCGACGCGGTTGCGTGCCTCGCGACACTATTCTGACACGCCGCTCATGCACTTTACACAAGTTGGCGAGGGTATCGACACATCGGCACGCGTGGTATTCGTGTGAACGGGTGTCGTTCGCCACCAAGACCCCGCAGAAACGGCACCTTCGACGAGGCTCCGGCTGTATCGCTAACGCATCACATCAAACGTGGGACGAGGGAGAAAGATGCAGCCGACCATGCTCTGCGCTTGCTGGACAGGGAAGGGGAAGAGGGCCATGGATGACATATACTCTGCAGGAGGGGAGATCAGAGACAGCCCCTGGAATAACATAGGCAGGAGGGCTTAGAAGAAAAAAAAAGAACGAAGACTCGTAATCTGGATTCTTGATTTCGCGGCAGACGGAGCGCTACGAGCTGAGGCAATTAAGACACGCGGACACCGTCACGGCGTGGTGACGACGGACAATGAAGACCTGGTGCTTATATGTAAAACTGTGCCCTGCATTGCAATGAGATGTGGTTGACAGCAGCGCTTGTCCTGGCACCGCTTTTCTGTTGCACATGTACCTAACTGTGGTACATTCCAGAGGTATGAATTCAGTCCATCTATAGCTTACTAAGAATCTCCGTTAAGATATTACTTCGGACGATTTACCACCTAACGCAAACACGCGCGTCGGGTCATGGCATTGTGCCGTCGTATATATGCGCATTGCTACGCAAGCTCTTCAAGGCAACCTTTACTGCTATCCTTGGCGCTGTCTGGTACCAATGACAAAACACACCAAACTGAATCGTCACGGCCGCTATTTATGAAATCACATTCGTCGTTAAGTGCAGCCCAATGTCGAGAAGGTTGCGGTGCACAGTAATATAGTTTACACCCTTAAAAGTGAGAAAAGGGTGTACATTTATGAATAACTCGCACAACCAAAAGGGTGTAAGTGTGTGAGGTGTAGACCAATTTACACCCTTATTCATTTAAAGGTGTGAAATATAATTTACACCCTTAGGTTATAAGCAAAGGTGTTGAAATGCTATACACACATTCAAGCGGCGGATAAAGCACATTGCACGGTAACTTTGTTACTAGTGGACTCGAGCGGTTACTTCCTTGCATCGCTCAAATGCCGAAGTCGGCATTTGGGCTATTTTAGCGTATCGGCAAATAGGCCATTGATGCCATTAATAGTGCGCGCTAAGAATATGCGTTGTAGAATTGTATACTTGCTTTATGCGCCGTTTAGCTTGGTCACTGATAGGACTGGTGGAACCTGCGGAAAGGAATGCGGTATCAAGCAGGCGGTCGACTTCCACTTGAAAGTAGTAGTAGTAATAATAATAATAATAATAATAATAATAATAATAATAATAATAATAATAATAATAATAATAATAATAAAGTTTATTGCCCATCAGAAGAAGATGGAGGAGGCTGCAGGTAAAAGTTACACGAGCGAACCCCAGCTTGACAGGGGCCCGCGGCCCTCTCTACAAGGCGGCAGTAAGAGAAGGTTACAGGAAGGAAATCAACGTCTAAAACATACATAGGTAAGAAATGGACACAAGGAATGAAACACAAATATCTACCAATGAGAAAGTTTAGGTACTTTGTACATACATTTCAGAGATACTTTCGTTGTAATTACTCAGGAGAGTGGGCAGGGTGAAGGACAGTTTTTCACTGGGATAGTTAGCCCGGGGGGTTATAACATCCTATTTTTCTTTGTGACGTTACTGTATACGGAAACATTTTCTTTTAGTGATGGTAAGTAGCGTAGAAATATTCTATCTTCAAGTGCTTCGCATTTGAAGGCTAGTGTTAGCTTGTGGTTATAGAGATTTCTTACTGCTATAATGTTTGTTTTCTGAAAAAGAAACTGTGTGTATGGCTGTATAAGGCACGTCATAGAGCAGTCTGACAAATATTTTCTGGAGGACAAAATGTTTTTGTAAATTAGTTAGCCCTCACTACATACTACGGTGAACTTGCGTTCTCGCAAACTCAGTGAAAAATATAAAAGTACGCGTTTTTCATAAACACGATGAGCACGAGATTGCGATAGAAGCATTTAGTCAAAACAATACACCCGTTTTATCAAAACTTAGTGTCATCGGGGTGTTTGTTTATGTAACATTTATATTTATTTTTTCGCATCTGGAGAGCACAATTTTAGGAAAATACGATCGAATGGAAATACGATCGTATATCGTGCATTTGGTACACGTAAAGAACTTTTGCATACTCAGGGAAATTACACCCTCGAGGGTGGATTGAATGTCTCTACACGTTTACTTTCTCTGAAAATTTTCTAAAACGGGCGCATTTGTTAGCAGAACACATTTAGTTCACCCTTTCATTAATTTCAAGCTGCTAAAAAGTGTCATGTGCGAAATCAATCCGGTGTCCCCCACTAACGCGTATTGTATATCAAATAGTGGTTTTGGCCCACAAAACCTCCAATTTTTTTTTATTGTTATAAAGCACCACACACCTTTCACAATACTGCGTTCACAGTTCTCAGCTGGTGTTCGCCAAACGTTTATTAGGCCAGTATGACGTAAAATTCCATTCGTTGCATTTTATTCCTTTATCATCCACCGTTCCCAGAGGACCCACCACGGTATACCCCACTGGCTATGGCGTTGCGCTGCTGACCTCGAGGTCGCAGGTTCGATCCCCGTGCTGGCGGCCGCATTTCAGTGATATCGATATGCAATGAAGGCCGTGTACTTAGATTTAGGTGCGCATTAAAGGATCCGAGGTGGTCGAAATTAATCCGGAATCGCTCAGTAAGGCGAGCCCCATAAATTGGGGTACGCGCGGTTTTGAAGCGCACGTGACCACAACAGCCACGCGGAAGTTGTAACCATGGAAACGACGCCGTAATCACGCCGATCCCATGGCGTGCCAACTTCCACCTCACGGAAAGTGTTGTAATCAAGGAAACGACGCCATCAACAAGCTGAGCAAGGTTTGGCAACCTGGCGCTCCGACTTCCACTAATGCCCTGCTGTTATTGCGCGCCGCACACTATGACGTCATGGGAGAGTGAAATGTAGTGTATATCGCCGCGGAAATTCGGGTTGAAGGTGGCTCTCAGTTTGATTTTATTTTTAAATTTATGCAAGCCGATAACTTGAGTTTGTGCACGTCAGTTATCCTAATTCCTATGGCTCTTTCCTCTTTTACATGTTGAGAGTAGATCTAGAGCAAATATGGTGGCCTAAGATAGTGCTAAAGGGCCCTTTTGAGGTATTTACACAGGTTGCGGAAAATTCCACGCTCGCAGTGATGCCGGCCCTGTTTGCCAACAGACCTAGCCCGCCAAGGTTTTGTACGCCTCCTCCGCACTGCGAAAACGTTATTCCTGGTGTGTCGTGAACACTTTGGCCTGCGCTGCCTCGCTTCTTGAACACAATGTAGAAAAGGAAGACCAATAAGCGCGTCCACTCACTCGGTGTAAGCGAAGAAGAAGACCTTCGAATACACAAATGTTGTCTACGTCATAATGTCTATCTATGTTTCTATTCACACGCCGGCCAAGAGCGTATACACTGGCCACATTTAGTGCGGTCCGCCAGCAGCTGCAGCTTCGTCTCGAGCCCACGGCAAGATTCCGTGTCCGAGGCGAGGGCGCTACTCTGGACCGCCGCGTTCTCAGACACAGTCGAATTCCGCCATGTTGGCATTTTTCTTAGCCAATCAGACAAGCCGTAGCAGCCCTGTGAGCCAATCGGAACTGACGAGATGGCGAGTTCGACAATGTGGCGGAATTTGACGATGTCCGAAAGAACGGCAACGCGAGAATTCCTGCACGTGCAAACGCGCAAAACGAAATGGCGATAAGGCTACGGGGCGACGCGTGAGCTCAGCATTTCCCCTGCGGTGACAGCTCGACGCGATAGGTCGTCGACAAAGTGACGCGTCGCTCACCGTTTGCCGAAGCGGAGGCAAACGGGCCAACGGGCGAGGTGACGTGCGAAAAAGCGCTGAACCGTCGCGGAGCCAGCGACAACCGGCGCTTCCTGGCGTTGGGTCCGGTCGGACTTAACTGCTTGCTGAAGCCGCCGGCAAGATCCGAGGGAGGGCCGCCTGTCACGCCTGCGGCGAACTGGCACGTTCCTTTAGATGACCGCAGCTTCTCGCCGGACAACGCCAGTCCGTTAGGAGACTGGCAGGCGAGGGGAAAGAAACAAAGAGGGGGATTTTACTGGCGTTAAAAGGCTACGAAAGCGTTAGCTACGACGTAGACCTGAGAAAGAAGCTGAACATCTCCGCAGCCCGGAATACCGCTTGGTATTTGGATTTACAGCCACTATTATGGTCTGTGCGAACAACAGTGTTGTACGGTTTTAGTGGCAGCGGTCTCGCAATCTTCTGGGAAATTCTACGTTTCCTGAGCTCCCGCATACCGTGTATAAACATTTGCGCTTGACTTGACGGGCTGCTTTAATAAATTCTGGGCGAAGATAGTTTTTATTCCATGATATGTGCAAGGCCATTGCTTCACATATGCTTCTTTTTACTGGGATTTCTTGAGAATTTACAGCGAAAAGTCTATAGACAGTCACAGATATATATGTACGAGAGCATCTACAACGTACGCCCCTACAACGAAATAACCTGTATAACGAAAGAATAATATGTCCCGGTTTTATTCCGAGCTGTACGGTGCGCGCAATCGTTGCAACGAACTGACCCCTATAACGAATAATTTCGGAAGCCCCGAGCATTTCCTTATAAATGCGTTCGACTGTATGTCACATCTATTCGAAGGGTCGTCCGTTGTCGCAACCCACCAGACTCGACCTTCCTATATCGCATTCGTTGAGGTCTTTTGGCGAGAGTAGTCCAAAGTCCACAGTCGACTGTCGCCTCCGCACGTTGGCTGTGACTTGCGCTGCTGCTGCGCTGCTCGGCAACTTCATGATGGAGGGTCGACCCACGTCCACGCCCGACGCGGCCACAGGAGGGCTTTCGTTCGGAGGTTCTCCGCCTGTTTCCGGTGGCGCCACTGCAGTCGCGGCTTCCCCCGCGGTGACGGGAAACGCCGACCGGGGCGCTGCACCGCGTACAGGAACACGCGGGTGCACGTGCGTGAGAAGTCATTCGATCAGCTGTGTACGTGGTGCGTAAGAAACATCAGATTCGTCGTACGACCATTTCGTATACGGTGAGCCGCATCCAATTAACGGGTCTTTTTAACAGGCCTTTCCAACAGGTGACGACAGTCCGAGTACCGGAAAGACGGCTGCTCAGCTGCCTGTCGCGGGAACCATCCGATCTGACGCGCACGACTGGTCGTGCCAACCACAGCATCCAACATACTTCCTACAGATTTTAACGCGACTCAACAGTGGCAGCCGCAATCTGTACGCCGTGCCGTTATTTTTTTTCACATTTGTAAACTCATTAAGATTGAATAAAGATTAAGTATAAACAGTGGCACTCTAATTATATACAAGGTTTGGTGCAATCGTCATTGCTTTGTTGTTCTGCTGGCCGCGAGGTCATGCGTTCGATTCTCAAGTTTCAGGGCTGCAGTAATACTAAAGCGGAATACAAGAATGATTGTGTACCGAGCTTTCGGTGTATGCTAAGTACCTTAGGTTGTCAAAATTTGGAACTCTCCACAGTCCACCACGTCGTCTCCTATACTAAAGTTGCACCTCTGCGGCACACAGACTCAGAATTTAATTTCTATCACTATCTCTTTAGTTTCTAGATGTTTCTTTTTTTGAGAGCTCGAATTTTTGTACATATTGACCTGCATTCACACGGAAGTTTTTACGCTATAGAAGTGTTCGTGACAGCAGGTATTGGACATATTAGAAAAGGTTGCTGGTCTTCGCTTTTTGGACCTCCTAACTTCTAACTTCTCGTAAAGCTGAGCGCATTTCTAAAAGATACAAAACTGCTGTATTGAATTGCTAAATATTTGCGCATGGCGGTTTCAGTTTGTTACATTTAAGCATGCGCTGTCCCGCTCTGTTGACATAACTTCAGGGGAGCTATAACGTAACGTTATTCCAATCTGTTTCTATGCCATTCCTGTCCTTCACGATTGGTGAAAAAGTTTTCGGGCCGTCCCCACTTCGCCTCTCTGTCACGCGACGTCATGAAAACCGCGAAAACTCTATATCTGATCTGACGTGTACACACTGGTTATGCATGATTAGGCAGAACAACAACAAAAAAGCATCTTGACGATCCCAATCCTCTTTCGCCATGAGCCCTACGCTATTGGTCAAAACTTTTCGGACTGCGTCCACTTCGCCTGTCTGTCACGGACGTCACAAAATCGGGAATATTCAGCATGTCAAAGTGACGTGTACGCAATAAAAACACATTAATATACCGAACAAAACGTTTTTCTTTCGGAATAGCCGGAGACTGCCTGGTTCCCAAACAAATAAAAGAGGATTGCCTACCGATTGATCTGGCACTAGCTACTCGGGGCTGCAAGCAAGAACGAATTTCTCTGCGTATAATAAAACAATTTTGGACGGCAGTATAGCGTTGTGCAGGCTTTTTTGGACGTATACGACATCGCTCTGGCAACTTTTGTTTCTTGGGGATCTGTTTTAGCGGTATTTCTAACCTTCCGTTGCACGCGACCGCAATTTTCGACCAGCCACCGCAAGCTAAGCGAGGGGAATCGAACCAATCGCCGACGCCGGCATCACCCTTCCCATCCGGTTATCTATACTCTTACTGCGCTAGCTGAAACCCTCTCCACTAGGGCGCGCTCTATGCCTCCTGCCCGCCATTTAGAGAATAAAAACCTGTCACGGTAAACACAATGCTATTTGCGTTCAAAGCAAACAAAAGCGAGACTTCTATAAACGAGGAGAGCGTTTGGTTGCGCTGTTCAAACAACGCTGTAGGTGACCACTCGATGCCTGCGTCTGCGGTTACGTAAGTTTGACGTCAGGAGCTTGCAATAAATTTACAATAGAATAGTTCTACGTTATACGGCCCCAGGTGTGCCACAGGGTGTCCTTAAGGTTCTCCTATCTGTTCTTTATAATAATGACGTAATTAATATTGTTGCTAACACCCCTGCTAAACTTCGTTTGTGCGCCGATGATTGTGTCTTATACACTAACATGGCCATCGCTCACGGTCAAAATACGCTTAACAATGCGTTTTATGTTCTGTGGGTGGCATGACCCGTGGCAGACAAATTAATTTTAACACTGGTCGTGACCCTTACCAAAAAGAAAAGGAAAAAAAAACGACACTTGCACTCCGAGTACGGACCTCAATGGTAATAACTATTTATTGCGAACGAGTTAAACTAACTCTGATCAAAATTTACGTCTAACCTGAATTGGCATGACCAGGCAGAACAAATATGTGCGCATGCACAAATAAAACGTGGCTACCTAGAGCTTAAAAAGAAATCCCACCCAGCCCAACTTGCAAGTTGTTTTTTATTTATGAAGTGCCTCCCGGTATTTATCACTCACGGCCAACGCCACCGACGCCGACACAGACGACACCGGCTTTTCTGCGACACGAGCTCCTTAACGCTCTCGCGTTAAAATGCCACGATCGAGTGCAAGTTGTTGGCGTATACGCCAGCAGCTCTGGTGCGCCCGGTTCTTGAGTATGTCTCTGCTGCACATGGTTGTACGGTCACCCCCCTTTTCACCGTACATTGTTAAAAATTGAAGCAGGGAACAAACAGAAAATAAAAGAAGAAAAAGGGCGATTAGGTGCATTTGCCAGGTGTACGATCGAAACTTTTAGCCGATATTGCAAGCTGCCCGCTTATGGCTTTCTTCGTTGAAGCACATGACGGACTTGTGAATGTATTTCTTTCCTACACAAGATAGTGCGCGCACTCAACGTCGGTCATTTCAGCGCCCATCAAGTTTTGCAGCTTTTCTGTCCTGCCCACTATAGGGGCCCGCGCCCGTTAAATATTGTGCCCTGTGGGCCCTTCCTGGACTTACAAATTCTCTTTCTTTCCTTTAACCGTTGAATCATGGAATGAATTCGATGGTTCTCTGTGTAACCTTCCATTTGATCGTTTCGTAAATTTTTTTTTACGTAACCAGGTTACAAATTAAACATTGTATACTAACTTTGTTCTGTTCTGTCCTGTTGCTAAGCACTAGGTAGCGGGATCGAATCCCGGCCACGGCGGCCGCATTTCGACGGCGGCGAGATGCGAAAACACCCGTGTACTTAGGTTTAGGTGCACGTTTAAAAACCCCAGGTGGTCAAATTTGCGGAGTCCTCCCCTACGGCGTGCCTCATAATCAGATCGTGGTTGCGGCAAGTAAAGCCCCATAATTTTTTTTCTGTTCTGTATTACAGTCGTGTTCATTATATGCACCTACCCCTGCTATGTCTTGCATAAAGCAGCAGCATTTGTAAATAAATGAACAGGAATGGCCAAGAGCACGTACGAAAATTTGTGAATTCATCCTTCGTATTACTTAGTAACTTTCTAGATGGATGGATGGAAACAACTTTATTTTAAATCCGGCAAAGTTTGACGACCCGGGTTCAGGTCTCCCATGAGAGGACTTCAAGGCCTTGCCTCGTCGCCGCCTCTCGGGCTTGCTGGGCAGCCCACTCGTGCGTCTTCAGGTTGGAGCTGCGCAGAGCGGCGGCTCACTTCGACGCACGAGCCTCCGAAGCTACTGTCATTGTAGCTGATATCTGTTTATCCATTGAAAATGCACGCTGTTTCCACCTTTGCTAGCACTGTGCCGTACACTTGCAACGTTCAGGCGTCAGTAGTCCTTACAGGTATATATGAGCGCAAGGGACGTCTGGACAGCTAAAGTTGCGAGTCCAATCAAATGTTCGAGAAAAACACCCGGCGAATATTGGATCGAGTGCAGCATATTTTGTCATTTCTAAACGAAGTGAAATACAAAGATTGCGAGAAACCCGCATGCTTGCGACACACGTGTGTCGCAAACATGCGGGTTCCTCGCAGGGTCGCAGGTACCTGCATGCGACCCTGCGACACACCAGGCGTACGTTGCTCCGCCGAGATCAATGTAACGACCGCGTTCGCGTCGTTTCCCTTTGTGTTTCGAGGCCGTGGTGCTCGCCTTGCATGTTCGCGGCGTTTCTTTGCATGTCTAGCACTTGCGCTTTCCCTGTGGCACAACAGGCGTCGCACAATCGAGGTCAAAGTAGCGTCCACGACCGCGGTCGCGCCCTTTCGGTTTGTGCTTCGACACTATGGTGCTCACTGTGCCCGTTTCGCGGCGTCCATACACTTGCGCGTAACCGGTGTTGACGAAGTGAAACGTCAATGCCATTTTCTTACCCGCGCCGCGGTGGCTTAGCGGCTATGGTGTTGCGCTGCTAAGCACGAGGTCACGGGATCAAATCCCGGCTGCCGCGGCCGTACTTCTACGGGGGCGAAATGCAAAAACGCTCATGTCCGTTGCATGAGTGGCACGTTAAAGATCCCCTGGTGGTTAAAATTAATTCGGAATCACCCACTACGGCGTACCTCGTAATCAAATCGTGGTTTTGGCACGTAAAACCACGGAATTCAATTCAGTGCGAACTTCAAACGGGTCGGGCTGGGTAACTCTGGGTAAATTCGTCGTAACTCCGCCCGACTCGACGATCCTTGTCCCACTGCGACTGCTCGACGGTCGCAGCTGGCCACCGCCTCGGGTGCCGCTGACCCTAATTACGCCACTGCCCTGATCGACTATCACAAGTTTGGATCTGCCCTTTTGCGCACAGTGCTGACGAGGTTGCAGGACAGCAAGCTCACCACATGCATCGCTGTTGGTTACGGCCAGAGCGGCGCCTTCCTGGGCGCGCTTCTTCCGACGGTTGCTCCCGGTGCTAGTCTTTCGCTTGGGAGTGGTGCCGTCGCGCGAGGCGGCCGCGGCTGGTTGCGGGTCCTTCGCGGAAGAGCCCGCGGCAGTCGGTGCTGTCCCGGCGGGTTCCTTGGACGACTTGTCGCGACGCTTGCGGCTCTTTATGCTCTGCAAAAAAATTGCGGAGAAGGTCGACCGAGTGAAGACCGCTGGCTCAACCTCCTTGTCCGGGTGATGTTTCGCGGTTTTAGGGAACACCGAAACAGCGGAGACGGAAACGGCAACAGCAAATAGTGTTCCTTAGATATTGCACAGCAGCACGATGTTTTGCATGTGCTATATACAGCGACAATACGGATGATTATGATGATTATTTAGCAAGAAGGTTGTTTGGACGAATTTTCACTGCGTTTTGGATGTATCCCAGCAAAGAAACAATAAATTGGTAAGACGCATGCCCTGTTGTCAACAGTACATGTCTCTTGTTCCTTTCTGTTTCGCGCTATCATACATTCAATATGATGATGGTGATGACGACGAGGACCACGATGATGATGGCTAATGGTATATCCTTTGAATCGAGGTGGCGACAGTCACCTATGCTGTGTGAACTATAGGAACTCTCACGAGCTACTATATATATTATCGCAATCTAGAATACCGTCAATCCCTAGCTTATCTTGCAGAGTTACCTATATATGCCTGTGAAGAGGTAGAGACGATGCCGGTCCCGTCTTGATCCCTGTTTTTTTTTTTTTTTTCCTCAGCAATACTCCAATCGTCTCTTGCTGATCTCCATCGCTGGCCACTTAATACTTCCAGTGTTAGCGTTGAACCCAAGCACTTCTCAAAGGCTTGGATAACTATCTTTGCATTCCACTGGAATGTGTACATTGTACTACAATGTGTACTACAATGTCTGGGTACATCGCACCCTTCGCATGTAATGTGATGTTCTATTACATATGATGATAATAATGATAAATTTTATTTGCACATGCTTTCGAAACGTGGCAGGCACAAACAGTCCCTTAGTTTGCCTGAGCTATTCACGTTTTGCTACGTCTATTGCTGTGTAGCATTTTGCATCTCTCCTCTTCATCTCTGCCAAAAAATTCCAAGAATAACTCGGCGTTTTCTGAAGCCAGCATGCATAAATCATTCTCCTTCCGTGCAGCTTCATTAAGGGATGAATTATCCTGTAGGTATTAAAGCTCGTTTATTATATCAGCCGAATCCTTATGAGCAACCGCAAGATATATATCACTCGCAAGAAAACTGCTGGGTTGGACATAATGGTGTGTCTCCAGAGAAATATTGGAAGTTGCAGATTGTACTGCCGGCTGCATAAAGAGAGTCGGTAGTACGAAGGCATGAAACTTAACATTAGTGAAATATGTAGCTTGCAACATAGACGTATAGTACGTTCGGTAAAGCTGCATTTTGCAGTGCTTAGTTTGTGTCTAGCGTTTGTGTAAGCTATACCGATGCAAGTTAAAAGAATTTAGTGTGTAAGTGGATGTAGCAACTGAGTGTTTTAATTGACTTTCTCTAGCTGACTGTAGACGATGATGATTGGCATCGCTTTCGGAACGGGGGGGGGGGGGGGGGCGACAAATAATCACCTAGATTGCATATGATAATCAGGTATTAAATATATGCATAAGTGTCTAGCATTTCGCCTATCTCTGATTGATATTTTCTCACTCCGTTAAAAGAACGCTAAAGACAAACTAAACACAAATACTGAATCAGTTTAGGCCGATAAAGTATTCCAGAAGGGCTTCACTTTCCTTGATTTCGCGGTAACAGGTTGATTAGAAGAGGAAATGACTGTCACATTATCGTCTTTGAATTTTGTGCTGAAACCCCAGGGCTGGTGCGTCAATGTGACGTCAGAAATTGCAATTTCTTCTCGCATTTCAACCGTTATGGTTCAGCAAGTGTTATCGAAAATTCGCATGTTCAGTCTTTTGATCTCTTACAATCGAATTCCGGCCACGGCGGCTGTATTTCGGTGGGGGCGAAATGCGGAAACACCCGTGCACTTAGATTTAGGTGCACGTTAAAGAACCCCAGGTGGTCCAAATTTCCAGTCCACCCCACTACGGCGTGCCTCATAATCAGATCGTGGTTTTGGCACGTGAAACCCCATAATTTAATATTTTGACCTCTTAGGATACAATGTAGTTTATTTTTTACCGATAGAAATGTAACTATATTCCATCTCACAAGCCGCTTGCAGCGCTACCGACGGCACGAGGGGCACACAGGCAATATTCTTGCGCAGTATAATATAGTTCAGGGAATAAGTGTCGTATCGTATGCCGCTCAATTTGCGGCATACGACATCTAAGAGCGACCGCTGAGCAGACGACGCTGAGAGTGCGAACACATCTCGAAGGGTATTTGGCCTTCCTATTGGCTAAGGAACCTTGCAGCTTCCACATTGATGCAAACGCTTTGAGAGATGGAGTATTGGCGGCGAGCTCCTCCACTGGAAAAGCTGGCGCCACCGTCGGCGTGACGTGGCATGAGGGATCACGTGGGCACAGCGACCGCGTCGGCTGCTTCGGAAGCGCCGAAGCGAGCTGAAAACGAAAGTTTAAAGTCCCACCTGCGCCGCGGTTCTGATTAAGTGGTGAGGCTTTACCGCCTTGGGTGTCAACTTGACAACATCTGAAACTACTGTAATAGGTAGTGGCTGCCTTTGGAGGCGTGCAGCATGGTAGGCTACTGCTCGGTGCCGCAGTGCCGGACTTACGCAACAGAGCCCGGTGTCAGCCTTTTTCACACGTAGCCGCAGGGCAAGGAGCTGCGTGAAGCTTGGCTGGCAAAACTTAGAACCGGCAGACAGCCATCGGCTACAACTCGGGTATGCAGCAAGCACACACGCGAGGAAGATTTCATCTACGGCGCTGGGACTGCGCGATGTTCGGTGAGTAGCAGAAAACGCGCTCCGAGACGCTCGTCCGCACCTGCTGCCCAGCTAATGTTAGGACGGTTTGGTCGATGAACTTGTTGTTGCTAGATACTGGCAAGTTCACTGGAACGGAAAGGGAGCGGTAAGACGCACATTAAAGAACGGCATGGCATATGGCCATGTTTGTGTGAAGAATTAATGAACTGGATTACAAAAAGAGAAGCACAGGGAAATCGAACGCTGAGAAGACCGATAAACATACAGTGCGACGCAACTTGAGAAATAATATTGAAATGTCCAAGAATTTAGAAGACAAAAAAAGATTGAATCTTCGCGACGGCACATCACAGTCGGCCGTAGCTAGGCTTCGAAGTCTCTATAACAAAATTATTTTTGAACAATTCTGATAGCGTCCACGCAACAATGGTTGCTTGTGCACTGTCAAATGCTCATATGCTGCGGCCTAAAGCCCACGGCACGGTGCGAAAACGCGCTCACAGCGAAAGAAAACATTGTGCGCGCACGTCCACGCGGACGCGCAGTCGGTCGCTGCGAACCCGTGCGATCGCTGCATTGAGGCTTCATTCTGTTATGCTCCATTTGTGTTATACAGACAACCCACTATGAGAACATATTTCACATAGTTTACTCTCAGCACTTGCCTACCTTTCACGCAAGAAGCCGGTTCGGGAGACTCCATCGCGGCGACCGCGCATATGGTGGCGTTCGCTGTACGTATTCGGTAAAGATATAGCGTCTGTAAACGCTTCTGTGCTTTAAGTTTGCCCAAGATTATTATATGGACAGTCAAAAACTTCCCTCGTTTTGAGAGTACCTACATAAATGTCCAGGAGGGCTGCCGCATGGTGTTCTTATTGAGCGCCGTAAGCGAAACCTATGAGGAGCGCGCCGCGTGATCCCTCATACTACGCAAGGGAGGCGCTCCCGACAGATGGCGACTCCGTAACTCCTCGCCCCCAATAGGCCCGAGCAGACGGCGTCAGAATCTGTGACGTTACTGGGAGCTGGTGCGGAAATTTCAAGGCGGCGTCGCCACCCATCTTACGTTCTTGATTCTTTACTGGCTCACCAAGTGTCTTTCCGTGGTAAGAGCGGCCTTTTTGGTATTGTGGAAGGGCAATTTACTAACACGACTCAAACCATTTTTCTGTTAGGAGTGCCGTTAAAAGATCTATCTCTTTATTGTGCAGCTACCCATGCCCGTAACGACCCCGGCTATACCGAAATATACTGCCGCCTGCTCCCCCCCCCCCCCCCCCCACTCTAAACGTCTCGTCCTCACCTTCAACGCTGGCCAGTTAACGTATCCGCTTTGAATCCCAGCGCTACTGGAAGGTGGGCGTTTGTATGGTTCTTGCTGGCCTTGGCATTCCTTTGCAATGTGCCGAGTCGTCTCCAGACTTTTGCTGCAGAAAGCACACGCCTCACCCTGCTGCGCATGTTTGCTCCGGTATATTTTAGTGCTTAGGCAGCCAGCTCGGACCTCGAAGATCAAGGCGCTGCCCTTTGTATTATTGTACAGATTTACCCTCCAGTGTTTATTTTTTTCTTGCCTTTTTTGTAAATCTCCGTGGTCATGTATGTTTCCATCCCTTGCAGCCAATTTACCTTCTCCGTTTCTCTATTCAGGAGTTGAACTCGGCGTCACAAGATGGCGTCACTAGCGCTGCTGCTAGCGTTTACGTCTCTGGTGTTTCGATATTGCGTAAATTGTGGCACCTATACGGGCAGGCTAAATCTTTTAATGCGACGCATTATATAGAAACCTCTCAGCAAGGTCGCGCAAGGTCATTTTCTATGTTTTGGTTCATCTTAAAAATAAAATTTTCCGCCACCAAATCCGGCAATGTAATGCCGCAATCTTAGAGTAGACCTAGTATCGTTTGGTGGCGGATATCGAATGTGCACACATAAACTGGCTGACATACTATTGTAATGAGTAATGTCTACCATATTCAAAAATTATGAGGATATACGTAGCAGTTAATTAAACTAAATTTAAAATAAAACTCAATTGCTTCGCTTTGTGAGGAATGTGAACTGACAAGCTAACTTAGGAGTTTGAAGAATAGCCAATCTGTATAATCTATGTAGTAAGGCTTATTATTCAAGGTGAGCAACGGGGCCATGCGATAATTTTGGGGTTCTCGGTGCACGATGGCCACATCACCCGCAACAAAGTCCGAAGCTTGACGCGCTAGAGGCGCACTACCGCACAACTGGCGCGCCATTGGCCCGGAGACGTGCGCTTATTAGAGAGCTTTAGCTTGTCCGGTATTCCGGTAAAACGCAGTCGGACGGGGCGTTGGGGCGGAGGCATAAACGTGAGGTGGCTGCACCATGCAGGCCGCTCACGTTTACGCCTCCGCCCCAACGCCCCGTCCGCCTGCGTTTTACCGAAATACCTGACAAGCTAAAGCTCTCTATTGGTGCAATGACTGGATACTGGGCGCACGCTTTCCGCTGCTCTCGGACTGCAAATATGCCTCGACCAACGAAAGCGAGCGTTGCTTTTACGCCATGCGCCAGAGCGGTACACAACCTCACGTCAAGTTTCTCCGCCGACGCCAGCGCTTATCTTTCCCCTACCGGTGCATGG
Source organism: Dermacentor andersoni (assembly GCF_023375885.2). Lineage (NCBI taxonomy): Eukaryota > Metazoa > Arthropoda > Arachnida > Ixodida > Ixodidae > Dermacentor > Dermacentor andersoni. The sequence goes on from NC_092816.1 coordinate 78,117,477, forward strand.
ACGAATTTGCACGGGTGTCCATGCCCGTACCCTCCGCTTCGCTAGCTGCACCACGCTTGCGATGCAAGAGACCGTTTCGTGAAAAGATCAACATTGTTTGAAAGAGGCGGAGGGGGGGAGGGGGTGTCTCTCAAGCAAGCCTTCCAACAATGGGACTTGCCTACGTCGAGGCAACACCTGCCACCGATACTCGATGGAAACACGCAGCCGTGAAATCGCTGAGTGCGTTGTGTAGTAGGATGGCGAATCTGAAATGTTCAAAAAACGAGGGTGCTTGGTTGTGTTAGCGACGAAAAGGGGAGGGGGAGGGGAGGTGCAGCTAATTCTTTGGAGTGGTATTAAGAATACAAAATTGACAAGAATCTTCAAGTGAGTGCGAGCAGGCCCTGTAAATCCGAGGGACTAGATCTTTCGTGAAATCTGGAAGAGATTTACTTTTTTTGTAGCTCAAAAACCAGCAGTAAGGAAATTTGAAAAAAAAAAGTAAAAGAAATCTAGCTGTATCGATAGACCTGAATTCGAATTCACTGCTTTCATTTTACATTTGGTCTACTTTCTCAATTCGCGCTACTTAGCACGAGACCATGGCTTTGATTCTCAGCCACGGCGGCCGCATCCGATATAGACTTAATGCAATAATGCTGGTGCACCGTGCTTTGAGGGCGCAGTTAAGAACAGCAGGTGGGTGAAATAAATCCATAGGCCTCCACTACGGTTTCTTTCAGAGTCCAATTTACAGTTTCCGGACGTTAAACACCGCAGTTTATCATAATAGAACACATTTCGCATTGCTACGCATGCAGTGGAAGAACAGCACAGACTTTGTGCCTGTTTATCGCATGCAGATGACAGAAAAATCCTGTGAATTATCTGTTCATCTTAGGCTGACCCATGTACATCGTAAAACAGAAACTCATTATGCATAGTGAGAATAAATAAATCAAGGCGGCACTGAAAAGTGCGGAAGCTAAATTCAGCAGAACGCACATAATATCAAATATAGCCACAGTCATTACAGACTCCTGAGAGCGAACATAACTTCAATCCTGCTGACTCAACGAATTTAATTTTGGAGCTTTATATTACCATAAGTGTTCACGCTCACCTTCATTTAAGCACCAGCTTCAATTATTTCATCACGTAAGGAAAAGAACGTAAGGATTGCTTAGGTGGAGAACTACCACATCAGTACACATTTGATCTTAGAGACTGCTATGAGATTTATTATAGCAACGGGAGCAGGCGAATGGGTAGCAGTCAGAAGCGTTCGGCGCGGACAGCAACCACGAGCTCATACCGGTAGCGATGGTGCTGTGGCGCAGGCAGGTTACTCTTCTTCGTTACAATCGCCCTCCGCAGAAAAAGGCGCCATCCTGGCGGCTTAAGGCGAAGAGACTATATTGGGTCGTAGTACGGCTTAATGCGAGAGACGTGGACGAGCTCGCGGCCGCGATGGCGTAGGTCCGTCGATGGCGTGAGGGGCTCTGCGACGTAATTGACGGAGGACGTTTGCTCCAGGACGCGGTAGGGTCCTAGGTATTTTGCAACAAGTTTTGCGGAAAGGCCGGGTGTGGTAGCGGGTACCGGGAGCCATACGAGAGAACCAGGAGAAAAAGTTGGTGCAGAATGGTCGGCAAGTTCACGGGATTGCTGCTGCCACTGGTCCTCGGTGGAAAAAGAGCGGGCAAGCTGGCGGCATTCCTCGGCATGACGAGCAGCTTCACATAGCGGAGTACTTTCGGACGCGTCAGGTGAAATAATGGTATCGAGCGTAGTAGAAGGTTCTCGTCCGTATAGGAGAAAGTAAGGGGAAAATCCAGTAGTTGCTTGGGCTGCACTATTGTACGCATACGTCACGAAAGAGAGAACTTGGTCCCAGTTTGAATGATCCCAGGCGACGTACATCGAGAGCATATCGCCAAGAGTACGGTTGAAGCGCTCGGTCATGCCGTTAGTTTGCGGATGGTACGCTGTACTGGTGCGGTGGACAATTCTGCATTCGTTGAGTAGTGCCTTCAAAGCATCGGAAAGAAAGGCGCGGCCTCTATCGCTCAGAAGTTCGCGAGGCGCACCGTGGCGCAGAATGAAATGTCGCAACAGAAACGATGCAACGTCGCGGGCGGTGGCAGTCGGCAGAGAGGCTGTTTCAGCATAGCGGGTCAAGTGATCTACTGCAACAATAATCCAGCGGTTGCCTGTTGGACTGGAGGGTAGCGGTCCGTATATGTCACGATCAAAGGGCCTACTAGGGCAGGGAAGGGGTTGTGACAGGTAGTCTTGTGCGGAAGTAATTTTCGGCGTTGGCACTGAAGCGAATGAACTTTCGGACGTAGTTATACATGCCGCGCCAATAAAATCGGATGCGTAGTCGAGCATAGGTCTTGAAGAGGCCGGCATGTGCGCACTGAGGGTCTGTGTGGAAAGCGTCGCAGATAAGGTCACGGAGATGGCGGGGTATCACAAGAAGCCACTTGCGACCGTCAGAAAGGTAATTACGACGATAAAGAAGGCCGTCGCGAATGCGGAAGTGGGTAGCCTGGCGGCGAAGAGCGCGAGATGGTGAAGAGGTGGATGGATCAGAAAGGATGCTGATGAGAAAACTGATCCAGGGATCCTTGCGCTGCTCCGACGGCATGTTGTGCAGTGCATGAGATGTAAGTGTGGGTTCAAGGGCGGATAGGCAAGTGCAGTCGCAGCGGAGACTGGTGAGCGAGAAAGGGCGTCAGCGTCCGTGTGTTTGCGGCCGGAACGGTAGAGAACGCGGATGTCGTACTCCTGTAACTTAAGGGCCCAGCGAGCAAGTCGGCAAGATGGGTCCTTAAAGGGACACTAAAGTGAAAAATGATTTCTTCTGCATCAGTAAATTACCGTTCTACAACACCAAAAACACCACTCTTACAACAATAAGACGTTTGGTAAGCCAGAAAAAGCGCAAGAACGAAATACGGGTGGCGACGCCTGCTTAAGTTCCCGCACCTGGGGGCTGCGACGTCTTGAATTTTGATGGCATCTTCTAGGACCTACTAATTATATATAGCGGCACAGATTGACTACATTGTGTTCTAAAGGAACCAAATATTAAACATGGCAAGTTTCGGGAACCTTTATTCAGCCAACGCGGCCGAAGTGCGAAAGCATACTTTGGAATCCCTGACGTCACGCTGACGTACCGGCGCTGGAGTTTCAGCGCGAAATTCAATTACTGATACTTGGACCTTCATTTTCTCATCTAATAATCAAACTATTTTTTTGAAATGACTGCCTGCAGGGTTCTCAAGCAATGCTTCATTAGTCTAAGCTCATTTATTGTTTCGCTTTAGTGTCCCTTTAAGGGTAGACAGCCAACAAAGGGCGTGATGGTCAGTGACGACATCGAAAGGGTGACCATACAAATAAGGACGAAATTTTCCAAGGGCCCAAATAATGGCTAAACACTCTTTCTCTGTAACAGAGTAATTAGTCTCGGCCCTTGTTAGAGTTCGGCTCGCATAGGCAACGACATATTCATCGAACCCCGCTTTTCGTACGGCGCCTAGTCCGAGGCCGCTGGCATCGTTGTGGACCTCTGTGGGGGCTGCATGATCGAAGTGGCGTAGGATAGTTGGCGAGGTCAGCAGGTGGCGTAATTTCGTGAAGTCGTCATCACAGGCGGGCGACCAAGCGAAAAGTTCTTTGTCCCCACTCAGAAGGGCTGTCAGGGGTGCACTTATGGAAGCGAAATTTCGAATGAAACGTCGGAAATAGGAGCATAAACCAAGGAAACTTTGAAGCTCCTTTAACTTCTTTGGTTGTGGAAAGTCAGTGACAGCGCGGAGCTTGGCTGGATCTGGAAGGACACCGTCTCGCGATACAACATGGCCAAGAATAGTGAGCTTTCGGGAGCCGAAACGACATTTCTTTAAGTTGAGTTGAAGTCCCGCGTCAGTAAGGCATTTCAGAACTTGCTCGAGACGGCTGAGCTGTGTTCGGAAATCAGCGGAAAAGACAACTACGTCATCCAGGTAGCATAGACATGTGTTCCATTTGAGGCCACGTAAAATATTATCCATCATTCTCTCAAAAGTGGCTGGAGCGTTACACAGGCCGAAAGGCATTACGATGAATTCGAATAATCCGTCAGGTGTTACAAATTCTGTTTTAGGTCGATCAGATGGTGCCAAAGGGACTTGCCAGTATCCGGAACGTAAATCCAGCGAAGAAAAGAACTCCGCTCCCTGCATACAGTCGAGGGCGTCGTCGATGCGCGGTAACGGGTAAACGTCCTTGCGCGTTATCTTGTTCAGACGTCGGTAGTCGACGCAGAATCGAATAGAGCCATCCTTTTTCTTAACGAGAACGACCGGTGATGCCCAGGGACTGTCGGAAGGCTGCACAACGCCACGCTTGAGCATGTCAGCAACCTGGTGGTCAATGACACGGCGCTCAGAGGCGGATACTCAGTAAGGGCGCTGCCGTATAGGTGCATGGCTGCCGGTATCTATCTGGTGAAAAACGGTCGATGTTCGGCCAAAACCGGAAGCATGGCTGTCGAAAGAAGCGCTGAACTTCTGCAGGAGAGCGATAAGCTGGCTTCGTTCTGAAGATGACGTTCCATCGTCGATGGAGCAGTGGAAAGCGTCGAGGAGTGACTGATCAACCGCAGGGTCACAAGTAAGTGCGCCAAGGTCCGCAGAAGTAGAAATGGCAGGAGCGTCAAAGGTGCAAAAGGTGTCGACTGGTTGAACGAGGCCTAGGCATTCACCATGAAATAAAGGTAAAAGGCAGGCCGTGGGATTGTCGACGACCATTTTCGTGACGCCACTGCGAAGAGTAAGGAGAGCAAAGGGCAGCGGAGAACATCGGCGGCGAATGAACACCTCAGAGGGCGTAAAGAGAACTGTGCCATCAGAAATAGCAGCGCACGACACAGGCACAAGCAGGGAAGAGCGTGGAGGCACAGCATTGTCTTCGGACACAAACAGTCTAGCACAAGAAGGGCTGTTTTCGATAGTCTCAAGGTCGGGAAGTGCAGAAAGTTCGAGTTCGGCGTGACAACAGTCAATAACGGCGTTATTATTTGCAAGGAAGTCCCAGCCTAATATGTCATGCGAACACGAGGGCCGCACGACGAATTCGACAGTATACAATTGACCTTGAATGAAGACGCCAGCAGCACAGGCAGCGAGAGGCGTTATATCTTGAGCGTTCGCGGTTCGAAGGGAGAAGTCGAAGAGAGGCGTCAAAACCGCGGTAATTACGGATACGGCGGCTCCTGTATCTACAAGTGCCAAGACGGCGATTCCTTCGACAGACACTTCGATTACGTTGCCTGGAGACGGACGAGGACTTGGGCATTGCGACGTGGACGCAGTTCGTGCCTCGGGAACTGCGGCCATCAGTTTCCTGCTCGGTGGACACGGGACGGCGCCGCATCGGAGAAATCGAGCGACGACGGGGAGATGGTGATCGGCGAGTAGACGCGGTTGGGCGGTCAGGGAAAAAGGAAGAGGTAGGAAGACTGGAAGGCCAAGAGGAAAACGGAGCTGGGAAAGGTGGCGCTTGCCGGATGTTCCGAAGAGGAAGCATGGAACGACGGCAATGGCGCGCCACGTGACCAGCACCACCACAAGCAAAACATATTGGGCGGTCATCGAGGGTGCGCCACTGGTGGGGGTAAGGTCCCAGTCGTGGTTGAGGAGTCGGAAAATGATGTCGGTCAGGTAGCGGCATAGCAGGAAAATGCTGTTGGTCGTGAAGCGGCATAGATGGCGGCAAAAATGTCGGCGGTCGATGCATAGAGGGCGGCAAGAGCGTTTGTGGACGAGATCGGGAAACTGCTTCAGCGTAAGTGAGAGGTGCTGTGACTGGTGTCTGCTCAGCGGCTGGAGGAACGGCTTGAGATACTTGCTGTTGAATGAAGTCGCGGATCGTAATAGGCAACGCGGGTGGTGGTTCCGGGATAGAAGATATCAAAGATAGCTGGCGGGCGACCTCTGCGCGAACGAATTCCTGAATTTTTATGAACTGATCAGCATGGTTGTCGTCGACTCCAAGGCTTGACAGAGAGTCGGGGGGCGGATCGAGTGGGACGTCGGGTGTGAAGCCGTTGCCTGCGCAACTCGTCGCAACTCTGGCACAATTCTATCACTTCAGCGATGGTGTGAGGACTCTTCAATAATAACATTTGGAACGCGTCGTCCTGAATACCCTTCATTATATGTTTGATCTTCTCCTCCTCTGACATCGACGCGTTCACCCGCTTGCAAAGGTCAACAACGTCCTCAATGTAGCTCGTGAAGTTCTCTCCGGCCTCTTGGGATCGTGTGCGCAAACGTTCTGCACGAAGCTTTCGTACTGCTGGCCGACCGAAAACTTGGGTAAAGCTGGTCTTGAAGACCAACCGCGAAGTGAGGCCGGCTTCATGGTTTTGAAACCATAGTTTCGCAACGTCCGTAAGATAGAAGGCGACGTTTCTCAACTTGGTAACATCGTCCCACTAGTTATGGGCACTCACTCGCTCATAAGAGGAGATCCAATCTTTAACGTCTTTGTCATCTGTGCCGGAGAAGATAGGGGGATCTCGCTGACGCAAGGCACCGGCACAAACCAAGGTGGCCGGCGCCGTTGGAGGAGTTGGAGGAGTGCATGCGTCGTCGGACATGATGGGGGCTAGAGTGCGACTCCGAAGTTCCAGGGTGGTCGAAACCCAGCACCACCACCACTTGCTATGAGATTTATTAGCAACGGGGGCAGGCGGATGGGTAGCAGTCAGAAGCGTTTGGCACTGACAGAAACCACGAGCTCATACAGGTAGCGATGGTGCTGTGGCGCAGGCAGGTTACTCTTCTTGGTTACAAGATATTTAAAATCTGCTCAGATAATGCAGGCGAAAACGAAAAGGAAGAAAGAAGCTCTATAAGCGCATTTCCTTCGCACAAGCTTTTTTTTTCTCGTGACTTGCTCCGCGACGTCGACGTAACGATGCAGGGGTAGCAGTGATGTTGCGACGTACGAACGGTGAAAATATTTTGTTTCAGTATGATCCAGATCGGAGTGCGTACATTCCCATCGACACAAAGCACTTGTGGCAAATCGTCGCCGTCAAGTTTACGCGTGCCGAGAATCGTGCGTCCACAGATCAGCGAAACGGAGGAGGACAACGCACCTGTGTCCCATGGCCTATATCGTGTGGCGCGCGCTGTCTTTCCCGACAGTCTTAAACTTGTTGCCGTAGGTGGCGTCCGCGACTGGCGCCGCAGCGCCATCGCGCGGTGCTGTGACATTCTATAGCTTACACCATGGTCTATAGTCAAAGATAAGCAGCGCTACACTAGTAACGAATGCGGAAGAGCAAGAATGATTAGGTCGCAAACGAGCAAATAAGGAACAATATAACGCTTCGCAATACGATAATTTCAAATAAAGGAGTTTCGGCCGTGGCTCCTTTATGTATAGTGAGATGTTCCGAATGTTATAGTCGTCGTCAGCCTAATGAAGCCATTGCCCCAGAAGAAAGAGGCCTCTTCTCAGATATTCTCGAATTACCCGTTTCTTCGTCCCGATCGCACCTAAAGCAAACCCTGCCGTTTATTAATCTCATCACGTCGTCTCATTGTGTGTCAGCGTCAGTAAACTGCATTTCCCTACGCTTAGAACCCATTTTGTTAACACTATTGCACTCCGTGCATCATTACATGCAGTTCTAAGCTGCATTTCGTCCTCTTAACTTAGGGTCAAGTATAATGCAATGCATTCGCGCTTGGACAGTAATCCAGCTGCTATGTTTTTATCTGTTTACTTGTCCTCGTATATATACGTACTTGAAAAGTGCGGCCAATGTAGCGCCAGGGTAGCGTCACAAATCAACTTGCATTGCAGTTCATTGTGAATGAGGCCTGAAACGAGCAGCTACGCGAATTCCAGCTTCTCATGCTAACTGGATATGTTTTATTGACCGCATATTCAACGCCCACAGTTAATATATCAAGTGTACATCAGCACCGTGCATTGTCAGCAACTTTTCACGCATCGTCCCGTCCTGCAGCGCCGTTCTTTCCTCGCAATCACCGCTATTTCGCGATTAGACCGTCATCCACTGCTCGCGGGTGCACCCTCACCTGAGTGGTGGAAGCGGGTACTCCTCCTTTTTCCGGTCCCTTGGAGCCGGAGTGAACGGCGACGACTTGGGAGTCGTCCACTCGCTCGACGGTGGAGCCCGTCGGCACTTTCGAGCAATTCTTGTTGGCCGCCGAGGAATCCGGCGGCACACCCGAAGCCATCACCGGCGCCTCTGCGCCCGTCTTCGTGGTGATGCTCTCCGCGTCGGTGCTTCGTCGATGCTTCTGCGCGCGCTGCCTTCTGGCGGAGACGTTGCGCACTGGGAGCGAATCCAGCAGCGCCGTGCGCTGCTGCCGTCTGCTGACGTCCGGCGCACCGGCGTCGAGGGCCATCGCTTGGTCCCGCTGCGACAAGCCAGCTAGCGAGGAGATCGCGCTGGTTTCCATGTTGGCCATCCCGCTCGACGTTGGCGCGCCTGATCGTCGCTTCAACTTGTCGCTGAGCCGCCGCTGCGAAAAGAAATGAGGGGCAAAGCGACAAATTTAAAGGGACATTAACGAGAAAAACTAAATCATCTTTTTTAGAATGATAAACTTCTAAGATCGGTATGTCCGTCTGGCTTGCGTGGGAGGAGGTTGGAAGGTCCCCACTGTAGGAACGACCAATACACCAGGACAAGTCTAACTCGTTTGCTATCCGAAGCCCTATCTGCCTGCCCTGTCTTGCCCGTGCGTAGCCCACTAAACGCGCATCTTTATTTTGGTCTTCCTCCTATGCTTGCCGATTTTTCAAGCCTCCTTTACCGGTCTGAAGAGGGCGCTACAAAGTATTCTTTGAGAGCTACATTTTGTTAATTTCGCGGTAAGAAGGTGCTTTCTTTTTAATTGAAGAGAAAGTACATGTCAAATTTTTTATTAGTATAATTTCGCACCGGAACTGCAGAGCCTGCAAGTCAGTATGACGCAGCAGATTTCAAAGTATCTTCTCGTGCTAATTGGGCTGTTGTTCCTGAAAAAAATGTGCTCGGAACTCGCTAGGTTCAGGCATAAGCTCTTTTCGAACCCAATGCAGTCTATCTTTGTGGAGAACCAAAAAAAAAAAAAAAAGCGGCCAGGCATCCATGACTTCACGGTGAGCAGGTGTGGGAACTACAAGGTGGCGTCGCCACCTCTCTCTCGCTTTTGCGTCATTTCTGGTTGACCGAACCTCCTCTCGTGTTAAGAGCGGCTCTTTTTGCATTGTCGAAGGCTAATTCACTAATGAAGATAAGATTACATTTCTCTCTACTGCTTCTCTAAGGAGTTGCCGACGCAGACTTTCTGTTGCTATATTTTTTGCGTTTTTGCGTTTATGTGGTGCTGCCTTCCCGCTAACCATGGCGTCAATGATACCACCAACGCTCCAATGCGACAAATAATTAATGATGGATGCTGTCATCGTTAAGCCCTTCAGAGGCCAAATGGATCAAAATTTCATTTTGGCTAAATCTGTTATAATTTAGAAGTATATATATGTACTTTTCAAGAAATCTCCGCAAAACTACAGGGTATGGTAGCTGTCGTTTTCTTAGTTTATTGTTATAATGGACCTGTCGGGTATGAGAGACATTCAGGCGTGCGTTCCCATGACAAGATGATTTGCCTCGTCCCAGAAAAGGCTGTTACGCGTCACCCCTTCTTTTTCCCAGAGCTGACACAAACGGATGGTCGAAGAGAAGACAAACCGAAGGGCGGAAGGTCGTCGACGACAGAGCCTGAGGAAAGCGCTAGTACTTTCACAGGCTACCTGGGTAGGCGTGGACAACCACAAGACCGCAAAGGGTAATTAAGGCCGTCTTGGCCCCCGTATGACTGACCTGCCAAGCGTGAGAAGCGTTCAAGCGGACGTCCCCATGTCGACATAATTGCCCTCTTTTCCGAAACAGCGTCACCCCTTTTATTCCTCGAGCTGACATAAAGGGAAGGACGAAAGGAAGAAAATCCGAAGGTCAGGAGCTCGACGACAGAACCTGACGAAAGCACTAATACTTCCGCAGGCTCCGCACGAAGACGTCGACGACCGCAGGACCGCAAGGGGTTATTCATCCTGGCCCCCGTGTTGATCAGAACCGCTCGAGACCCGGATGAGAGTCACAACCGTGTACCAATAAAATGAATACAATCTCTTCTACTTTTTTTCATCATCACAATGCCCGACTTCGTCGTCATTTCGTGATTTTCGCGGTGAAAACCCACATCACCCGGTCGAGATCGTATCAATATCAGCTTGTAAACAGCTCCTACAAGCAGACGACGCATACACCAGGTGGTTAGAAAATACGACGTATATCCCAGCAGGCTGCCTCTCTAGATCGTGCCACGCGGGTATCCGCGGGTTGATGGTTGATATCCATGGTTGATGCCACAGAACACCTATGTAAACTTAGAGAACAAAAACTGTATCTCCCACAGTGCAACGGAAATAAGAGTAGCGGTGGTGGTGTTAACTGAAGTATACGACCGAGAGATGGCGCTGGCAGAATGAAAACTAATATAATCATCATTACGTAGTGAGCAATAAGGCCGCTGCAGTAGCGGCTGGTCGGGCTCTTCGCTCGCTGGTTTTGTGCGTTAAGGAGCTCGTGTCGCAGAAAAGCCGGTGTCGTCGGCGTCAGCGCGTTAGCCGTGAGCGATAAATCTGGGAAGGCACTTCATAAATAATAAAAAAACAACTTGCAAGATGGGCTGGGAGGGAGTCGAATCAGGGTCTCCGGAGTGTGAGATGGAAACGCTACCACTCAGCCACGAGTTCAATTGTTCAAAGAGGGACAAAAGCGCTTCTAGTGAATGCGGTGTTGCCTAAGAAACGTGCCGTAGAAAGTTATACTGCCGTGTATATCGGTAATTATGAGCATGTAAATTGCCGAAGTCGCAGTTACACGAGTAGCGAAGTACGTTTCCGCTACATTTCTTCTGCGCTGTGCGCACACACAGAGCCATCTTACGGCAAACACAGAAGACCCCCTCCTCGCAATGTACGGCGCTGCCCTGACACGTGGCACGCCACTCGCGGGGCTTTACTTATGATCGCGTCCGCCTTCGGGGCGCGTCGCGGCCCGGCTGTCCGTGCCGATCGCGACGTTTGGCTCGCGTAGATCGTCTGAGTGGGCGGTGCGAACGGGGTGCGATAACGCTATCGCGTTCCACTCTTGAAGGTGAAGCTTAAGCGTGCTCCAATTTTTGTCACCGCCTTCGGAGTGGTAATCGTGTGTACGGTACTCTAACATGATCACATATATCTTTATTATGTCGCCAGGTGACCGAGTGGCTTCACCTGGCAAAAGAAGAAAAGAACACTTCAAGCTAGTAAGCTTGCATTGTTTATTGTGAATGGTGAATGAGGCAGTACATGCTCACAATTTTCGTACAGGTCAGGCAGACTTAATGCTGTCAAGTCACTGAGTTTATAACATACAGAAACACAGACAGCCGTCCATCTAATGGGACTGAAAGCTGAAATCTAGCGAAGTTTTCTCATCGTGTTCGGCGCTTCACTAAAGCAGGGAGAACGAAGCTTCAGACAGCGATATTCATGCTGGGCCGCCCTCGTGCTCGTAGTTGCATACAGTGCTGCTTGACGTGTTAGATATACTATATGCATATTGTCTGCGTTCGACGATTTCAGCTAGATTTTAAAAAAAGAAACATAAAACATTCTCGGCAAATGTGTACTGTCATCAATATAAGCTCGAGCTGCAATATCCCATTGTTTTCATAACACAATGGCGAAAGGCACGTAGTGTAGGGGAAAAAACGTTATACTAAATTGTACAGCACATATTGTCTGCTCTTGATACTTCTGTTGCACATTTAGTGCGCAGGTGCCGTAGTAGCGGCTTCAACAGAAGTGGAGTACTCGTAGAATAGCAAGGAACGTTATGGAGTCAACAGTGCTTACAAGGACATCTGCAAATATTGTGTGAATAAATAAGGACGCTAAGCAAACATACATAGGCAAGCCCAATTAGTGCTCATGGATCCTTGTAAAATGAAATTTATGGTTTCATGTTGAAAAAAAAAATACCACTTTGTGTATTCAAACAAGACAAAGAGGATGCAAGGATGTGAACACATCAATTGAATAACAGAGGTGAGCAAGGGAAGCTCCAGCCGGGAGGTAACGTTTCAACAAGCAAACATATTTTTGAGGGCCGTGACGTAGACAAGTTCCCACGTTGAGGCATCCCTTGCTCTTCCGGTGTTGATTGGCTAAACGTTAAGCCAAGCTTACTCCAAGTATATTTTAAGTACTTTTTGGGAACACACTGTGTTCAGGTTTGTAATCTGCTGTTTGAAGAGAAAGAACATTTTTTTTTCGTGATTTGTCTGTTTGAGAAGTGTGGAGTAGGCCGGCTGTATGAAATTGCCTTTTCTAGCCATCTCTTACGGTGCAGGGCTAGCCTAGTTATCGATTTTATACAAACTGCGCATGAACCATTTACAATGAACAAATGTAAAATAATGCACGTGTCCATATGTTATTATAATCCTAGCCCTTACCATCTTAACAACATTCCCTTAGATTTCGTCATGTCATATAAGTATCTTGATGTACACATTACAAATAACTTAAATTGGACCATTAATGTAGAGTATGTCATTAACAATGCTAATCACATGCTCGGGTACTTAAGGCGCAACTTTTCCAAAGCACCGTCTACTTTAAAACTACAGCTTTACCAGACTAATAGGCTCGAAACTTGAAGATGCGTCTGCAATATGGGATCCCAGTAGCGTTAATCTTATTACTGCACTTGGACTAGTAGCATTACTTCGCTTAAACTCGTTTCATTCTTTCTCATTATACCCGTACCGTGAGTATAATTTCAGTGAAGACTAACCTAGCACTTATTCTACTAGCTAACCACCGCAATGTCGCCCGTCTTTCACTATTAAAAAAAAATAAAAAGAAACGTTCTATCACACTACACTTCACGACGACTTCATATTGGCGCCTCAGTACACTTCAAACCACGTCGATCATCGCAGTAAGGTAGGAATTGATTATGTTACACGAAGTCTTTCTTCCAATCTTTCACCCAACGTGCATCTCGGGAATGAAACTGCCTTCCCTTACTGTCGTAGCCATCATGGATAACAAACTTTTTCGCAAAACAGTTCACATTGTATAATCAGGAGCATTATTATGTTACCAGAACTCATTGAACTTGTTTGTTTGCTTTACTACTTCGTAATCACTCCCCTATTTAACGCCATATGGCTTTGAGGGTATCTTAAATGAAAACAAAACAATGAATGATAAGTGCCTACAGGAAGTATGATTTCCTCAAAATTGCATTCAGAGCTATCGATCTTTTAAAACTATTTGCATTTTCATGTTACAAGTTATCGTTGTGAGGGAGAATGTGAAACTCGGTGGTAATGCCGTCAAGCTGATTTGCAAAGAGCAGGTGACAGAGTTTGTGCAGTAGCAAGTAGGATCTTGCTACATTATTTCTGTTCTGTTCGTAATGGCTATAATGACTAGAAAAGAAACAACTTGGGACTCAACACATTACTTCTCCGTTTGTCATAAAACGCCCTTAAAAGCAAATAAGCTTGTATGTGAAATTTTAGCATTCCCAAGTAAAACTCTTGCTTGGGCTAGTTGGTTCATGCTTGAAGTAGGTACAGGCAAGGCGCAGAAGACCAGGACTTAGGAAGAAGAACACAAACGACAAGACGGGCGCCACTCGGACTTGAGTATTTTGCATACGCGCCTGACGTGCCCAGAAGACGGTTCCAAGACGCCGAAGATAGACTGTACTTCCAATGGCACCAGCTTTTTTCTCAAGCAATACGACACCACTCGAGACTGGCAAGCTGAGACGGCGATCAAGTTGACGCACAAAATGGCAGGATCGGTGCGAAAGCTTTGATGAAAGAAAGGGCCCAATGTAGAAGAAATATGCTCAAGTAAAACTCTTGCTTGGGCTAGTTGGTTCATGCTTGAAGTAGGTACAGGCAAGGCGCAGAAGACCAGGACTTAGGAAGAAGAACACAAACGACAAGACGGGCGCCACTCGGACTTGAGTATTTTGCATACGCGCCTGACGTGCCCAGAAGACGGTTCCAAGACGCCGAAGATATACTGTACTTCCAATGGCACCAGCTTTTTTCTCAAGCAATACGACACCACTCGAGACTGGCAAGCTGAGACGGCGATCAAGTTGGCGCACAAAATGGCAGGATCGGTGCGAAAGCTTTGATGAAAGAAAGGGCCCAATGTAGAAGAAATATGCTCAAGTAAAACTCTTGCTTGGGCTAGTTGGTTCATGCTTTCGCACCGATCCTGCCATTTTGTGCGTCAACTTGATCGCCGTCTCAGCTTGCCAGTCTCGAGTGGTGTCGTATTGCTTGAGAAAAAAGCTGGTGCCATTGGAAGTACAGTCTATCTTCGGCGTCTTGGAACCGTCTTCTGGGCACGTCAGGCGCGTATGCAAAATACTCAAGTCCGAGTGGCGCCCGTCTTGTCGTTTGTGTTCTTCTTCCTAAGTCCTGGTCTTCTGCGCCTTGCCTGTACCTACTTCAAGCATGAACCAACTAGCCCAAGCAAGAGTTTTACTTGAGCATATTTCTTCTACATTGGGCCCTTTCTTTCATCAAAGCTTTCGCACCGATCCTGCCATATTGTGCGTCAACTTGATCGCCGTCTCAGCTTGCCAGTCTCGAGTGGTGTCGTATTGCTTGAGAAAAAAGCTGGTGCCATTGGAAGTACAGTCTATCTTCGGCGTCTTGGAACCGTCTTCTGGGCACGTCAGGCGCGTATGCAAAATACTCAAGTCCGAGTGGCGCCCGTCTTGTCATTTGTGTTCTTCTTCCTAAGTCCTAGTCTTCTGCGCCTTGCCTGTACCTACTTCAAGCATGAACCAACTAGCCCAAGCAAGAGTTTTACTTGAGCATATTTCTTCTACATTGGGCCCTTTCTTTCATCAAAGCTTTCGCACCGATCCTGCCATTTTGTGCGTCAACTTTATCGCCGTCTCAGCTTGCCAGTCTCGAGTGGTGTCGTATTGCTTGAGAAAAAAGCTGGTGCCATTGGAAGTACAGTCTATCTTCGGCGTCTTGGAACCGTCTTCTGGGCACGTCAGGCGCGTATGCAAAATACTCAAGTCCGAGTGGCGCCCGTCTTGTCGTTTGTGTTCTTCTTCCTAAGTCCTGGTCTTCTGCGCCTTGCCTGTACCTACTTCAAGCATGAACCAACTAGCCCAAGCAAGAGTTTTACTTGAGCATATTTCTTCTACATTGGGCCCTTTCTTTCATCAAAGCTTTCGCACCGATCCTGCCATTTTGTGCGTCAACTTGATCGCCGTCTCAGCTTGCCAGTCTCGAGTGGTGTCGTATTGCTTGAGAAAAAAAGCTGGTGCCATTGGAAGTACAGTCTATCTTCGGCATCTTGGAACCGTCTTCTGGGCACGTCAGGCGCGTATGCAAAATACTCAAGTCCGAGTGGCGCCCGTCTTGTCGTTTGTGTTCTTCTTCCTAAGTCCTGGTCTTCTGCGCCTTGCCTGTACCTACTTCAAGCATGAACCAACTAGCCCAAGCAAGAGTTTTACTTGAGCATATTTCTTCTACATTGGGCCCTTTCTTTCATCAAAGCTTTCGCACCGATCCTGCCATTTTGTGCGTCAACTTTATCGCCGTCTCAGCTTGCCAGTCTCGAGTGGTGTCGTATTGCTTGAGAAAAAAGCTGGTGCCATTGGAAGTACAGTCTATCTTCGGCGTCTTGGAACCGTCTTCTGGGCACGTCAGGCGCGTATGCAAAATACTCAAGTCCGAGTGGCGCCCGTCTTGTCGTTTGTGTTCTTCTTCCTAAGTCCTGGTCTTCTGCGCCTTGCCTGTACCTACTTCTTAGCATTCCCGCTCGGTACGATACCAAACTGTAGACTGTTGCTTTCTTGATAGAGCTCACACTCCTCTATATGGTAAACTTGGAAACATTTCTTGAGAAGGCACATAGTTCAAGAGGACATGTTGCAATTATGGTGACCATTGAGCTCCTTATGGCTTGGCGTGGGCAGCTTGCACATTAATAATCTCTCTTTTGTCCGTCTTCCTGGAAAGAGAAATTATGACGCCATGACCAGCATGCAAGAAAACAAATCGTGAAACAAAAGTTAGTTCCATAAATGAACAAACAACGGTTCTAGTTGAAGTGTTCAGAAACATACCATGTGAGGATTTTGGCCCATGATGTTACTTCCACTGGTGACACATTCACTGTTGTCTTGTACGTCCAGAGACAATAGAGTCCAAAGGGGTGAACAAACATGAGCGGCGCCTTGGAGGCTGGAGTCGAAAGAAAAAAAGAGTCTCAATTACTATTGCGTAAGTGTGAGTGAGTTTGTGATCCATGTATGACGAAGAATAGTGCACAAAACGCTCCATGACAGAAAAGCGAACACACACACACGCACGCACACACGCACACACACACACACACACACACACACACACACACACACACACACACACACACACACACACACACACGCACACACACACGCACGCACGCACGCACGCACGCACGCACGCACACAACACTGTTTTGCGTGCACATTTGTTTTAATGGTATCTTTGTATGGGCTGTGCTTAGTGAAGCTTCGGTCAGATGACAACGTTTTCTGCGAGAAACTTAATCTAACTGTATCACCGGAATTACATTTGCCACTAATGTGCAGTGAAGTTATCATGTATCATTTACGAAGAAGCAGCCAAAGCTATTTATGATTTATGCTGTACTCCGCGTCAGGAATTTTAGCAACGTGGCAAAATAACAAGAGCCTCGCTTGAATTACCTTTGAGGAGCAATAATTTTATAATAATCATTATTTTACACTTTTAATAAATGACTACAGGATTCTGTTTTAATCCACCTCGCACGCAAGGAAATTCAAAGTTGAGAATTAGAAGCAGTGCTTGTTTTACTCACCGGTGCGTACGCCCTGAGGTTGCAAGGTTAATTCATTTTCGTGGGTAGTCTCCAAACAGACCGTGCTCGGTTCCAGCGATGAATCTTCACGCTAGCTAGCACATCTTTTTTTTAAGCAACACGTCATTACGTGGATATGCGTGGCAGATCACTAACTATGGAAGCCATGCAGCCGTTGTGCCAGCGAAACGCCGCAGCTGATAAAATTCACCGTCTTTAAACACGTTCGCTTGGTGGCGGCTATCGAATGTCGGACGCATAAGCAGGCTGAGACATCATTCTTATCTAATTAAAACGAACCTGCGTGACGTTGCTCAAACGAAAGGAGCTCCCCGTTCGCAAATATTACCGCCGTACAATTTGAATCGATAAACGGCACGTACTGCAATCGATACCACTGGGCTGCTGCTTATCGAATGTCAGTGAGGTATTCAAACCATTGTTCAAGTAATAAAGCACAGACTACAATAACAGAAGTCTAACAAAAAGAATAGCCTACTTATATTAAAAAAAAAAAATGGCATGGTAACTCTGTTTGTCGATCGGTCATTATATGTACTTTTTTAAATAAAATATTTAGCTGCGTTGAGCGTCCCTAGCAAAAAAGGTACAATTAAAATATACGACCGAATTACAGTAGCTCCTGGTAATGCGTCACTTACGGCGAGCAACAAAGCGACATTTTTTCTTTTTATTTTTCAGTGTAGAAAGCAAAAGTGCCTAGTTTTGAGAAAGTTTTGGGACCGATCCTCTCCTATTTACAACCGTACAATTTTGCACGGAGGCCTCCTCTATGTCCACATAATCTGAAGCTATAGCTTTATACCTTACCAAACACTACGTTGCCGTTGGCCTTTCAGTCAGCGTACGCAAATTGAAAGCACTTCCTGTTGGGCTAGTTGGTAGCTGTTCATAATAAAATATAAAGACGCCAAATAAACGGACACACACAAGAGAACGGGACAGGGCGCAACTTGCTCTTGTTTCTTTCTTTCTTTTTGCCTGCTCTGTCCATTAGAGACAAGGGGTAGAGTTTAGCAGTTTTGGTGGCTGAAGTATTTCTTTTTCCGGATGCATGCCGGGCCATGTAGCTTAAATCTTCAAAATGGCAGGGGCTTATAGATATAACAATTTATTCTGAAGGAAAGTATTCCACATAAAACTAAAACGTCTGATGCATGATTCCGTTGCGTTCGCATTAACCAAGAACATCCTTTAGAAGCTTACTGCTTCAAACAGCTAAAGAGTTCCGATGTCACTAACTCGTCATTCCTATTCGCGAGTTAGTAAGGTTCAGAGAAATAAACGAAAAGAAGGGAAACAGAGGGGCTCGATTTTTGTTAAGCACGACCACATAAAGCCAGCAGGCAGTGAAGCCAAGTGTAACATAGAGGTAATTAGCTGTGGTGGAACTTGAAATCTGGGAAGTAATGAAGAAAAGGGGCAATGAAAGTGGACGAAAAGATAACTTGTCGACGACGGAAACCGAACCCACTACCTTCTCAATTACGCGAAGTTTGTGTACACATAAATCATACCTGGTACCCACAAGAACCAAAGTTAGGGGACGGGTTGATGGCCGTCGCTGTAGCACAATCGGTAGAGCATCGCACGCGTATAACGTGGAGGTTGTGGGTTCGGTCCCCACCGGCGACAAGTTATCTTTTCGTCCACTTTCATTTCACTTTTGCTTCGTTATTTTTGGAATGTCAACGTCAACCACAGCTAATTGTCCCTATGCTTAATTTGCTTGACTTCATTGCCTACTGGCTTCATACGTTGAGACGATGTTACACACGAGCAGTTGTCGAGCGTGTGGTGATAGGGAGTCTTGTAACGCCTTCGACTGGTCATTTCAATCGCTACAAATGTTTGGTAAGAATGCACTTAAGCTTTACCTCAAGCGTAATCGGATACCAATAGTGATAACGAGGCTTGTTTTTTCGCTGTCACCCGTCGTTTACTACTGTCAAGCAGTTTTAAAGCTGTCTTCTGCAACCACTGTACATAGCATGCGTGAAGTGTTGGCGAGCGCTCTGAAACGGTTTTTCCGGAGATGTTATGAGGGGTAAACACTTGCCTTTCGCATTCCAGTGTTGATTGCTGTATCGTCGTCGGCCCTGCGACAGTGAGAACATTTATATGGGTTGTAGGTATCATGTAGCTTTTTTAGCATTATCATTTTCAAAGTGGTAAAAAGGGCACGTGCGTGAAGCGTGTGAAGCCAGGCACGGGCTAGATGTGATATATATATATAATAGGGCACCTGGCGGTGGTCTGCTCCGAAAGACCATCCGTTGCACTGCGCTTCTCGAAGAGCCAGACCGTGTGCCGAGTGAGCTCCTGAACAACACTTGGCCATGTGGCGAATACGGTTGTTTAAATCATGTATCCGGCACCTCAAGTTATGTCCGACGTAATGCTAACGGATTTCTTTCCCATTTACCGCTATATCGCCACTGAATAGTTTTTAAAACAGATTTTCAGAAAAGCGCCCGTCACAGATAGCGGTGTTTCGCATGTTCCGGGGCATTTCTGGTAGAAGCGTAAAATATAATCCTGTCCACGGGGACGATTAAACGTGTTGTCTAATTCCCTGTCAAGTTACCCCAATTAGGAGAGATATGCAATCACGAAATTAAAATCCGGCTGTATAGCGAAGTCGTGTTTCCTAAGCCGTAAAACGTAGGTCAAGTACCACATTCCCGCATATCCGACCTTTAAAGGGTCCTGAAACACTTGAACGTAGTAAACGAAATTTCTACTCCGGCGACGGCAGCGTATGGCGCAGGTGAGCACGGTCGCGCGGGCGCTATCTGCAAAGCGATCTGCGAGTGGTACAGAGACTAGGCGCGCCGAGTGCTGATAGCTTCGTGTGCGTTGCGTTCACGCCACTTAGTTCGCGTTGAAGCGAGATGCGGCACGAGGGTCAATTCGCTCGATGTTGCTGCCGCGCTTCCTCGCTCCATCGTTTTGACAGCGAGTGTGCGCGGTCATCGAGTGAGATGTGTTCACGTTTGCCAGTGCACGCGTGACACCGTGCTCGTTAAATTTAGTTAGTAAGCGAATGTATACGAGTTTATAGGGCCAATAATATTACTATCCTTACTCCGTATAGCTATCCACTAATTTGCTATCGCAATCGATGCTTCACGCTTCGGGTGAAAGTGCAAACTTTCTTTCGCTCTCTCTCTTTAGGAAACACTCACTTGTTTGCTGTCGATGGGTAGGCAAAAGACCCCTTTCTCGACAAGGTCACCAACGACGCTTTTCTGGACGTATCGGTGCTTTTTGATGGTCGCCTGCTCAGGCTCCTGCGGCAGCAAAAGTGGGCAGTGAGACAGGTTGCTGATAGGTCCATCTATTTCATTGGTTATGCGCAACCAACACGCCGATACAGTACAACACTCCTATGACGATGTTCGCAAAGCAAAAGCAACAGTCAGAAATCTGTGACGATAGCAGTCAACGTAGGCGAATAGCCGGACATCCCTAGAAACCTATTCGCTTAATTAAAGTAATATAATGCCCTTGAAGGCGTGCATGTGTTGCAGTGAGGACATTTAGGTAGCGTTTGTTGTTTCATTGCGTCATTCCGTAGATAACAGATCCGTTAACCAGTGCATCGTAGCGATGCCGTGGCTCTAACCTGTTATTCACTCCTGCTGCTCGCTTAGGCGCACAACTCTGCAGCGCCAAGCAGACGATGTTACGAAGGCATGTTTGCAACGAAGCGGAGTTCTACCTTCGCAATGCCGCTCATTGCCTATATCCACAACCTCCGCAATAACCCCGGAAGTTTAATGAAACTTGGCGGTTCAAACGTTTCGAATGGTCTGTGAAAAAAAAAAAAAAAACGCTTTCTTTATCTGTTATATTTACTGTTGGCATTCGGCGACAAAAGCGCCTCGCAACTCGGTTGCGCGAGATCACCGCTCCTTTGAACCGACGCCTTTGTATTGAAAGTCAAACCACCACCGACCACCGACCATCGACCACCAGCAATTAACGAAAACAAGTGAAAGAGCCAAATTGAGTTATTAGCTTTAAATTTTCTGTTAGTTCGAAGTGGTTATCGCTACAATCTTGCTTCGACGAATGCCTCCTTGAAGCTATCACCACAGAGTAAACACGTAGGCTGGCGTTTTAAGGGCAACTTTTATTGAGCGATAGCTTGCATATTGTTCGGGCATGGCGTGCGCGGCCCTGTAGAAATGCGACATAGGTACTTTGGAAAGTTTGAAGGTTTTGACTTATTTGAGTGCAGTCATGTATTCTGCCACGAAGTTGTTTACATGCTTGCGAAAGCACGAGACTTAATTGCATCGGAAGATGGGATTTCCACAATGACTCTCTCTTCTTTCGTTATCTTTTTATTTGACGGGCCTTTTGGTTCAGTTAAAAGCGCTCTTCATCCCTTAAAAATTTAAATTAAATTCTGGGGTTTTACGTGCCAAAACCACTTTCTGATTATGAGGCACGCCGTAGTGGAGGACTCCGGAAATTTCGACCACCTGGGGTTCTTTAACGTGCGCCTAAATCTAAGCACACGGGTGTTTTCGCATTTCGCCCCATCGAAATGCGGCCGCCGTGGCCGGGATTTCTTCATCCCTTCTGCCATGCGTTATACTTCTCTCTTGCCCACTGCAGCTCAATATTGCTATTCAAGAAGCAAGGAGCTAAGGAGGTCTGTCAAGGAGCACAAACTGGGATCCTACGCTGGGTCTCAAATCAACACCACCTATCCCATGAAAAGAAGATAGACTCTATTCTCAGAGCAAAAGGCGGACATGAACTTTTTTACCCTGTGAAACAAGCTCTACATAACCATTCAGTCATTGTCACAATTGCATCCCGTTACAATTTTTCGCCATGAGGCGAACGCATCGTACAATGAGAGACCGTTGTGTTCGTCCCTATAGCAAGGGGCAATACAGATCTATGGCTCCTACCATAGCATCGCGGGGCCTTAGAGAGATCTGTGCATGTGTTCACCGTCCGACCGACAGCACAGGCCTTCTGCTGTTCCGAGACACTATGATATGAACGCTGACTCGTCGGTCTCGCAATGTAGCTAGTTCGTCCAATATATTTCTGAGCGGATAATGCGCTCACCTTTCTACTGACCTGGTTCTTTCCTCCAATAGCCTGCCTTGATTGAACATTATAACGCTCTTTCTAGCCTTCCTGTTTTCTTTAGTTATTTGTGTTTAAATTCTTTAGATACATACAGAGTTCTTCCTCTATTTTTTAACGCGATAGCGTTAAGGGCCCCGTGCCGCAGAAAATTCGGCGTCGGATGCCGTTTCGGAAGAGATTCTCGAACCACCCATACCCAGGCCCTCCATGTGACGCAAGGAAGCTGCTGAATTAGTTGAATTTATCAAGCTAAAATCCGTAAAAATATCGTAAAGTACGACTTACACACAACCTACAGATATGATAGCGTAGGATTGTAATTTGACTATACGAGAAAACATAATTACACGAAAACTCCGAGAAACCCCTTTTCGATCCAGCGTTTGTACCATGCATAGACCAGCCAAGGCGTTCGCCATTTGCGCACGCCGGCGCATGAGTATCTTGGAGGCCATGGAGCGACGCGCCCGGTTCCTTGCAGTACCTCCAGATGGCGCTAGCCTCCGCCGCATCGCCCCCCACGCAAGAGGCCGCATTTCTAACAGAAAGCCCATCTTCGTGCATAGAGTTCGTGGCCAGCGTTTCCCGGTAAACATAACGGGTACATACGCTCCAGTTGTGGGGAGGCGTGAGAAGCAGTCAGGGATCTTTGAATGCTATCGCGTTCCACTCTTAAGACGAAGCTTAAGCAACCTCCATCATTTTTTCTTTCTTTTTGTGTATCAAGGCAAAGACCATTGCAACCTTCCCGGAAATAGACCTAACACCCCGTCCCCATGTAACGTAACTGCCTCTCACCCTAGAAACATCGCCCTTCTCAATTAATTCTCCGGTTTTAATGTGATTACAATATATATATATATATATATATATATATATATATATATATATATATATATATATATATATATATATATATATATGTGTGTGTGTGTGTGTGTGTGTGTGCGCGCGCGCACGTACGTGGTACGGCCATGTCCAGCCTCTTTCACGTCGCTCTTTAATAAAAATAGCGCTTCAACATTTTCTCAATGCTCTGCGAAATCGAATACACGTCGCCCGGGTTCGTCAAGCACAGCAACCCAACGGTTTGTTGTTGCGACACTAATGCGTGCCGGCTGCGAGGGAACAGTTCTCAGTGTTCGCGCGCACCGGTGCGCACGCATCTCGGAGGCCCACGCGCGGAGTACACAGCGGTGCCGCTAGATGCCGCAGCGTGTCCAGATGGAAACGCAAGAGAAGGGTCCGGCTGCAGTACACCCCTCATAAATGGCAAGTTTCGGCGGCAGCAATACGGTGCCTCTCCCTACATTGCTTAATGCTAATCGCATTAAGTCGACGTTCAGAGTAAGATGAGTTCTGCCGAAATCTTTCTATTCCTTACGCCTACTCTTTCTGCATTCATCTCCCCTTCGCTACCTGTAAAACGTGATGCTTCCTGGATGTCCGTGTCTGCCTTGTACATTTCGACGTGTACGGCACGACATTGTATGTGCTCAATCGTTTCCCCTAGCTTGCATGCGACTGCTTCACATATTTAGATTACCAGCGCTACCTTTCAATGCCTGCTATAACACATCAGTGTCAGGGGGATATAAGAACACCATAACATCGGGCGAGTCCGTGTTTAGCTTAACCGTAAGCATATTACCGTTTGCGGAATGCAGGGTTACAGGATAAATGTGCTGCGTCAAGCTACGTCATCCGAAAGAAAGTACCGCCACTCTTTGAACTCTGCCGCCGCCGCGCGTCCTCCCCGCCTCCCCCTCGCCCTTGGCGCGTCTCCTCCGAGGGAAGCAGTTTTGCGCCCGCTTTTCTACTTGACGATCGGTCTCCTTGCCGTTGCCCTTGGAAACGTGCGGATCTTGCGTTTTGCTTGTTTTTCTTTTTCGTTGGCGCCATTTTTCTCCTTAGCTCGGCTGGCTCGGCGCAGCGAACGTTGAAGGCTGAGTTTATTACGGTGTTGTGCTAGCGCTATGCCGTACTGTAGCGGATATAACTGCAGCAAGAAGCCTGAATATGGTTATGCAATTTTCATGATACCACAAGGAAAGCATGGCGGCTTGCGCAAGAAGCAGTGGCTGCACAACATTGGCCGAAAGAACATTGTTCCGAAAAAGAACAGAATTGGTAAGGTGCCTTTCTTATAGCTCGTATCGAAGCATCCCCTAGTGCTTCATTTTTTTTTTAATTCTTCCGGCCTGCTCAGCAGCGTTTTTGCTGCGACAAAGTGTACGTTGCATAACAATTGGGAGTTCTCCTCAGTAGGCCGAATATTCTGCTGGGACTCATCACTTCGCACGTCGTGAACTGTTATTCAGTCGGAAATTATTCAGTCGCTGTGAACAATTATTAAAATTGGGGGGTTGGCCAACTTGAACTTTCAAGGTGGGCCAGCTAGAAATTTGGACGTGATCCAACTAAAATTTGGGGTATGCTTACGCGTACATAGATAACTCCAGTAGAGTTTCTGCGTTATTCTTTAGTTCTTGAATTTGCTTTGAATTGTGCTGCCACGCACGCATGGGTAGGTGACGGATACTTGTTTTTCTCATGCATACAGACAATGTGCAGGCGCTGTTCGCGTGATCGCGCACACTTGCTCACACTGAAATTGTGCAAGCGTCCTATGCAGTTAGGGCCCATAGCGCAAATGCTACTTTCACACTGAGAAGACAAACACATGAACAGACGATGCATTCCCGACTAATTGATTATAAGAAATGACGCTGAATATAATATCTGCGGCACACATGCGCGCACAGGCAAGAAAATAAAAGCCAAACACAGAGGGATGTGCCACAAGCAATACTGGATCAAATGTACAAAGTAAAGAATCTTATCACGTGGCAGAAATAATGTCTGGAGTATAGAACTCTCCTCAGAGATCCTTTTACATCAGTATGCGCCTTTCAAACGCGGTTTTAAGAAACCAACCTCCTCGTAAACGTTACCTTCGACATTCTCGATGGTGTTATCACCATTTTCAAAATATTCTACACCACTGGGGCGCGCAACTGGCTGAAAATCATGCGCCTCCATCGAATGCTGCGGCCCATCTGTGGGAGCCAATGAGAAAGAGCGTGCCGTGCGCAGCGCACGCAGCTGGGAGGAGAACCGAGGAGGAAAGCGCCGCAGGGAGGAGAGTGTCGCTACTTTCAAATTATCAAGGGTTTTACGCCAACCACTCTGGTAGCGACATATTGGGACGCCGAGTTTAACCAGACAGCCCACAAAGCTAATACTGCCGTGACCTACAGCATATTCTAACTGCTGGCGTAAAGCGTTGGTAGCGACCTAATCGTTGACGTATGCTCCTTTTAAGATATTTATTCGACGAGAACATTCACGCAGCACAAAAAATTATGCAAACGCGTTGTAGTTCAACAAAGGTCACAGGATGTCGCCAACAGCTTTCCTATGCCATCCATGGCTGCGGTAACCGATAATCCGATAACGGACAAGCTCCGTCATCTGATCGAATAAACACGTATTTCGGCAAGCTAAACCAGCAGTATGCGTCGGTCCGCTCACTTCACAGGGGAATCAAATGCATTAAGGGGGCTCCGCCATTCGGAAGGGTCCACCTCCCACTTTTCCTGCTTCTGATGCTGCTCCTTCTCGGGTTGGACGTCGTGGACCATCCGGTTTTTGCGCCTGCGAGGAGAATGAACGTTGATCGTGTGTCGACGGTAACGTCCAAGCACACTAGCTATGCTTTTACAGAGACAACTAGGGAATCTTGCCCGTTCATTGCGCGCGTAAATCGAAGTACCTGAACGTTTTCTCATTTCCCTGTCGAAATGCGGCCGCCACAGTCGGGAATCGCACCCGCGACCTTGAGCTCAGCAACGCAATAGAGACAAGTCAGAGCGTTGTTTAGCATTGTTCTTCCTTGTCCTGGATTACTTAGCGCCCCGGAAAGGTACCTATATATATACACCAGGCAATACTAGCCTATTTGCTCGATGAGAAACTCTCAAAACATTCTAAAGCAGAGTCCGTACTGTGCTTTAACTGAGCGCCTGCAGCGAAGCTGAGGGATGTGCGCCGTACCACCCAACCTTGACGCGCCATCGGGGATGCTCCAGGTGTACGAGCGGGCGCCGTAGATACTGTCACGAGGTTAATACTTATTATTTTGGTTGAAAATGACAGAATCTCAAGAAAATATTTCTTCAGCGCTGTGGTCCGTGTCCCTCTCTTCGTCCTGTTGTTTCGGACTGTTTTCTGCTCGTAATCATGAACCAACCAGCTCAAATACGTACTCTTCTGCAATTATATTTCAGAGCATTTGCCCGATATGTTAGGAACGCAACACTACCCATTTCATAAAATATATCTGCTGTTGACGTTGATGACAGCCTTTATAAGCGTTCTGGATACGCTTCAAACGCGGCTCACGAGGCATCCCAAGGAACGTTTTTCTCCACACTCGCTCCAGCAATCTTTCAGGGCACCACACCAGGTGCACGCTAGAGGTGCGGGCCTCCTTTTCAAGCACAGCCCGCACACAAACGTCCATCGGGTAAAGCCAGGGTAGCTTGCCAGTCACTCTTCAGCTTCAACGAAGTCAGGCGTGAGAGCGCGACACGACTACCGCGGTGTCCACCTGCTCTTCGATTTGCACGCTAGGGCACCGTCCGATTGCAAAGTCCAAGCTTGCTTGCTGAAGCGGGATTGGTACCAAAGCAGCGAATGGAGCCTCTAGAATATCTTTAAAGTGCATGTGAGTGTCGATCTATGGGCCTTTTTGTACAAAAGAAAAATGAATAAGCCCCCGAGGAGGTTATCGCAGTTCAAACCATGGTAGATACTGGATTGTAGCTTCGGAAAACCGCCAAACTGACTGTATGAGCAAGGTCTGAAGTCAGAGCACGCACAGAAGAGTCTTGAGTGTTGTGACAAGCTTCTACCGGGAGTTTCTTTCTTTTTACTTCCCCATTCGCGGCCCGTATCGCCAGCAGCCGGAATTTCCAATGTCGCCGTTGTCTGCACCTCCGTCAGTTCACGTCTTTGGAACCTCGAGGCTATTCGCGTGGCTCTCCTTATTGTGGCCAACTCGTTCATCTCCAAGGCCAACCTTGTTGTTGAGCCCCTGATCTCGTCCATTATCTAGTTTTCTTACCAAGGATTAGCGATTACTTTGTTATCAACTTTTCAAGTAAAGCATCTGTTAAACACCCGGCCAGTCAACCAAAATTCATCAGAGGTTATAAGAAGGATGATTTCTCAGTAGTATTAATAGTGAGCTAGCAACGGTTTTGGAAGACTGCATGCCAAGCTTTTACGCTTTCTAGCTTTTATTGTAAAACAAAATCTTGTTATTGCTTAGCAAATATGTACGTCTGCGGGTAATCAGTCACATGTGAAGTTCACCTTGGTTTAATATGTCCTCAAAGCGGCTTCAAAACCTGACGAAAAAAATAAAGTTTTTTTTTTCGGAAAGATCACGAATGGTCAAGGTGACTGGACCACTTATCAACACATCGCCCGCAAATGCAAAAATGTACTTAAGGACTCCAAGCAAACTTTCTTTGGCAATACTCTACCTGATTTCTTAAAGGCGACCCCCAAAAATTCTGGAGTGTTTTGAAGGGGGCGCGCAAAATTTATTATCAAATAACTGGTCACAGTGGCGTTACCATTTCTCGTTCACAATATTGTTATGTGTTCAACGAAGTATGTGCAAAAACATTTTCAGATGAGCGTATTGAGTGCCTGCCGTAATATTGTGATGCGAACTTTCCTACAATTGTTCCTATAGTAATTGATTACGATTGTGTTGTTAGAATCATTAACAATTTGAAGGTTTCGTAATCATGTGGCGTCAATGGTGTAAACGCAAAATGTTAAAAAAAGTACGGTTTACGCGTCCGTTTCCTTGTACAAACGTTTCACCCAGACTTTGAATTCTGGTGTATTGCCTTGTGATTGGAAGCTGGGCAAGGTGGTGCTGTTCAAATCCGGTCATACTCATTCTGCGCTAAATTATAGACCAATATCATTAACCAGTATCGCTTGTAAGATCTTTGACATGTCGTTTATTCTTATCTGGTTAATTTTCCTGAAGCTAAGTCTTTCTATTGCGATAGCAATTGCATGGACACTCCGTGCGTATTTCTGCCGTCGTCGTCGTCGTGATGTTCCTTATAAAGTCCAAGGGCGATAACATCGTCGCCGCCCGCCGTATGCTGTATGTGCGAGTGAAAGCGTGCAAGGATGAGCCGACGATGGAGGCTCGATCTCGCGCCGTCTCGCACTCAAGGCGCCGGGGTGAGATGAGGAATGGGGGGGGAGGGGGGCATTTTACTCCGGCGGCTGCCGCGTATGGCGCGGCCGCGCGCGCCCTATCTTGAAAGCGATCTGCGATGAGTACAGAGTCTAGGTGTGCCGGGGTCTAGGCGTGACGTGTACGTTGTGTTCTCGCCGCTTAGTTCGCGTTGAAGCGTGAGGCAGCACGAAGGTCAATTCGCTCGCATCTGCTGCCGCTCTTCCTCACGCCAGCTTTTTGACAGCAAGTGTTCGCGCTCATCGAGTGATGTGTGTTTATGCTTGCCTGAGCGCGCGACACCGCGCTTGTTAAATTTATTTAGTAAGGGAATTTTTACGAGTCGATATGGCCGATAAGCCTACTATGCTTACTTCGTATGGCTGTCTCTTAACTTGCTATCACAATCGCTGCTTCGCCTATCGGGCGAAACTTCCACTTTTTTCACATCTCATCAGCATGGATTCTGGAAGACATTCTGCTGTGAAACGCAACTAATTTATTTACTAATGGACTCGTAGTAGCCCTAGACTTGGGATGTTATATTTATTGTGCATTCTTAGCTTTTTCTAAAGCTTCTGACTTGTTCGCCACGAAGTATTTCATCTTAGCCTCAGTAAACTAAATCTTGACCCTATAATGTACTTGCATGGACAAAAAACTTCGTTTAACGAACAATAATTTGTAACTGTAATGACTACGATTCTTTCTCTCTCCGTTCAGGAGTACCCCAAAGTTGTATCCTTGGTTCCTTTCTTTTTATGATTCGCGTAAACCATTTACCTGATTGTATAACCCTTTGATTAGGCTTTTTGCAGACGACTGTCGTATTTCACGTGATTTCTTCTTGCACTGACACGTCACCCCTACTGCCTTACCTTAACAATACTTTTGGTTGGTGTAACAGAAAATGAAAACGCCCCGAAGTGCAAAGTAATGATAATTTGTCGTAAACGTTCCATCAGCGCTTGGAGGTATAACATTTATGGCTCCGTACTCGAGGAAGTGACTATTTACATATACTTAGGAGTCCACATTAACTCTAACCTATATTGGCAACCACACATTCATTATGTTGTCAGTAATACTAACCGCATGCTTGGGTACCTGAGCAGTAACTTTTCAGTGGCGCCTTCGTCTCTTATGAAGCTCTATATTGTTCGCTCCAAACTAGAATATGCCCCAAATGCGGGGCGCCATTAACTGAAAGTCTTACTGTACAACTTAAGAAAGCAGGAGAAGCCCCGCCCAGATGACCGTAGCGCGGCAGCCGAATGCCTCCGCGACTAAAGAAATAGTCCCGCTAACGCGACTCGCCCACTTTGAAGCGCGGGCTGCGATGTTCTCCGTCGGCGGTGTCACCGGCCGTCCGGCTCATGACGTCACTCTAGAGTGCGCGCCCATTGGTGCAGGCTCGTATGCTTCCGCCTTTCAGGGGCAAATGCCGCTGCTTCCTAAAGTTGCACGCGACTATAGCCACCTTGAAGCTGTACAGAATCGTAGCGCAGGTCTAATTTTTTAACTACTCGTATTTCCAGCGTTTCATCTAAGAAAACAGCGGCACGGCGTCCGTCGCTATGTTCATGTAGGAAAATTGCACACCTCGCCTTATTTCATAAGATCGATTACCATGCCCATCCTTTAAGCAAGTGCTACTTTCCCATCCTTCACTTATATAATCTTGTATTGAGCATATCGTCATAACGTGTTTGTTCTTCGTTGTCATAGTGACCACCACTTTCATCCTTTCATTCCTCAAACTTCTAATGATCAGAACCACTTGCCCATTTACATAGTATCCATTACGGATCCCAGTGATCTCAAAAATGCGCTTGTGGAGCATGTTTACTGATATTCGTGTTTGTGTTTTCTTTTTGTATTTAATGTCGCAACTCCCTTTTCTAACGCCCTGCGGGGCCCGAATATGTTAAAATAAATAAATAAATAAATAAATAGATGAGCCTATACTGACATGCCATGGTGACTTGGCGGCTATATTGCGTTGCACTGCTGAGCCCCCAAGGGCACAGGGTTGCGGTATCGATTCCCGGACATGGCGGCCGCTTTTCGATGGCGCCGAAATGCAGAAACGACCGTGTGCCGTGCATTGAGTGCTTGTTAAAGCACCCCAGGGGGCCACAAAAAGTGTGGAGTCGCCCACAACGGCGGGCCTCATAATCGGATAGTGGGTTTAGCGCATAATATCCCAAGATTTGATTAACTAGATCCAATATTGCAACATTCACATTTGGGGTCCCATATAAAGAACACGATTACGTGTGATCTTAATAGACCGCTGAATTATGGAAAGCTAATATGCAATGCCCACTATTTATATGGTATCACATACTACATGGAATCCTGTATGAAATTTCTTGCTGTTCCACGTTATTATATGTAATAATTGTGTACGAAAAATTAGGGGGCACGTTGTGTTATTAAACTTTCTTAAGGTGGCGACGTGTATTACACATGACTATCTTAAATGCCTTTGCATTTCTTCGGCAGACAGTAAAGAGGGTAAGTTGCGGACTTCGTCGATACCTGCAACACCACATAGTTGCTGACTGCTACGTGAACAAATATTAGGAAAACTTTAATCACACTGCATAATACTAGTTTGAAGATGTCCCTACCGTATATGTAGCTTACAAAAGCTCATCTGAGGAGCACGGCAAACGTCGACGACTTTTAACGCGACAGAGTTAAGGAGCTCGTTTCGCAGAAAAGCCGGTGTCATCGCTGTCGGCGTTGGTGTCGGCGGCGTTGGCCGTGAGCGATAAATACTGGGAGGCACTTCATAAATATTTTTTCCTGAATTTGCATGGAAGTTCTGCAACTCTCTCGTGTCGTCAGCCTCCGTTTTGTGCAGTCACGTGACAAGTTAATCACTGCACGTAAGACTACCGCAACAGATGAAGGAAACTTTGAACCAATTGGTCGCGTTGATAGCATTTATTATACTCTCAGGACAGGACGCACTTAAGAGTGGAATGGTTACATAGGAGAAAACAGTACAATAGTAACAATGAACACGGTATGTGCACATGGCCTTTTTTTCTAACTCATCTTACACGAGAAATTCAGTTCGTAACAGCGTATTTACTTGTTCAGCGTGACTGTCTCGGCCGTCTCATCGTTCAGGATGTCCACCGCCTGCGCGAGCCGCGCAAACAGCTTGTCTGTGTCCAATTTGTTCGACCCGCTGGGCACCAGGCTCTGGCTCCGACGGTGGGGTGAAACCTTGGCCTTGGGCTCCCTGCGCACAAAACGCCGCCCCGCACTTTGTTACCCGAGCATTCGTGACCATGTCCCAGACTGACCACCTTTTACTTCCCGTTTACAATATCTCTGTTAATTTCAGAATCTTGTAGGCACGTTACTTCCACCCCCACCCCCTTGTTTTTTTTTTTCCTTACACGTTTCTGCTGTTCTACATTCAATTAACGCTGTAACACGAAAACCTTCTGCCCACTCTCAACGGACCTCAGACACTAAACGTACCATGCCCTGTGTTACTTCCTTAATAGGCATTTTGATTGGACTAAGTTCTGCTCAATAGGTATTACCTAAAAACCTCTGTTCCTTTATATTGCATTGTCTTTAAACCTGATGTGCTTATTTGCAGGTGCAGGTTTTTCCCCACGTTATATTTATCGTTGGTCTCGTAAGGAAGATGCAAGAAGATTAGGAAGTTTCGAGGGCCTAAAGTATCCAAAAGTTCAATTGCAGCTTCTTCATTACAACAACAACAACGACGACGACGACGACAACAACAACAAGGACTACAAGGACGACAACAACGATAACGATATTAACAATATAATAATAATAATAATAATAATAATAATAATAATAATAATAATAATAATAATAATAATAATAATAATAATAAAAGGAAAACGTAACCGGACGAAAAGTCAAGTTGCCGCACGTGGAAGGCCAATGAACATTTACCCATTGAGCATGCGGTGCTGTACTATCAAAGGGACACTAAAGGTTAATATCATGTCAACGTGTACTGTTGAAATACCATCCCAGAAACCTCGAAACGCTTGTTTCGTGCGAAGAAGGGACTTACTTTAAGAGAAAATGTGTTCTGAAGCGTCCGCGTATATACCTCTAGCGCAGCTCAAATCGCCCGCCCTCCGATCGAGGAGTGGTGACGCCATGGTCTCATAGTGACGTTGCGCCGTCGGTGAGTAAAACGGCGCCCGCAGACGGTGCTACGGCTTTTCTGCGCAAAGCGCAAACGCGCGGCCAGAAACAGA
The DNA here is from genome assembly GCF_023375885.2 of Dermacentor andersoni. Classification (NCBI taxonomy): domain Eukaryota; kingdom Metazoa; phylum Arthropoda; class Arachnida; order Ixodida; family Ixodidae; genus Dermacentor; species Dermacentor andersoni. The sequence goes on from NC_092816.1 coordinate 78,150,165, forward strand.
GCCAAGACGGAGCCGACAGCAGCGCGAAAGCTTAACTATGGTGGCTAGCGGAAGGGAAAGCGCGCGACGATAAGCTGGTTTTCTATTCTATGACGCCAACGTCGACGCTCGTTGCAATGGACGACCCTGACAACGACACATTGGCTCGCGATGCTGGGCTTGAGTTCAGCGATTGAAGTTCTGATGAACGTGGCCTGCTGCTAAGGGCTCGCGCTGCCGGCGTCGTTGCGTACTACTACGACGGCGGCCTGCTTTGAAAGGCACTCCACACGACTTCAGTAAGTCGGCGTTGAACTCGTAATCCTCTGGACGAAAGTGCAGCAAGCACACTACGTGATGTTTTGGCTCTTTGCCAGCGCGCTGTGGCAGAGGTACGGTAATTAACCACTACGAACGGAAAGGTTCAGTCGTTGGCACACAGTGATAAGTAACGTTAAATTCGCCGCTGCAACTGTCCTTGGCCATGTTCCGCGGACCGTTCGCGCATCCCACGACATCGCATGGACGTGGCATTCTCGTTGCTTGTTCCAAATGCAAGTTTCGCGAGCCAGCAGGACCACCGCAGCACGACGCGATAAAGAAACAACTGAAACTCCAAAGCGCGCGCGGCGCAAGGTCGAGCCTGCAGAGTCGAGTGAAAACGAAACCTTTCGATCACCCATACTACTCAAGGGTGACGTCAGAATGTTATTTTTTCTTAGAATCGAATAGAAGTAGACAAGTAGCATTTTCTTCCGTCTTATAATCTAATGAAATGTTCTTTTTAATACGAGTAGTTGAATACTAGTTACATGAATTATGATGACGAGTGCCTTCGTCATCGGGCTAGTACCAGAATGTCGCTGGGGAGTCTCAAATCGTGTCATGCATTTACCTCAATTTCTCGGTTACTAAAGCTCTGTTCGCGATTATATTGACGCCTTAGACGCTCTAGAGCATTGCTTTATCACTGTAACTTGACTTCATAGTAACCTTTAGTGTTCCTTTGAGCAAAAAACCACAGATTCCACGAAGCCCTGCGATTCATCGAACGTCGAGCTGATTCTCCGATGACACTTAATATACTGCACCCCACTTTCGCTGTCGCATCTTTCCGTGACATGGCATGAGTGGAAGTAAAATAGTATAAAATACAGAAAATAAAAAAAAAAGAAATTTTGACAGGAAGCTGTAGGGACAATTCGAAGAGCCACAGAAACGAAAATAAAAGGCGTAGTGTTAGGATACAGAAACACGGATGTGTGATTGGAAGCATCAAATGCGGGCAGACGAATTTATATTTGAGATCGACAAATTTGGCAGAGAAACGCAGTCGGGGTTGTCAGTGAACTGTACGTCTCATACACAGGAGGCAACGCTGAGAAAGGAAAGAGACGGAAAGCTCTTTATAGAGAATACAGAGTGTTTAGCCAACGTATTTTCGCCTACATGCTACCCTGCAGGAAATGGGACGAAAGAGAAGAAAGACCCCAGAAGAAGGTGGGCAGAAGGAAAAAGAAAAAAAAATGCCAGTAGTGTGATGTTATCAGCAGGGTAAGTGTCGCATCGGACGCTTTGAGTTATAGTTTAGACAGCAAACCAATTGGCTTAATATATAAAAACAAGAAGTCTAGGGCATTGCTCTGTTCTGATGGGCGAAACCAGGGACCTAGCATACGTGTTAATGTCAATGGGCCTTGGTCGAGATTTTCCATTCTCATTTTATATCGATGTCGCTCGTCTCTGTAAGCTGGACACTCGAGCAAGATGTTCTCTAAAGGTTCCACCGCGCCCCAGGGAATTTGTGGTCTGGCCATTGCGTAAAAAAGAAGATTGTTCGTGTATGCAACGTTCAGTCAAAGCCGGTGGTATAGAGGGTCTCCAGATGCCATGGTAAACATTGTGGTAACTTTGATTGGAGTTCTGGGTTGATGCAGAACAAAACACTTGCAATTGTCTGAAGGCGAAGACCATCTTCTCCCATTGGAAACCGAACGATTGTGCATCACGTATAAAAGAAATACATAGGCATGCGTCAGGTAATTTTGATACAATATTAGGTCTCATAATCTTATGTCGCAATGTCTGAAGTAATCATAAATATGACGTACATGGCGGAAGGCTTCGCAGATCGGAAAACACCACCAAAATAGCGGAGTGACGCGCCGCCACAGCTTATCGCTCGCGCTCGCGGCCCTAACATACTTTGCTGTACTGGTAGCACAAAGGCGCGCAAGTGGCGCGTGATTCTGCGTAACCTTACATCCACAAGAGAGAGAGAGAGAGAGAGAGATCAAAGCAACGGAAAGACAGGGAGGTTAACGAGAGGACATCTCTGGTTGACTAACCTGCACAAGGGAATGATAAAAAATTGGTATCAAATAACGAAAGAGATTTAGCTGTATCGGGTGACTATAGTCATATCGTAGAAAGTGCCCCACGCAAAAAAAAAAAAAAAAAGAAGTACAACTGCACTGCGAATCGCAAGCAGGGAGACTTCTGTGAACGCACTATACTCGCGCACAGCTTCCACAGCGTTGCCCGCTAAGCACGCAAGTCGGAGGCGTGCAACGGCTTCGATTGACACAGGACAGAAGGATAATTGGAGTCATCCTGGGGGAGTCAGTTACCGTGTGTAACGACTGACACGGTGAGCGCATTCGTTACGTAACGTAGCGCGTGTCCGTCGGTATGCAACACTGTGAGACGCGCTCACTGCGAGACGCGCTCCTCGATTAGCGTCCGGTCGAGCTCGCTCTCGTGGACGCAGCCGAGCACCTTGTCCACGGTCAGCACGAACAGGACGGCCACCAGGCTCTTGGGCATGAAGATGGCCAGCACGTACGTCATGCACGTCAGGGAGAGGTACAGCGCGCGCACCTGCGCGTGGACGACCTCACACGTCGCGAATTCATGTGGATATATTGATATACACAGCAGGTATAGGCGTAGTTTGCGATATTCTGACAGGCTGCATATCATAAGGTGACACAGAATTTTTTTTAAATAATTGCCTGTGGCAGACAGCGTAATGTTGTTGTTCGTGAGCTTGACTTACTCGAAGCTGCGGACACTATTCGCACGAGAGATCGAAATTCATAATCGACAATTTTAAAAAAAAAACTTTTGTTATTTAATTACTTACCGGGCGCATATTGGAATTTGTGAATTGTAGGCGGTAATTTTGATAGGCATCTACACTTGGAACGAATTCTAAGGATCGCACGGTTTTCGAGACATGCGCCGCGAAACTTGAGGTGAAAACATGCACTATCGTTCTAGTTGCTTTTTCTACAACCGCCTTTCTGAGCATTGAAGCGCTAAAGTGACTGGAACGCCCGTGCCTTTCGTCGCGCACTTTGGCAACGAATATTTGAAAACTGGTTTATTCCTGAAAATTCGTTCCAAGTGGATACATTCTGTGGAACTGCCGGCTACAATTCGTAAATTGCAATGTATGCCGTACAGTACTTCGTTAAAAAGTTGATTGGTGTATTTTGGGAATTAGTGAAATATGGTTTTACATTTCTCGTGCAAATAATGTGTGCTGCTTTGAGCAATCCACCTCAATGACTAGTATTGTGATATATGCCACAGGCACCGTCTTAAAATTTCTGCATGATCTGAAGAGAAACACCCGGTATAGAAGGGGATGCACCAAAGTTATCGTATCAGCCACGGAGTCCTACAGTTATCATGATTAAAGCCTGCGTTCTATCTCAAACCTCTTATGCAGCAATGTGCAACCCGCGGATAGAGCCACATTATATGGCACGCGTGAAACCACGTGGAACTCTCTATTACGTCGCTTTTCCGTTAGTTCGATGTCGACAAAGGGGTATATCATGAATAAATCGGCGTTAACTACAGGGCCGGCCTGAAGTTTGGCGGAACGCTGCTGGCACAGGTATCATCCAAGTGCCAGAGAGACAGCGAACTGGACCGCGCCCAATGTTTCGTTTGCTTCCCGGAGCTTGAAAACTATGTAATGCGTAAGATGGAAGGCCACCATACAAACCAATGTTCCTATATACACGTTTCCTTGCTCTACTCCAGTTATAACGCCAAAGTGAGAAGTACCAGGAGCTGCTTATCGGCGTCGTATGGTTGAAGGTGCACTGCCTATAGTCTGCAAGCGCACTTTCGACGCACCTGCAGGCCGTACTTGCTGCAGAGCAGGTAGCTGAACCTCTGCAGTAGGCTGCCCCTGCTGGAGTGGCCCGCCGTCACCAGGGCTAGAAAGGCGACCACCTCGAGGGAGTTCGTCTGTGGGGCAAATGTCGCGGTGTCGAGGCATGATCACAGACAGGCGCGACAGATAGACGGACGGACGCACAGTTCAAACTCCGGTTCAAGCCCTGGTTCAAACTCATGGGACCGACGGACGGACACCAACGTTAACGTGAGAATTAGTTAATATGGTTTTAGATTTCTCGTGCGAATAATGTGTGCTGCTTTGAGTAATCCATCTCAATGACTAGTATTGTGATATATGCCACAGGCACCCTTGTCTGTTGGCATACAAAACACTCGTCCGCTCCGGTTTAGGATACGCTGTAATAATATGGGACCCGTTCACTAATTGCGATATTGGAAGGCTAGAAATCTTACAAAAAAAAAAGAAAGCAGTTCGATTCGTCTACAATACATATGGGCGCATTTCACTTACTAACCTCTTATCTCGAAGCAGTCTGCCTTCTATAACTGATAGAAATCGTATATGTCGTTCAAAATTCTTTTTCCTGCTAATAAATGGTCACTACAACATCGACACGTCTCACCTTCCCACCTATACAACAGGTTACGCCACCAGACACAGACATTCAATAGCTGTAACTCCAGTTACTACTCGTGTCTACTGCTTCAAGTATTCCTTTCTTCCTAGAACCATAGTAGATTGGAATAAGCTGGCCGATTAAACTAACACAGGACTCATTATCAGTTTTCGAAACGTATAGGAAGAAAAGCATATTGCGCTTGTTGGGATTGTATGTGGTATCACGTTTGACTGTGTGACTTGAAATCCACTGCACTAACGTTGCTTGGGCTTGTTTTTATGGATGGTGTTCTTTTTTTTTTCGAGCGCCGTGAAGAAACTTTTGAGTTTCCTCCCTGTTTGTATTGATTCTGTTTTGTGTACTTACTCGTGTACCACGCTGCTAAGGTCTTGTATAAGATCGCAGAATTTAAATAGATAGATAGATAGATAGATAGATAGATAGATAGATAGATAGATAGATAGATAGATAGATAGATAGATAGATAGATAGATAGATAGATAGATAGATAGATAGATAGATAGATAGATAGATAGATAGATAGATAGATAGATAGATAGATAGATAGATAGATAGATAGATAGATAGATAGATAGATAGATAGATAGATAGATAGATAGATAGATAGATAGATAGATAGATAAGCCCGCGTGTTGAAAATTAATCCAGAGTCCCCCACTACGGCGTGCCTCATACTCAGATCACGGCCTTGGCACGTAAAATCTCACAACTAAATTTTTTTTAATAATTATTGCACTGTTTGCGAGAAATTCAGGAAAGCTGGGTCACGAGCATACCGTAGCCACCAAGCGTTATTTATTCGCATAACTACAGCACCGTTGGCGACGGTGGTTCTCATAAGAAGAGAGCGTGGACGGTGTGTAGTACGTATACCTGGAAGAAGCACGCGGCCGTGTCGTCCGGGCTCATGATCTGCAGCGCCGGCAGGGTGAGCACGGGCGCGAGGGCGGCCACGCAGCGGGGCATCGATGACGTCAGCCACCAGCACAGAGGCAGCAGCACCGAGTACAGGCACAGGCTTACCTGCGGGGTTCAAGTGCGAGGCACCGAAGAAAATACGTTCGTGCTCGGATTCGTGTCGTGGCATAGTCAAATAAGAAGGAAAAAAAAGAAAAACAAAGTGACAGTTTCGTCGAACGCTATATATATATATATATATATATATATATATTGTTAAGAACGGCCCGCTGAGTTGCAAGTTTTGCCAGCCAGTTGCGACAGCGTAGGCAACCTTTTCTTGGAACGCCACCGTTACGCTCTAGCCTCGTCGCCATTGTGACTAAACGCGCTCGGCGGACCAACTATTGTTACTGAGCCCGCCACCGCTAACCTGGCCTGCCGCGAGCGGAGGAGTGCCCGCGGGAACGTCTACTGAGGCCTCTTCCCACGCGCCGTTCGAGACACAAGACAATAGGCTACCGGCCGCGCTGCGGGAGTCAGCTGGGGGAATAAAAGGCACCTTTCCTGACACAAGCCCCGAGTTGTACGAAGTCCGGCTGACCTCGGTTGGGGACCGTGAACCTCGCGCAAGGAAGTGTGAGTGTGTGTGTGTGTAAATCGTCCCGCAGAGAGGCGACTTGTTTACGATGACTGGACGGCCGTTTCCGTCACCTGGGTATCGGGGGAGGACCGTGTGTTTATAAACCGCTGTTGTGCGGCTGCTCAGGGCACCTTCTCAAGCAGTCATGTTAGACTGGTGTACTTTTCTCTCGCAGTCATGCTAGACTGATGAACTGCATGTAGATACTGTAAATAAACCCATATTCCTCGTTCTCGATGAGAAGCAGTCCTTCCCTTCATCAACGTCCTCAGCGTGGATAAGTTGGACGACGGCATGGGCCAGCTGCCTTCTAATTCATGCCCGACTCCACTCTTGACAACGGGTTACGAGCGATGGGATTGAGCCCCCAATCCTGACTATATATATATATATATATATATATATTAGTTCTATAAATGACAGCTTTAGGAAGATGACAAACGTTGTATATTTAATGTATCAGTTGTATCACCACCCGATGTGGCACGTATTCCAGTGGCCATGACGTCGTGCCGATAAGCTCGAGTTTCGCTCATTTTTTACTCATTCTTACTCATTAACACTTTGATCTAATTATAATATTTGCGATTTTGATTGATTAATTAATTATGTAATTTGGCGGAATGCAACACATAATTTCATTATCTCCAAGCTACGGCAAACAACATTACCTTGGCTTTCTCCAGCTATGTGGCATTTGCATATTTCTAATGTTTGGCCGTGGGACACCCTGTTATAGCTTTTGTGCACCAAACGCTCAAAACAGCAGTAGACGGAACTCTGCCTCGACTCCGCTGCATGGCTGTATTCACACTGGGACATTCGGCCTCTGTATGGACGTGGAATCCATGTCCGTGGTGGCGCATATCGTCGAAAAGGCCCCCTCCGCGTCGATGTGGTTCGGAGCGATTTCTGCCACCGCCGTCACCGAAAATTTCTTCACGCGTGCCAAACAGAACGTGAGGCAGAAACTGCGTCATTTCTCGCGGTACCTCTACAAGTGGCGGCGACCACGCTCGAGCTCGAAGTGTCACAGTCGCCTTTATAGGCTGTGCCGACTGCCCCGAAAGCGGGGATATTAATGGTATGAGAATACTACCCGCGGTTCTCTGAAACGAGCTCCAAATGAACCACAAACCCGTCGTGAAGGACGACCTGAGGAACAAGGTGGGAAGTGTGCAACGTGGACGACGCGGCATTCCGGCGGCAGGCGATTTCGCGTCGCACTGGACGCCGAATATTCCAGTGTGAACGAGCCAGCAGAGCCCATTGGGCAGAGCGAGAGGGTGCGCCTCCTTGGCTTCCTAGTTTTTGCAGCCGAGTGACACTGCGCGTCTGTAACGTCCCTATAAAAAATAGAGGCCTTCCGAACCACCATACGTGGGTCGCGCATGCGTCGCCGATACCGTGACGGCAAGCCGGCGCTTTGAGCGTTCGTACAAATTTTCAGGTTCCCCCTAAATTTTCATCAACGCTCGTCTACCATCCACCTCCGCGAGGCGCGCGCGGAGGTGGTGGGATCCAGAGGTGGTGGGCCGATCCGGATGCACAGCAGGAGAGAGCGCTCCTGCCTTGTGAGGCCACGATCGGGGAGTGAACGGTGTGGTCCGGGGGGGGGGGCGTCGGCCGCTGGTGACGCGCAGATCCGGGGTGGGTGGCGCTGGAACGTGTGCCTTGCATAATCCAAGTCCCTTACAGTGGTGCTGACGGATACAGTGGCGTGGTGGGCTACCTTTGCCGGGACGTCAGCCTCTTCCGTTGCCCTGGACGCCGACGTGAGATGAGAGCCAGTGCAGCGACTTCAAGCCACTCGAAACAAAGGTGTGACGCTTTTCGGCCAACAGGGTGACGCAAAGGCTGGCGGTCTCCGGTCGTTGGAGAGCCAGGAGTGCTGGTCGTGAGTCAGGAAAAAACAGGAGATAAATACACAAAAACGCCGACAAGCGCATGGGAGTGTTGGCTTTTGCTTTTGTTGTGCTGTCGTCCTGTTTGCACTGTTTCAGATATGAGGGAGTAAACAAGCCGAAAACTCGAAGTCGTGCCAGATCTTGGCGCCGGTGTTTCTGCAGGTGTCGGCTGGTGTTCCGTCACTTAGCGTAGACGTCGAGCACTGTATACGTGACGTATATAGCGTGTTATTTCGCCTGCGTGTTCTACCCAACGCTCAAGTTATGTCCACGAAGTTTATTCCATCTACGCTTATATGTTAGCTCGCAAACTGCACACAATTCAGTTTTCGCGGCAAGCATGGGAAATAGCCGCAATTAACGCAAATTTGCGTATCTTCCACGGCGAGGCGCACGGGTAATCCTTTCTTTTAACACACATGAGCACAGATGAAAAGCGAACTCTGATTACTGCTTGAGCAATGACCGACTCACGAGAGCAATGAGGAGAGCCTGGCGTCTTGGCTATACTCACCCGGGTACCATTGTAGATCAAAGGGGCCAGGTAAACGGGCATCATCAGACCGATGCAGTGGTACGAAGCGGTTGCCTTGTGAGCCTCCCGGACGGGCCGCAGAAGGGTCGGGTCCGCCTGCACCACCGGGGCCGCGCACCGCGCCGTTGTGGCACCTGAAGGGAGCGGTTACAACCATGCTAAGGATACTGATAGTGAAGCCGGGAAAAGCATAGGGGAAATAGACTGTTACGTTTATTCGAAGTTTATCGAAGTGTCGCTGGTAGTTGACGTCTAAGTAGCTGCACTGACTCGGTGAGAGCCATTAACCCAGTCTGTGGCACATAAGTTTAGACTTCAGTATCACCGGATCGGCCCACGAAAACGGTGTGATAGGCTGCCATTATCGGGCCGAGGAATATGTGCCGACCAAACATCTCGAAAAGTAGCATGCAGTAGCAGCGAAATATAGTTATCAGGCAATTAGCAAGCTTGCCGAGCTTTGTTGCCGAGTCGCTCAGAGAGCACAAAACATTCAATCGCAGGCTTATAGCCGGCATAGCCGAGTCGCCCACTAGAAGCGAGACCAAGCAGATTCGCGGGATACCGAGTGCCGCAACTACGTATGTCAATTTTCAAAGGAGACTTCAATCAGTGGGCAGGCATCTGGAAACAATTTTAACAGACCATTCTCTTGAACGACTATTTAACGCCTTCCACCAAAGTTTACTACCTCAGAAGCTTTCTGGCAGGTGACGCAGCGGCAGCACAAGTCGCGGGTTTGCCCACATTCGAATCAGCCGCTACGCGGACGCCATCGCGCTGTGGATGATTTGGCTATCGAACAAGGGTTATTCAGCAACGTCTGGCGGCACTGAGACATCTTCCGAATGTGAAGCTTGCCCACGATATACGCGGTCTGCGAAGACTTTCTGACGCCACGTTGCTGCACATCCGTTTTCTTGGAGCACTGAATGTGCTAACTTTAACATTCTCAGCTATACTAATCAATATTCTTCAGCAGGTTCAACGTTCCTTAAGACGTCATTCTCAATTTCACACGAGAAAAACAAAGCCTCACTTTGAGGTCACGATCACTTGACAGTCACTCTGCACGAGCCTCTGCGTCAGTTTCACCAGAATCTATACGCCAGACGCTGAGATCAATGGTCTTCTACTATTTGTGCAAGTGGATCTGAAAGGCAGATGGCAATGCAAGTCACCATCTCAATGACCCGCAGTAGATAAGTGTACTGACAGGATACTTAGCGGTACACCTACAGCATTTGTTTTGCATGCCACATCTGCTGCAAGGTCGTAATGTTCCTTCTGTCGCACTCAGCCGCATGAAAGGCGTAGCTGCAACGCAGCGATACCTCTTACTCTCAAGGAAGAACAGCTCACAGAAGACAAGCTAGAGGTCACTGAGAGAAAGATTGTCGAGTTAAGTTCACCTGGTGCTCTTGCCGCGGACGCTATGCGTCAAGCATGGGTGACCCTAATTACGAGACGACTATACGACAGCAACATCACCGTAAAAAACTGCACGCTGTGTGTTTTTTCTAGCACCCTTTCTTCATGCGAAGATGAGTCGTCCACGAACCAACGCACTACGGACTACGTCGTGTATCTCCAAATATTCCGCACACGGATCGTCCACAATGACAAAACCAAATACGTCCGAGGGATTCTGGATAGAGGCAGCCGAGGTTTAGTTCTGGTCGTGTCTCTCTAAGCATATTCAGATTGAGCTTCAGGGCCACGTCTTCTTGTATCAAAAATACAAAAAGACGTGGCCCAGAAGCTCGGCCTCAAGATATTCAGAGAGTCACGAATAGTATTGAGCACCTTTGGAAACACTTTTCCTAAGCTAACAGAAAAGCACAAGGTGGTACAAGTACCGCTTCAAAACCGATACATCAAAGAGGTTCACAGCATACAAGCTGTAGTCGTCCCAGCCATCTATCCCGAGGTAGCTGTTCGACGGTGGACCACACATTTGTGCAAGCATTAAGAAGTCACGGCAAACTATAGACGAACGCGACCAATTACTTGGTTTTGAATGTACACCGGTCTCAGCCGGAGATGTGCTTCGTTCATTCTCGAGTGCAGCGACGACTTTCTCGCGCTTTTCCAAAAAGACTGTGGTTCACACCAATACGTGTGTATGAAAGGAACCCTCCCTGTGCACAGAAAAATGAATTTGATAATAAACTGTAGTCCGGCTCCATCGGTAGTTGATGTTGCGCGTGGGCCGCTGCACGAAAGCTCCTTCGTCTTTGTCGTTTTAGAGCGCTCGTTCCTGCGGTGAGCGTCGGTGGCGGCGTAACCGAGCGAACGAGCACAGCGATAGATGAAGGCGAGCGCGGCGCGCAGCGAGGGATGAAAGGCGCGAGGAGGAAAGCGGAGAGGAGGGTGCAGCGGATCCATGATGCGGAATGCGAAGGAGGGTATGGCGAAAGCGCGAGTAGTGCGGCGACGATGGCTATGAGATGGCGCCAGAGTAGCGCGCATCGTTTAATAAATCTGTGAGAATGGAGGAAGAGGTCAAGAAAGGTGGCAACCGAGTACAAGGTAATTGAAAATGTAGATAGACAACCAGGAGTAATCAGAAAGTGAGAGGAACAGAGGCGCCGAATTGGATGCAAAGAGTGTAAACGAGAAAGACCATGGAGATTTACAAGAATGAGAAAAAAGAAATCAGAAGGGAAAATCTATACGACACGAAGGGAAGAAGTGTCTCGCTATTTTAGGCTCGAGCTGGTTGACAATGGCAGAAAGATACCAGAGCAAATATCCGCAATTAGATGAGGAATGTGTATGCTGCAGCAAAAATCTGGAGACCACTCAGCACGTTCTAACGGAATGCGAAGGGACTCACCCACCGAGAACAATATGTAACGTAAAACTTCCAGAAGCACTTGGATATAAAGTAGATGGAAGTGTCAACCGGTTAGCAGTCGAGATAAGCAAGATACATTTAGAGTTTCGCTGGAAAAAAAGCAGGAAAGAGACTGATGCGACTGGATCCATTACAGGCAAAGGCAGTGGTACAAGGTAGATAGAGAAGATTGAAGAGATGTATACAAGAATGCTAGAAGGAAAAGCATTGGTAGCATACCTGAATAACTCAAGTAGGCTAGGTGGCGATTTGTCCCCGCCCGGTTTCAAAATGGGTGCCAATAAATGTCATCAGTCATCGTCTGGGGCGTCTGTTGGCGGCGGTTGCTGTGAATCGTGCCCATGCGTCACCCAGGCGCCGCCTGTCGTGATCTCCCGATTAGCGAGGCCGTCGCGCAGCTCTTCGTTCCATTTGCAACGTGCCGCACAAGACAGATTGTCCGCACCGGCCAATATATCGCGAAATGAAAACGCGTATATAGCTGCGCTCAAATTTCGCATTAGGGAGCTAGTATCGTAATCGTCGGTGAAATTTTTTTTTTTCGAGCACTGAGAAAATGTAGGCCCCAGTGGTCGTTCCTTTCATCGACACCAGGTAAAACAGCTGCTCTGTGACGATAAAACTTTCGTCAACGCATCTGGTGAAAATGGCGCACCGAGCGTTGTCAGTAATGTCGGTGTTCTCGTCCATGAACAGAGGCTAAATACGCGACGAACCCGAGGCTCAGCTTGTTCTCACCACTTTCAATGCCCGCACTAATCTCATTAACACGTTCAGCGACACCACTTGCGAAGGAATGACTTTCCCAAGAGTTATCTCCGCGCTGAAACCAACAGCATTCCATACTTCTAGTGGGCACGTTTCTGTGAAGACAGCTTCCGTAAACGGGTTGGAAGATTTAGCTATGAGCTGCAAAATAGCAACGCTTGCTTTCACTTTGTCACCGCCAGGCTGGGCTGTTTTATGGAAGATTTCTAAGACCCCTTCGAAAAATTAAGCAGGCCCGAGGAGATAGATGTCGTGAAACTCCATGACGTCATGTCTAGCTGGTTCGGAAATGTCAACGTGGCGTCGGGGCAAACCGTCATTTGTTATTTGCGTCTTTTCTGGCTTACCAAGCGTCTTCCCAGAGTAAGAGCGACTTCTTTAAGCATTGCAGAAACATAATTTACTAAAACAGATCGAACAATTTTCGTCTTTAGAGCCTCTTAAAGTGCGCTGATCGGGTGTGCGCACGACGATATTAAAAATATAATTTGCGGAGAAACCACACAACTCAGACGCATCGCCTGGCGCCACTAACCGTAGCGTCAGCAGTATGCACGATGACAATTTCACCGGGATACGTACACCTAAAAATTGTCTGAGCTGTCTTCAGATCTGTCAAATCAGGGCGGCGCACACGCGTGAGCCAAACAGGTTAGCGCGATATCGACGACCGTCAAGTAAAGTTTCGTAAAAAGTGCAGGGAGGTCGTCTTGACTTACATTCGATCCTCTCTGTATAGAATGACAATGCAAGCCATAAAATCTTAGCTGTCTAAATGGATGACGAAAAATAGTATATTGTGGGAACTACAGATCGGGTTCACACGAGACGGAGGCGCTTAAAGGATATAGTCCTCGTACTAACCACGCGCGTGTAGATTTCGGTATCTGAGAATAAACTGTTATGGATAGCATTCGTAGGTGTTATAGAAGCTTGCGACAACGTAGACAGGGAATTGCTGTGGGATATCTTCAGGAACGAGGGCATATATGACGATTTCGTGGAGCTGCTGAGGGAGATATACAGGGACGACCGAGTACAAATTGTATGAAAAGGCCGGAAATGCAATGAAGTGTTGGAAGTTCACCGAGGACTGAACCAAGCTCGTCCTCTAGTCTCCATTGTTGTTCGCGCATTATGTTAGGGCATAGCGGCACGACTGGAAAACAGCGAATTAGGGTTTGTCTCACATATGTAAGCGGGCAAAGGATGCAACAGGGGTCCCTGGGCTGGCGTATGCGGACGACAGTGTGGTACCAGCGGACCATAAAAAATTTTGCAGAGACGCGCGAATATGTTTGCCAATGAAGTGACATCATCATCAGCCTAGTTACGCCCACTGCAGGGCAAAGGCCTCTCCCATACTTCTCCAACTACCCCGGTCATGTACTAATTGTGGCCATGTTGTCCCTGCAAACGTCTTAATGTCATCCGCCCACCTAACTTTCTGCCGCCCCCTACTACGCTTCCCTTCCCTTGGAATCCAGTCCGTAACCCTTAATGACCATCGGTTATCTTCCCTCCTCATTACATGTCCGGCCCATGCCCATTTCTTTTTCTTGATTTCAACTAAGATGTCATTTACCCGCGTTTGTTCCCTCACCCAATCTGCTCTTTTCTTATCCCTTAATGTTACACCTGTCATTCTTCTTTCCATAGCTCGTTGCGTCGTCCTCAATTTCAGCAGAACCCTTTTCGTAAGCCTCCAGGTTTCTGCCCCGTAGGTGAGTACTGGTAAGACACAGCTGTTATACACTTTCCTCTTGAGGGATAGCGGCAACCTGCTGTTCATGATTTGAGAATGCCTGCCAAACGCACCCCAGCCCATTCTTATTCTTCTGGTTATTTCAGTCTCATGATCCGGATCCGTGGTCACTACATGCCCTAAGTAGAGGTATTCCCTTACCACTTCCAGTGCCTCGCTACCTATCGTAAACTGCTGTTCTCTTCCGAGACTGTTAAACATTACTTTAGTTTTCTGTAGATTAATTTTCAGACCCACCCTTCTGCTTTGCCTCTCCAGGTCAGTGAGCATGCATTGCAATTGGTCTCCTGAGTTACTAAGCAAGGCAATATCATCAGCGAATCGCAAGTTGCTAAGGTATTCTCCATCAACTTTTATCCCCAGTTCTTCCCACTCCAGGTCTCTGAATACCTCCTGTAAACATGCTGTGAATAGCATTGGAGATATCGTATCTCCCTGTCTAACGTCTTTCTTTATTGGGATTTTGTTGCTTTCTTTGTGGAGGATTACGGTGGCTGTGGAACCGCTATAGATATCTTCCAGTATCTTTACATATGGCTCATCTACACCCTGATTCCGTAGTGCCTTCATGACTGCTGAGGTTTCGACTGAATCAAATGCTTTTTCGTAATCAATGAAGGCTATATATAAGGGTTGGTTATATTCCGCACATTTCTCTATCACCTGATTGATAGTGTGAATATGGTCTATTGTTGAGTAGCCTTTACGGAATCCTGCCTGGTCCTTTGGTTGACAGAAGTCTAAGGTATTCCTGATTCTATTTGCGATTACCTTAGTAAATACTTTGTAGGCAACGGACAGTAAGCTGATCGGTCTATAATTTTTCAAGTCTTTGGCGTCCCCTTTCTTATGGATTAGGATTATGTTAGCGTTCTTCCAGGATTCCGGTACGTTCGAGGTCATGAGGCATTGTGTATATAGGGCGGCCAACCTTTCTAGGACAGTGTTCCCACCATCCTTCAACAAATCTGCTGTTACCTGATCCTCCCCAGCTGCCTTCCCCCTTTGCATAGCTCCCAAGGCGTTCTTTACCTCTTCCGGTGTTACTTGTGGGATTTCAAGTTCCTCTAGACTATTCTCTCTCACCTTATCGTCGTGGGTGTTACTGGCACTGTATAAATCTCTATAAAACTCTTCAGCCACTTGAACTATCTCATCCATATTAGTAACGATATTGCCGGCTTTGTCTCTTAACGCACACATCTGATTCTTGCCTATTCCTAGTTTCTTCTTTACTGCTTTTAGGCTTCCTCCGTTCCTGAGAGCCTGTTCAATTCTATCCATATTATAGTTCCTTATGTCCGCTGTCTTACGCTTGTTGATTAACTTAGAAAGTTCTGCCAGTTCTATTCTAGCTGTAGGGTTAGAGGCTTTCATACATTCTATCTAGGCCCTAATTTCTAGGCCCTAGGCCCTAATATCTAGGCCCTAATTTTAGTACAGAGAAATCGGTAATTATCATCTTTAATGAAGAGATGGGCAATGACTCGCTATCAATTCAACACGAAGTTATACCCATAGTCAAGCTGTATAAATACTTTGGTGTACACATAAACGAAGGAAGACCTACTCTTGCATCCACCAAGATAACCTAGGAATTAAGGGTCAGTCGAATGCGGAAATATTGAAACATAGAAAACTTTGGGGCTGCAGTGAATATGAGATGGTTCGAGGAATCAGAACAGGAGCAAAGGTACCAGGGCTGTCGCTCTCAGATTCCATTCTGTGCTTCAAATCGGATATCTTGTCGGAGTTGGACGCTAACCAAAGATCGGTAGGCCCATTGTCATTGGGGACCCATGGTTAAACCACAAAGGCGACAAAGCATGGTCATATGGGCAGCGCCTCCATTGAAGCCAGAGAAAAGCAGAAAAAATGAGTTTAAAAAGGAACACTCAGGAACATGTATCAAAAGAAATGGCCAGCTAATGAGCACAAATATCTGTATTTCAAAAACATGAAGGCAGAATGGAGGAAGAAGGCAGGAAAGTTTACAACCAAGCACAGGGTAATTGAGTGCGTAAATAAATAAGCAGGAGTCATCAAAATGAAAGTGAGAGATGACTGCAAAGGACGGATTAAAAAAAGAAATGCCGAAGAGATTTATAAGGATTGCAAGCAAGAAATCAAGAGGGGAAATCTGCACGATAACACAAAATGCAGTGCCACGATATATATCTTAGGTCCGAGCTGGTATTATCTTAGGTACAAAAACATACTCAATCAAATATTCGCTACAGGATAAAACATGTGTCAGCTGAAGCAAGAGCCCGGAAACAACAAAGTGCATCGTAATAGAATGTTAATAGATTCACCCAAAAAGAAACGTCGTAGGAAACTTCCTTCTTTCAAAAGCACTGTAATTCAAAGCGGATGGAAGCATTATCCATCAGCAGCCGAGACTATTTGTGGGAAAAAAAAGTAGGGAAAAGTTTGGTAGACCGGAGTCGTTACAGGGGGCACAGCTGACCGTACAATATAGAGGTTTTAATGAATAGAGAAAAGAAGGAGACATAGGCAAAATACTAGAATATACATGTTTATAATACGGGATTAGCTTAGGCAAGCTAGGTGACTATCGCTACACGGCTTCGATGAGTATGCTAACCATGCGAAACGTAGGTAAGACCCCTCTACGCCTATGGAGCCAAGCTGCAACCGTACCTACAGTTGTTATTTTTCCGAAGACACGCCATGACGTCCACCCCAACCATCTTCTTGCGAGTAGTATATCTTGCAGTTGCTCGTAAGGATTCAACTGAGATGAAAAACTGCCATTTGATACCTACGGAAGAGCTCGTCCTTTAATGTAACCGTATAAAAAATGCAATGATTGGCTTCAAGAAGTGGCGTTATTTTTTTTAGTTATGCAGATCCAACACACGTTAAAATCCATGTAAACAGAAACGTTAGTGAAGGCGTTAATATATCATTTTACGTCGAGTTTAATTGTCCGTGGTCAGAAGTGCCCCGTGCAAGGGACACTTTTACAGTGAAGCAGTTAAGAGGAAGCTTTACCTCGGGGCCAACTCCGATGTCGCGTCTTAATATATATGTAAAACGAACAAATGTTTTTATGAAATAACCGCTGGACCGATGTGAATGACATTATTGTATTCGCGAGAGAAAGTGAAATTATACTGACTTCAGGAAGCTGAACCTCAATTTAGGCCTGATATGTCTGGCAAAAATTCCCGAAACGCGGTAAAATAAAAAAATAACTAGAATAACAATGTTTACAGATAAGTTACTCTGCGTCAAAATCAGATATCGTATTTCTGTACATTGCAACCTTTAGACCATCTAAAGCGGACAAGTTTGATTATAAATCTGCGACGTAACCTGAATTTCTTCCACTGTCTACAACGGTTTTGCATAATTACTACTAGCAAATTATACACTTCGGAATGGTGTACAACACATAAATTTTGTCCGCTTTAGATGTATTATTAGGTGCAGTTTACATAATTGTGATATCAATTTTCACTGCTGAGTTACAAAGTTGCAAACTGCACTGTTTCGTTTTGTGAAATTTTGCGATTTCTAACAATTTTTTTTTCAGACAGACCGATGGCCTAAATAAAGAAAAGACTGCTTCAATCCTACAGTCACTAGACTAACTATTCATTTTAGATGCAACAAATATCATCGAGTGACGCAACGTGCTTTGTAGTCGCAAAATTTTGCTTTGAAACGGAATTATTAATAATTATAAAAATAAAATTTTTATTGCGTATACTTCACTTGAACAGACCGCAATATTGAGGCGCTTTTATTTGGCCACTAATGAGACCCCTAGCACATCCGGTAGCCAGCAACATCCAAGCAAACAAACCCACAGTACTTCCAAAGGAAGTGAACACTGGTTTATACAGAGCTTCGCTGTCTTTGATGTGTCAGAGTAGGGAGAAATGCTGCAGAATACATACTTGATGTCTGTCCATGTAAGCGAACCTTCTTTTCTTTTTCGCTGTTGGAGAACGATGCGTGGAAGCACAACACATGGTACGCACGACGTGCAGGTCTCTCTATCGCATATTACAACACTATGGCGCATCTGCATGCGTCACAGTACGGTTAGAGAGAGGCGCAGCGAATTTCGGCGATGAACGCGTCCCCCCCCCCCCCCCCCGTAGTTTCCATTTTCATCGTCAGCTAAAAGATGCGCGCGCTAAAATTTTTTTTATAAATAAATACTTGCTATTGTGGCTACGGCCACTACTGGAAAGGCTGGCGCTGCCGTCAGCGTGATGTAGCATGAGGGATCACGTGGACAAGGCTGTTGCGTTGGCCGCGTCGAACGTTGAGGCGCGGAAATGAGAACGAATGTTTTGGATCGCAGCTCTCAAGCACCCGTTCGAGCACTGAGCGGCGTCGGAGTAACCGAGCGAATGATCTATTAGCACAGGGAAGAATGAAAGAGAAGGAACGTGGGGCGTAGCGGAGAATTAATGGCAGCGATAGCGAAGAGAACGAGAGGAGGAATGCGGTGGAACAAGGTGCAGCGGAAGCACGAGGAGGAAAGTGGAGGAGGAGAGTATACTGACTGAGGAAACACAGCGCTGCATGAGTGGAGGTCTCTCTGCGGCGCGCCAGAGTAGCGTGCCGTCGTCCGTTCGCCGATGCCTTCATCGATAGAGTGTGCGGTGAGTGCGTCCGCCGATGCCATAATTGGAAACGAAGCAATGCGTGAGCGGATGTCTGTCTGCGGCGACTGCTGTGAAACGGGCCCACGCATCAATGCAATGTGCCGCACAACACATTGTCCGCGCCCCTTTAACAGCGTTCGCCTAAGAGTGAGCGACGCAACTGGTGGAAGCCCTTGTAAGCGCTTGTAAGCGCTTGTTGCTAAACGAATTGCCCGAGCAAAAGGGTTTGCATGTTCTTTTTTTTGTGTGTGCAACTAATTACCACTCGTTTCAGGCATTCCATTTAATCCGTACCCCCTCCGCCCGCTCCCCTATTTCCCTCGAATCGCGTTATCTATAACAGGTGATCCTGACAAAGCAAAATTATTCGAAGCAAAATAAAGGAAAAAAGAGCAGGACACAAGTACCGATCGCAGCGTAATAGAAACAGCGCGCGCCGATGTACGCATACACGCGCTGTCACTCGTTGTAAATTCATGCTATTGATTCAACTCGATCGTCATTGTATGTTAGATGTCGTCATGAGGTGCTTAGTGGCTATGTTGTTGCGCTGCTAATAACAAGGCCGCGGGATCGAATACCGGGTACGGCGGCCGCATTTCGATGGGGGTGAAACGCGAAAACACCTCTGTACTTAGATTTAGGTGCACGTTAAAGAACCCCAGGTGGTCCGAATTTCCCGAGTCCCCTACTACGGCGTGCCTCATCATTCGATCGTGGTTTTGGCACGTAAAATCCCATAATTTAATTTTTTTTAATGCGTAAGTATTTCTGTGGTTACTCAGCGAGAAAACTGTCCATCCGCCCTTCCTTCGCGTAAGACGATCGCTTTCAACATAGAGCCAGCCAGCTGCGGAAGACGACGACGACGAACGCGCAAGCAGCGGCACGAAAATTTGGGAGTGGATCAACTTGAAATCCGGGGGTAGGCCAAGTTACATTTGGGGGTAGGCCAACTTGAAATGTGGGGTCCGGCCAAACTATATTTGGGGGTGGGCCAACTTGGAAGTTTGGGGATGTACAACTTATATTTGGAGATGGGCAAAGTCGAAATTTTGGGATAGGCCAACCTAAATCGGAGGCTGGGCCAACTAAAATTTGAGTGTGGCCCATCTTAAATTTGTGCGTGGGCCAACCTAAATTTGGGGGTAGGCCAGCTTGAAATTTGCGTGTGGCACTACTTGAAATTTTGGGTGTGGCACTACTTGAAATTTCGGGGTGGCCCAATGTTACAGTATTGAACGCTGCCGAGCATCCTTCGAGTTACGTAATCTCGCAGGCAAGCGAGCGCGTTGAGACGCTTGGCGCGTTTTCATAGGGTCTTACCAGCGCCTGGCCTAATTACCGAGGCGGCGACGACCGAGGCGCAGTGAGAACGCAGGCGAGAGCTTGCGTGGACTAGGAACGCGCGCATAATGCAGGCTTGCGTGAGCGACAGCGAGGGTGACGTGGCGTCGCGGCGATGCACTCTCCCCTCACGCAACGCCTCACGCGCTACTGCGGCAGCTGGGGTTCGCTTTCGAGCGCTCTGCTCCGTCGAGGCGCGCTAGCGCGTGGCGTTCCGGCTCAATTGGTACGATTGCATTTAATGGGTTGGATGCGGCGAGAAAATCTGTAAATTTTCTACTAAAGCCTAAGCATTCTTTGCCACCGGAAAGGCCATGGGTAGAAGTGCATGAGCTAGGAAAGGAAAGTAAGCAACGCTAAGGAAAAACGAATTCACAGCCGACCCCAACAATGCTTGCGCTTCAGTAGGCAATTCTCAGAATTGCTGTAGTTCTTGTTTCGTCAAGAGGTTAGATAAAAAGAAAAAGGACTCGAAGTGGGTTAAGTTACCACAGGATGCTAATCGCATTAAGATATATGCGCATACACGGGCCGTAACATTTGGCCTTCCGCGAGCGTTGTCAAATACGCCGCATATTTTCTTCGTTCGTGCGCCGAGCCCACAGGCAGCGCTTTCCGAAAGGCGAACGGAAAAAAAAACCGTGGCCAGACGAGCAAGACAACATGGCGGGCCTGGAGCCGCTATACTCACTTTGGATGCTGTAGGAGCGCCCCACCTTCCGGCTATCGGCGGTGTCGACCACTTGCATCGACGGTGCCTTCGCTGCGGACACGCGGGTCGAAGGACGCTGCGTGGAATACATTGCATGCGTGACTTTGCACTCGGGTAGAGCTCACGATGGCTGCAAGCGGGACAAGTATTCTTCTTCTTGTTCTTCTTCTTCGTACAGAAAGGCTGACGCCGCGCGAACGTGTCGTTTGTTTTTATTTTATCTATTTCGCTCGTTTGCCCAGTGTTCACTTCACTACCCACTATGGAGGATTGGCCAAGAATGGGATGGAAGTAGAAGGCGATTAGCAACTGCATGAATATATCATACACCTTAATTTGCATCTGCCTTGCTTGCTCAAATTTCTTCTCTTCGATACGATAGCCCCTTGGTATTGACCATACGAATGAAAGGTCAAGGGGGTGTGGTGGATTAGGGGTTTTAGAGCGGCACTTTCTCTGCTGTGTTGGCAATGTTACAACTACTTGGGTCTCAGGGTATGGGCCACAGTGCATGTGCCACTAGGAATGTGCAACTGTGTATGTGTCCGAATTGACAAATTGGCCCACCAAGTATGTGAAAATGGGGGGGGGGGGGGTTATTCTGTAAGAGTCCACGTAGTGGACTGTCCATTTCGGCCGCTGCTGATTGGATGCAGCTGTACGGGAGAGGCGGAGACGAGTGGCCCTAGCCAATCAGCAGCGGCCGAAATGGACAGTCCACTAAATGTACTCTTACAAAATACTCCCCCCCCCCCCCCCCCCCCAGGTCATTTGCCGCTGGGCATATGTGAAAATATTTAGCCACTGGCCCAGCATGGCTAGGTGCCCGAATAGACAAGCAGAACAAGAGGCATGGAGCGGAGGCATCGGTTACAGAAAATTGAAGAAGCCGGCTATATATGTGACGTCAATACTAACAGCAGCTGAGTGTGGAGAAATAAGTGAAGTGAACAGAATGGGACGAGATCGTGCATTGAGCGAGGAGCGTCATTCCGAGCAACGTCTTCCACTACCGCTCATCTGCTTGCTATCCTGGTCTGCATATGTTTGTAACACCTGCACAAGACGCACTAAAATGGATTATATTCAGTGACGCACAAGCAGCACTTGCGTCCAATAGCAACTTATATACACTATATACAGGGTGTCCGAGCTAACTTGGACCAGGATTGTGAAAAAACCTATGCGTTCTTCAGAACAGAAATCACGTGGATGTTGTTAGCGTTTATCTAAACTTACAGTACCATTATCTTGCTCGTCTTCTTGTGAGTAATTAGCCGAGATAAATTAATTAACTTTTTAAATATAGCTTGAAACGTTCAGGCGTCAATAGGAAACTTGTGGAGCTTCACAAATATTGCCCAACCCAGGTACCTCCAACGAGATAGTCTTGGCGTGGCCGTTTTTATTCGGGAAAAACGAAAGCCCGTGGAGTTTAAGAAATACCACGTGACAGCGTGCTCTGTGTGCCCGAATGCGCCGCGATTACAGCGCTCTCATGAGTGATATATAAAAACATCGCCAGCCCCGCGCCATCCCTTCACTTACGAGAAAGGGCTTCAACCTTTGCACGGCTCTGACATTGCCGGCAGCGGCTGGCGACGGCGCTCCGAAAAAGCGATTCGTCAGCAGCCGCTCGCGCCTGTCGCCGAAGAACGCGCCGTCATCAGCCGTTTATTCTGATATGACGAGATGAGAAATTCTTTTTTCCAGCGTTCAAGTCGATGCGGAATATAAAAAATACACACAAGAATCACAAGAAATACTGTCCAAGAATTGTATGGAAGTGGAAGGCGACTAGCAACTGCGTGAATATAGCATACATTTAATCTGCACTTGCTTGCTCAAACTTCTTCCCTTCGATACAATAGCCCCTTTTTATTGACCATTCGAATGAAAGGGCAAGGGGGTGTGGTGGATTAGGGGTTTTAAAGCGGCACTTTCTCTGCTGTGTTGGCAATTTTACAACTACTTGGGTCACGGGGTATGAGCCACAGTGCATATGTCACTAGGAATGTGCACCTATGTATGTGTACGAATTGACAAATTGGCTGACCAAGTATGTGCAACTGGGGAGGGGGGGGGGGGGTTATTCGCACAGTTTCTAGATGCATCATACATCTGGAATTAAACTGTGCGAGAGAGAGAATCATTTGTTACAACGCCGCTTTTCTTCGAAGCTGTGCCAGCGGCTAGGTGCATGTGAGCTCGAATGTCTATTACTGTCGTGCCGCGCAACCGTTTCGAAGAATTTGTTGGCAGTGCCTAAAGCACACCGCACTCAAGCTAGCAGAAGGCAAACACGGTCTTAGCCTTGGGAGCGGAACTGGGCAACAAGAGGAAAGCTGCCAAGGTATACCGAAATTAGCAATGTGGGGAAAGACTTAGCGCGAACACAATTATGAGGAGTTACTTGAGGCTGAAAGAAACAGGTAGCTTCAAGACGCGGCACAAAAAGGGAACCATCAGTGAAGAGGCTGAAGGAGACATTTTGGCTTTCATGACTGCAAACCCTCATTCCAGCGTGCGTGATGTGAGTGGTGAGGTCGGAATTTCAAAATCTTCAGTGTCAAGACTTAGGAAGGCCGAAATGCATCCGTATCACCTCCAACTGCATCAAAAGCTGAAAGAAATAGACTTTCAACGGCGGTTTGATTTCTCAAATTGTATCCTTGTGAACAGTGACGAAATACAGGATTTTGTTGACAAAGTGCTCTGGACAGATGAGGCAACCTTCTCTAGAAATTGTCAAGTCGACATCCATAATGCGCATTACTGGAGCGACATGAACCCCCATTGGGTGGCGCAAACCAGACACCAGTACCAATGGTCATTCAGTGCGTGGTGCGGTATCTTTGACGGAAGAATAATTGGCCCCATATTTTTTTTTACCACATGCTCACTGCTCAGCGGTACGCGAACGACATCTTGGAAGGCCCAGTCGAAGATTTTCGCTGTGATCTTCCTCTTGCGTTTTTAAAGCGAACTTGGTATCAGGGCGACGGTGCACCAGCTCACAGCAGCAGCTTTGCCCGAGCCTGGCTTGACGAAGCCTTCAAACGCCAGTGGGTCGGGCGGCATGGACCATGGCCTGCAAGGTCACCGGGCTTGACACCTCTTGACTTCCTCTTGTGGGGACATGAGAAAAACTGAGTGTACGGCAAAACATACAACTACACCAGAAGCGCTAAAGGCAGAGTTTGCTGAAGCCTGCAGCGAGATACCGTCCGGCGTCATCAAAAAGCTACATCGGGCGTGCTGAAAAGGTGCCAATACTGCATTATGGCAGAGGGCGACTTGTTTGAACACATTCTTTAGTCAGACATCACAGCGAATAAACCTCCACAACCGTTATCCATGAAAAGAGCCATCTGTGTGAAACTTTTGCACGACGTGGAATAGGCACGTATAATATGATATTACAAATTCTCTTCCGTCAAGGAATGGACAGGCAGCTAAAAAGCAACCTTCCGTGTCAGTTAACAATTCTTCCTTTTGTGACAACCAGAGTAATTCACAGGACGCTATCAAGCTTGTTATAATGCATGTTTGCTTGCTGGGGTCTTGCTCCCAAATTCGAACTCATGAGCTTGTCATTTTTCCTACGCATGCATTCTGCTAGCGTGAGAGTGCAATTATCGCGGCAGAGACGGGAGCCGCGCTGTATTTCAATTGCCGCCCGAACCCACTGGCGTTTACTTCGGAACCAAGCACAACGCGAAGCTCTGTCATGGGTAGCACGAAAGGCGCAAAGCGAGCGATGTTTTTTTACAAACCACGGTTGAGAGCGCTGTAATCGTGGCGCATCGGGCGCACAGAGCGCGCCATCACGTGGTATTTTTTAAACTCCGCGGGCTTTCGTTTTTCCCGAATAAGAACGGCCACGCTAAGTCTACCTCGTTGAAAGTGCCTGGGTTGGGCAATATTTGTGGAGCTCCACAACTTTCCTACTGACGCCTGAATGTTTCAAGGTATATTTAAAAAGTTAATTAATTTATCTCGGCTAATTACTCAGAAAAGACGAGCAAGAAAATGGTACTGTACGTTTTGATAAACGCTAACAACATCAACGCGATTTCTGTTCTGAAGAACGCATAGTTTTCTTTTTTTTTTCAAAATCTTGGTCCACGTTTGCTGGGACGCCCTGTATAAACCCACCGCTAGTATACAGGAAACGTTTATTGTGGCGTTAGCCGATGAATGAAGGAGGTGGGCCACGAATAAATAACTTGTATTTTGGACGAGAAGTAGCTAACATTTAGCTGCTGTGTTTTGCACTGCGTCGCGAGAGGAAAGCGCAACTACCGAGGTTCCATGTCCTCTCTTTGTCGATCTTTCTATAGACCGTTTTACTGAGGGCGCCGCCATTTTGTGATCACCGCGTCGTCTATCGTCCGGCGCCATGCTGGTATGTGAAATCGCGCTGGAGGGTACACGGTGAACGTGCTGTTGGCGACGGGTGGCAAGCTTTCGCGTTTTCCCGAGAGGTCTCAACAAGTCTTCTTTTTTTTTTTTTTGCGATTGGGACACTTTTCAGCGTGTCGTTAGGAAGCTTTGAGCTTCGATATAGGCGCAATATCGAACGGCGACGCGCCCAGAGGCGCTGCCGCAGCTCTGCCCGCGATCGAAATAGGAGGCGAGTCAAGCCTGAACATTGCTGATGCATAACATACACGCAACGTGTTATTATTGTATGTCTAGTCTTGAACTCTATTAGGGTATCACTCAGTTAACAATCAAAGGCGTCATCATGCGTCATGCGGCGAGCTGCAACAGCGTACAACCAAATTCGCGTAACTTGCGAAACTCCGAGGAAACACGTTTTGCGAGCGTTCGGTCTCCTAAAATTTTCGCGGTCCGATTTGCTAAGCATAGCTAACGTGGCACCCGAGCATCAAACTTTACGAAGCAATAACTGCGAAATAACTCGACCGGAAGGGCCATAAATATGGTATGAACGACCTGATGACTGTGGCCGCGAATATATGCCCCGATCAACCAGGCGCACGCGACGAGTTCTCCGCTCTGCCGCCATGTGCACACGTGATGCGTGCACGTGACAAATATTACATTCGAGCGGCCGCCTTCGCGCGCTCTAAAGCACTTTGGTGGCTCGAATTATATGGGGTGGGTCAAAATTGAGCTGTCGGAATACGTTTCAGAGCGCCGCGCTCCAGCTCAGAGCACCCATACAGGTGCGCTCGATCTCGCCTTCGAGGTGGGGGCGTGCGTGACATCCGACGCTATTCCGGCCGCGTGAATCATCCGATTGCTCTGAAGAACCTTATGTTTGGCTCGGGCAGACCTTCTGTGACTGCAATCTCGAGAGAATCGCGCACCGTTGCAAACCGCCACGGAGTAAGATATAGGAAGCAGTAAAATGTACCATACGACTTAATACGCGCTCGTGTAGTAGTAAGCTAGTGGGCAATTTTCAAATGGTTGCCATTGAAATAGAAGCGATACCTTGCAAAAAAAAAAAAAAAATGAAGCGCATCTCGGGTATACGCCCGATGTTACCACGTTGGCGATGAATCTTTGCAGGAAGGATGGACACCACATCAACCGGTGGAGGTTTCTCGCAGTTTGTCCGGTCTTCGTGTAAAGTATTGCAGACGGGTTATTTCTATGAAGACTCCATTATCAAATAAATAATGTATTTAGAAATGTTTGCATGTGTTTAGGTGCTCTTTTCCAGCTGTTTTTGAAGTGCGCTAAAAGTTCGGCATATCCTTGCAAAAGTTTATCGTACTCACCGATGTAGTACTCTTGGCTCTCTATACTTTAGTGCCAACGTGGCTCTGCACCGCTATTCTTTTCAACAGCTCTTGCAGGATATTGAAGGGCGAATTACTGCCTTTAAAACTAAAACCATGAGGTTAAATTTGACCTCAATTCGCTCTCAGTAGCAGCCAGCAGCGGCTGAAAATTCACATTTTCTTTCTAGAGTTTTTATTATGACCTTTTGAGGGTGCAAATAAAGTAAAGTCGACTCGTGCGAAGTCGACCTGCAGCATATGCAATGGCCGAGTTCAACATTACCAGTCAAAGGATGATTGGACCCAGGGTCTTTGTCAGAACCACGAGTCTTGTTTGACATATATCTCACATTCAGTGCGTTTATTAACGGCCGTCATAGTCTTCTATAGCCAAACCAGATTATCGTTGAACGCGAGGTAAAAATAAGTCATCGATCTAGTCAGTATGAAACATCGCACACAACACTTACATCGAGCAAAGAAAATTTGATCGCAATGTGCAATGCGCTCAGTTGCTCACTGACTACGATAAGCTCTGCTCGGCCTATCAGGCAAGACGTCAGACTTTCTTGCAACGTGAAAGACCGCGGTGAAACAGCGGTAAAGGAGTAGCATTATACCACTCTGCTCGCGCTACAAGCTTCTTCCAGAGATAAAAGCAAGCACAAAAGACAGAAGATTATCGGACGTCAAGCAAGCCACTATGACACATCGTTACCTAATGACCCAAAAATCGAGAAGTACACGTCACATTAAAACACCAAGTATAACAACACCCAAGCAAATGAAGTCACTCGATTCGAGCACTGCCGGCTAGACAAATCTGTTAACGTTAAAAAAGTGTCGTGTGCGTGAAGCACGCGACATCATGTCTATATATACCACGACCGACATGAGTTCTGTCGCTTGTGATCAGTATTGCAAGTCGTTTTGGACAGTAAAGCTGCGTGATGCAGTGTCGCTCCAGAAATCCCTGTTGGTCACTGCTCCGGCGGCGCGGCGTCATGGGCAAGGCATGGGGCCGGCACGCTTGACCCTGGCCGCGGCGCGGAAGAAGTAGTCGGTGCTTTGGTCGAAGCGATTGTTGCCTCTGATGTCAAACGCCGGGTTGTGGTCCGCGTTGCGGCGATCGTCACACCGCCTGTTCCAGTCTTCGCAGTCGATATCGAACAGGGCGAGGCCGACGTCGAGATCCCTGTTTTCGCGCATGATAAGGCATATCTGCGCAGAGAGAGAGAGAGAGAGAGAGAGAGAGGGAACATATACAAATTTGGCTGTGCAGCACAGATGGCGTAGCCATGACTTCACTTCGGAGAGTGTTTTTCTTTCATTGGTGTCTACTGATTTTCCCATTGATGTCCTCAAAGCACAAAAAAATTGCAGTAGAAGGAAGAAATAGCTAGCAAATATAGCTGACTAATCAACGTTATTGCTCTTTGTAGCAGAGTGCCTTTCTAAAAAGGCCGTGTGT
Organism: Dermacentor andersoni; assembly: GCF_023375885.2. Classification (NCBI taxonomy): domain Eukaryota; kingdom Metazoa; phylum Arthropoda; class Arachnida; order Ixodida; family Ixodidae; genus Dermacentor; species Dermacentor andersoni. The sequence continues at coordinate 78,178,256 of NC_092816.1, forward strand.
CAGGATTCCCAGACCCGTACGATTTTTTAAGCTTTCTTTCTGAGAGAACCGTATACGTGCTATGTACTATATATTCGCTTGTACATTCCAACTATATAAGCCACGGGTGCCAGAACGAGAGCATTGCCATGAGAAGTTGATAAGAAAACGTCGTACCTTTGTCGAAATAGTGGTGGACGATTCAAAGGTGGCTAGGAGGAAGTCGCTGCCTTCTGGCCTGGATATCATGGTTAACTGCTTTCCGTCCATGGTTCGATTTACGTAGACGTTCAGTGGGTCCTGGCAGAACTGCAACAACGTAAATCATACGGGATGATCGCGATGATGCTTGGCGCTAAGATTGAATAGTGTAGGCTGCACTGCACTGGGGGGCCAGCGTATTCTTCTGCGAATGTAAGACCAAGCATACGAGAGAAAAAAAGAACGCCAATGCTTTAGTCAGAGCAGAAGGGCATTACAATGTTTAATAACATTAAGAAAAAAAAATAAAAGGGCAATTTCTAACCGCTTAGCGGAAATGACGTTGTTCTACAAAGAGTGTTGGAGAATCAGGAAGCCTCGTCAGCATCATAAATAATTCGTTTTCGCTGCGCGGTCACCCCGAGGAGTGGTGCATTGCGGGACTTCGATGGAAACTGCCCGCCGTTGTATTTTCGCATCGTTTAATATCCTCTGAAAGAGACGCGTGGTACATATTCGCGGCTGCTTATTTTGGTGGTTTTTCTATCTTGACGAGAATATTATTTATCTTGCAAAAAAAAAAAAAAATGCTTCGGTCCCTTATATTTCTGAAGACTTTGAAATCCCGAGTTTTGCGACATCTCTGTAACGGGTTGTTAGATAAAAAGGCTTTTCCAGAATGTTTGGCCTACTACACAGCACGGCCTTAATTCTTAGCGCATCATAAGACTGCCGCGCGTATAGAATAAAGTGGGGAACTATATGCCCCATTGATTACGTCGACGCATGCCATGACAGTGCCTCGAACAACGCCGAGCGAGCAGGCTCAGGGGGCTCGAGCCGCTAACCACAAGCCGCCAGCATAGGCCTGGTTCAAATATGCCTTTGAATATATTTTGAAGTTGACGGGCCGATAGGCGAAACGTTACACGTTTATTTAGAAACTACGGGCAAGTATATAATAGGTGGATGACGAGCAGTATCCGCTGCATTCTCCCACTGCTATCCACAACCTTTTAGGACACTTAATTTCTTTTGCGGAAGGGAACGCCCTCAATTCCAGAAGCGCTAGGGTTGAAATCTTATGGGAGCGTTAACTGACAAGCGGTAAACCAGAGACGTTAAACTATTCGTGAAAAAAAAGAAAGAAAGAAAATGCAGAGAAGATATAGGGCCGGAGGCCGTTACTGGCGTAGACAACATTACAATATTAGAAATGGCAATTTTAATGAACAGGAATAATATAAACTAGAGATATACAACATGGTAAACTGCAATAAGTGTAGCAAAAGTTGATCACCTCAACCAGGCTATGTGACTGTCGCCGCGCCGTTTTAAAGGGAATGCCATTAGAGATCATCATCGTCGTCGTCGTCAACATCATCATCATCATCATCATCATCATCATCATCGTCGTCGTCGTCGTCGTCGTCGTCGTTTAGTGGAAGTGTAGCAGTGTCGAATGGAGAAAGGTTCTAGAATAAGGGGCGGAGTTACGCCCCTTCACACACTATATAGAAGCTCATTAGGAGGGCGTAAGCTTGAGTCTGCTAAAGTAAGCCCATGGTCAGCGTATACTCACGGCGGACATGGTGTTCGGAGGCTGCTGGTGGTCCACGCAGGGCGCGTACAGGTCCCGCGAGGACTTGACCATGTACAAGCGCGTGCACATTGTCACCGACACGGCCAACGACGGGTAGGCATTCCACGCCGTCTGGTTGCCGATCACCTCCATGGTCTTTTTCTGCGGCAGTCGTAAGTGCGGCCGTGAAAATTGAAGCTGGGCGGTACAGGTCGAGGAGCTTCGTACTAACATCACTAGGGCAAAATATGGCACTGCGATCGGTCGATTAAACGGGTAAACCACCGTGCGTTCAGACACCGCGTGGAAACCGTGGAAAGTACAGTATGCGTCCACTGCTCGATGACCGAACACGGCTTTGTTTAGAGTGCGCGCTTGAGCTCCTGCATTGTTATAGGAGTGCTTCCATCCTGATGTTAAGTGTTTAACGCTTACAAATAATTCATGTTATGGTAATTTTTTACTCCATGAATAAATGACGAAACATGCAGGTAAATGGCTCGTAAAAACCGTATGACTTTTGGAGTGTACCATTTCATAACTCGTTTCCGATATTCTGAACAACACCCTTTTTTGTGGCGTTGTTAAAACAGTAGAAGACTAGCAATGAGAGTAAAATGAGGCTAATATAAAATTATATGCGACAGCAAATTATCCGTGAGTCTAACACGGGAAGTAAGAATGACATTCCAAGACGGAAGAGCGATGCAGGCTTAAGCAAATAAATCCCCACGTACTGCCCATAATTCTTATCGTGCACGGAGAAAAAAGTAAACAAAAAACTGTAATGTTCATGCTGCATGAGCCACAACACAGTCACAGAGCGCGGAAACTAACACCAATCTTGCCCTAGTTATCCTAGTATAAAGCCCTATATCGGTGCAAAGGTCGCCAACGCGAGATCACGCAACTGTCATTGAGACAACGATTACAGCTGAAGTACGAGATAATCGGAACGTGCCTTGCCTTGCGCGTGCTCAATAGCTATCATAATCGAAACAATGTCGCGTGGCATTCTTGTTTTACTTTCACAGCGAGAAGTTACATTGAATGACATATGGAACACAAGGTAGAGGTTTCTTCGAAGCGAATAGTGTGCATAGTTAGAGAAGCATCTTAAGTCAACAACGGAAAGCGAACGAGACGCATACCTAATGCGCCCAGAGCAACTCATACATTATTTCCTTTATAGCATGATTCGTCGTACGTGACGGACAGGTTTCCTCGCTGGGTAGGCATAAAAATGCTTACGCATTTATTAAATCGCATGCTTTATAGTTTCTCAGTGGCTTCGGAAGTTTCACTGAAGGCTGCGCGCAGGGTATAAACGCCACATGTTCAGGCTTGGCGCTCACCATGCCCAGCATGTGGAACTCCTTCCTGTCCGGCGGCACATCGTAGGGCGCCGCTCCCGTGACCCAGCAGCCCGGGTAGCGGGCGGCGAACTCGTCCCGCGATATGTGCGTCAGTGGTATCAGGCCGTCCACCATGAAAGTACTGCGGGTACGACGAGATGCGCGCGACAAGGAGCAGCATGCGTTTGCGAGAAGCGATAAACACTGGGGAAGAACTGCAGAAGGCACGCCGCCGTGATAATTGCCCGCGCTTGAAGCGACGGGCAAAAGAAGCAGCATGAAATGCTCGTGCTATTTCTGCTGCGCATCCCTTCAGCTGACAGTTATCATGGCTGCACGTACCTTTACTTCATCTCGCGAGTCGTTTGCAGCACTGCCGGAGTTACGAGGCGTAAACAGGCAATATCCTAGCGCGTCGGAATGTGGTTCCGGGCGTAACCGTCTCATTATTGGTAGGATCAACACAGTTTTGTTTTATTGCGATAGAAATTATATGGACACCCAAGGCATATTTCTGTAGTCGTCGTGATGTTCCGCATAAAGTACATGTGCGATAACATCGTCGCCGGGAGCCGTATACTGTACGTGCGTGCGAAAGCGTACGAGGGTGAGCCGACGATGATGGCCCAATCTCGCGTGCTCGAGGGAAGAAAGCGAGGTGGCAGCTCGCGTCTTCCTCCATCGCGTGCAAGGCTGTGGGAGCGGGAGAGGGCGTTCAACTCCGGCGGCGGTGGCGTATGGCGCGGCCGACGGGCCCTACCTTGAAAGCGATCTGCGTTGGGGACAGTGTGCACCCAGTGCTGATAGCTTCGTGTGCGCTGTGTTCTCGCGGCTTAGTTCGCGTTGAAGCGAGAGGCAGCGCGAAGGTCAACTCGCTCGCTGCTGCTGCCGCGCTTCCTCGCTTCAGCGTTTTGACAGCGGTGCGCGCTGTCATGGCGTGAGATGTGCTCACGTTTGATTGTGCGCGCGTGACACCGTATACGTGTTAATTTAGTTACAGCGACACGTTACAGCGATACGTGACATGTTAGGGCATTTGCGCATGCAAGTCACATACCGTGAATTCAGCAGCTGCTGAGCAGACGACGCGCCGCTGATGAACACATCTCGAGGGGCATTAGGGCCTTGCTATTCACTAATGAGTGAGACTCTGATAGCTGGCTGCTTAGTGCACGCAGGTCACGGAAAAGCATGGATAATGAGGCTATAAATGCGCAGTCATTACCGATAACCTTTCTTAAAAATGTTTATTAACCGAGAATGTAAAGGTGACAAAACATATTTCACAGATAACTTCGTCGCGTAGAGACTATAGTGGTGTCAGATATTTCAAGGTGGTTTCGCGTATTCGGATCATTTGTGTGCCTGAGGGCTGTGCAATAATGTCCAGGGTGATTGATTTGTTTATTTCAAACTGTAATGTAATACAACTTCTTATCGCCAAGCAATTAACTTGCCCCGAGCAGATTACTTCAAAATTCATGACGTCGTGCCAGGAGAGCTGGTGGGGAACTTGAAGATGTATCCTTGGCCTGCTGTATTTCGTTTTCGCGCCCCTATCCAATATAAGACCATAACTTGCTTGTAGTGCAAAAAAAAAGTGTACTCTAACAATCTAGCCGAAATAATAAATATATTTTCAGTTTAGTTCCAAATTCATTGTGCTAAACATCTTATGCCCGCCATGGACAGTTGCCCTTGGTTGAGAAGTTGTCTTGGCTGCACGAGCAGCATCTAATCGCAAATGTTCGCTTTAGTTTCCACACTGGAACCTGTCCATATCTGCGTGACTTGTGAAGAATCATTGTACTTGGGTACACGTTTAATATGACAATGAAAATGTCACATCTGTAGTACTGAAAAAAAAAAAAAGCCTGCCACCTCTCAACGTAAGCGGAAACTATACCATAACCATAAAGTTGCGAGCACCACTCTCAATGTCAACGCGGAATGCGCTGTTATTGACAAGTGTTAGCAAAGCGGCCACAGATCAGCAAATACATAAAAACCGCACTACCGGACGACCTGTGCGGGAGCTACAGTGCCAGTAATGGTATCTTAGAAGAACTTGTTGGGCGAGTTGGTGCATATTAACAAACAGTTTTATAACTGCGCAAACAATAAACGACCACAGAGAGAGAGCACACAAGGGCAGGCGCAGTCCTTGTGTGCTCTCTCTCTGTGGTCGTTTGTTCGCGCAGTTATAAAACTGTTTGCTAGATAATGGTATTTTGGGGCGCTGCACATCGTAACCAACAATGAACTAGAAGCCTGCTTACTCGCGTCTGAACCTTTCGGGTGAGCTTATGGAACAAGTCTACGGTATAGTGACTCTCCGCGCTGCTAAATGTCTCTGTTCACGTATAGCAACAATCTCAGCGCCATAATATCTTCAGCACCGTATCGTTCCATAAACGAAAGAGCTGTGTAGTAATGCTGCCAGGGCGAGGCTGTCGGCGCTGACCTCAACTCCTCGGCGACGTGCCTGAGGAAAGGCGCCATGTTCTGCGGCCACAGGCGGAACCCCAAGACGACGAATCCTCGCTCGGATGATGCGGACGTCGGTAGGCTTCCTCCAGCCTCTGCTGCTCGGCCCTCAGCAACTATACGGACACGAGCAAGGAGAAGCGAGAAAATTAATTAAATAATTAATTAATTAATTTCGGGAATTATGACTTGTAGCCTAACTGGTGAAAAGAGAGATGAGTTATGAAATGCGGAATAAGGGGTAGTGCACATGCAGCGGATCAGCCGAGAAAAAAAGAATTATTGTAGAAGGCTGGCAGCCATCGATGACCGATGACAACGTTGCGCTCTTAAGGAGTTCATAGACTTCTACGTCTCACATGTATGTAGCTGGCCTCGGAGAGATGCCCAGTACTGAATGGCTATTAATTATCGTATAACATTATGTTCTCGACTCACACCAATTCCAAACTAAAAAGTAAAACAAAAAGTTATACTCCTGTATTAGTCTTGCACAAGCCATGCGGCCCTAAATCGCAGAGTACCCCCTCTCTCCCCCTTTCAGCTCCTTATAAATTAGGGCCATAAATTGGCCATTTGTATGAGAAAAGGCAGCAAACTGTACCTTACGTGGCCATATCGAGTAATAGCTGTTAGTCGCTCGTGGAAGCGCTTTGCAAATGTAACTGTCAGGTATCATGGATCATATAACGTAAAACTATTCCAAGCTGTTTTTATTCCAATTCCCTGCTGTCAACTTTGCGTAACCACCAACGCGAGGTTGGGGCGGCGACCTGCAGAGTTGTTTGAACCGTCCAATCAAACGCTCTCTTCATTCACAGATAATTTTTGTTTGCTTTTAAAGTGAACACCGTTGACTACCTTGACAGGCTTTTTTATCTAATTCGCCGATGAGAGACGAGGATCCCGCAAAAGTTAGAGGGGGTGTCGGTGGGGCCACTCTAGCCCAGCGGAAGTGTGTAATCTGATGAGAAGCGTCGCACCGGCGTCTGCGATTGGCCCGCTTCATAATTTCCTATAGCTCGCGGTGGCATGGTCGAAAATCGCGACGGCGTACAGCGAAAGGTTAAAACTGCCGCTAAAACGAATCCTCAGAGAACGAGAGTTGGCAGAGCGATGTATTATATGTGCAGAAAGGGCTGGAAGTTATACTGCCACACAAAAATGTTTATTATACGCAAATAAATATATTTTCCCGGGCAGCTCTGAGTGCCCAGTGCCAGAGCGATCGGTGGGTAGGCATCCTCTATTCCGGTCGGAACGGGACAGCCTCCGGCTGTATCGAAAAAAAAAAAAAAACCTGTTTTGGTTTCCGGCATATTAATGCATCTTTAACGCATACACGTCCATTTGATGCGTTGAGTTTTCGTGTTTTTGTGACGTCGCATGACAGACAGGCGAAGTGGGCGCAGCACCAAAACATCTTGACCAGTCGCGGAAGGCTAATGGTGAGAAAGGTGTAGAAACGGGAAATTTTTTTTATTTTTTTCACTTGTTTGGTCTAATCGTGCATAATCAGTGTGCACACGTAATATCAGACGGGCAGTCATTGCGGTTTTTCGCAACGTCGCGTGACAGACAGGCGAAGCGAGGGAGGCCGAAAAGCGTTTCGACCAATCGTAGACCACTGATTGCAGAAATGAATTTGGAACAGTTGGGAATGTGGTTTCACGTTACAGCGCCCCATTGTGTCCACTGCGGCATTCATATATTGTTGAAGGTACACAAGAAACCATCAGCAATAGTAAAAGAAAAGTTATTAAGAGGACTGTGTACGTAGTACTTTTTTTATGTGCACTTGCGACATTTAGTCCATGCAGAGGACAGCGTACACGATCGTTTAATGCGCATTCCGATCGCATTGTAACGCGAAGTCACCACCGCACTCCGTGGTATAGCCGCTGTGTCATCCTCCCCATTTTCCCCTCCTCCCTACCCTTCCCCAATTTGGCCGCAAACACACATAAACACGTGCATAAAGCCGCGCGCACTTTCCTTGCTCGAAAAGCGTCTGGTAAGTATAATCGCGCCCGTGGAGCACAAGTGCAGACGAACGCCGCACCTTGAGCAAGTTGAAAACCACGTTCACCCGCCGGTGAGGGAGCTTGGCATCCGGCCTGACTTCCAGGTCGAGCACGCCGTAATGGTACACGCGCCAGATTGTCCAGTACTCCTCCATTTTTTGCTGGCCCCGAATACTCCCGAGGTCCTCCGACGCGCGCAAGCATTGCCTGTGATGTGAAAAATCGGGCGCAATCTAATCATCGGAAGTTACGATCAGCAAAGCATATAGCCAATGCCTTACTGGTAGATTTTCAACTCGGCGAAAGAAAGAAAAAGCAGAAGTTCAAGCTTTCGTTTTTTTTTGTGCGTGAGTTTCAATTCAGCGAAACGTAAGCACTTGCTAGACGTACAGTCGCGGACAGAATAAAATGGACCACGGTATCTCCGAAAACGTTCAATTCCCGAGCAGCCTGTAGCAGTAACCAGTAAAACTGCCCACGACAACGTTGTTAGCATATTCTAGTCGAGGTCCAAAATGCAAATACCAGATTGTGTTGTGAGGTTGCGGAGATATTCAGCTTTTTCTTAGATTTCATGGTCCATAATATTCTGTCCGCGACTGTACATATAGTAACAACGACTATGCGGTTACTGGCGAATTAAAAGAAGTGAGACGCGGTGCAGAAGGCGCAAGCCGCGACAGGTGTTGCGATAAAAAATGTTCGGCGTGCTGTTGTCGTCTGTAGCTCACCCGTTCATCGCTGCAGGGAGATTGTTGCTTCGTCGCTCTCTTTGAGAGAGAACGCTTGTGAGCAGATGTGTATATAGCCGCAGAGCCAGATCCAACTGTCAGATAATATTGAAACCTTGAACCTTCTTGCTTGCTTAGGTATTTGTCCGTAAATATATATATATATATATATATATTTGCGCACTCCGCGGTATACAGCGCCGAGCGAGCCTTGACACAAGTATATACTCTTAATATCTCGCCAGGCATATCCCAGCTATAAGTGGAAAAAACTTCGCAAATGTTTTCCGCTTATCTAAATGAAACGGTGCTACGTATGTCAACTTTTTTTTCTACTTTGTGAATGCAGATATTAAATATCTGCAGCTGCACTCTGGTGAAAATAGCCACCGTTAACCCTGTAAGTGTTTCAGACACCTGTACATGTTCGGAACGTTGTGTCACACGCCTCTACCTGGGAGCACGTTTAGTTATGGGGGGGGGGGGGGGGGGGGGAGAATGTCCCACATACTTAGACCGGCTGTATAACTGGAACACAGTGGTCATTTCGGTATAGGACGCATTTCCGCATATTTCTTGTTCTCTGCCCTTACAAAGTAAATGAACTGCTATGTATGGAACGCCGTTCCACACATTGTCTAAATTATATGTGCAAGGCCGTTCCACCGAAGCAGGTGTAAAATATTAGGGGGGAAAAAATTGTCCGCTCATATATCGAACCTAACAGGAACGACGTTAAAAGAACATGGACGTCCGTATACTACGTTCGTCGCGGGTATCTGACTCGCCCGAGTGGCGCGGGCCACGAGTTCCACGCGGTAATTTCGCCAGCCAAGCGGCACACTCGCCTCTGGGGTACGCTGACCGCGTAGGCCGTGGAGCGCGCGCTGACCGCCAGGCGGAGCATCTTTCGCACCACGGGGTGGCTGTCGTCGAGCAGCGTGTCGCCGACGCGGCCCGAGTAGAACGGCATGAAGGCGAAGTCGCACACGCCGTCGATGTCGATGCGCTCGTACTCCTGCTCGTAGGTGCCGAACGTGCAGAACAGCGGCCGCTTGCCCATGGGCCTCCTCGGCGGCCGGGCTGCGATGCGGGAGAACACGGCCGGCTCCGTTCGCGCTTTTACATCGCAGCGGTGGCCCTTATGGGCTAACAGGTATAATAGCGCAAAGCCGAGTTAAGGAGAGCGGAGGCGATACACACAAGACGCTGATGCAACTTCTAAGAGCAAGGTCACGCTAATAAGAAAGATTGTATGGTTTACCCGTCGTCGTGGCTTAGCGGCCGTGGTGTTGCGCTGCTAAGCGTGAGGTAGCGGGATCGAATCCTGGCCGCGGCGGCCGCATTTCGATAGCGGCGAAATGCAAAAAACGCCCGCGTTCCGTGCGTTGGGGCCTCATTAAAGAATCCCAGGTGGTCAAAATTATTCCGGAGTCCCCCGCCACCGAGTGCCTCATGATGAGATTGTGGTTTTGCCACGTAAAAACCGCGGAATTTAATTAAGCTTATAGGAGTCGAAATGACTGACAGGCTGGGCGCACGATGCGTCATCTCACCATCCGTCGAGCTATCGAAAAGAACAACTGACGTTCTTTCTCTGGCAGATAGGCAGTAAAGTCATGGATAGATGACGTGCGCAGCACCTGTTACGCCTGGCATACATATGCTTGACGTGTTTCAAATGAACATTTGTTGAAAGTCAGCGCTTGTGTGTCCGACCTCCTCTGCCCTTGTCTTGGTTTGCGATACTACTATTTCGTCATGCACCAACACGACTTGCTTATACTATCGTCGTCATATTGGCTGTTGCCTCGCTTGAATTCGTACGGAGTCGTCGATGTCTAATACATTTTTTGCACTTTACTTGCCGGATACTTCCAGATACAGGATGCATGAGCTGACAGCTGTAAAAACAGCTTCATGGTGTTCTAGGTAGCCGCTACAAGGCAAGTAAAGTAAAAGCAGCGCGCAAGATACAGAAGCGAGAAATGCCAAACAAAGCAAATCACAAACCTTATTTACACTATAAACAAAGATTAAACAGAAACCCTGAAAATAACAGCAATAGTGACATGAAGTTTATTTCTTTATTTATTTGTTTATTTATTTTCTCAAAAGTTTCTTGTTGAGACGTTACATGAGATACATTACTATATTTAAACAGAGCCTAGAATAAAATTTAACCCCTTAAGAGCAAACATTTGTTGTAGCACCGGTGTATATAGTGTTAACTTCAAGACCACCACATTTTGTGACGTGTGCACGTTCACGTTCGTCTTACGACTAAAATAAAAGAAAGAATTATACAAACCGATCTCATTAGAGCTTATCCTTAAGGGTTGCGCACTGTACGTGATCTTTAGTTATCCATTGCACGGGTATTACGATGACTGCGATATGTAGCAAGAGCAACATGTACGCTTCAATAAATGCGGGATGCCCACCTACATGAACTGTCAGTCGTGTATCGCGCAACTTGCATAGTCATCCTTGCGAGTTCGCTAATCAAAACATCAAAACGTGAAGCGAAGTCAGTTAAAATAGCAGCAGGTCTCCTATATTTTCGCAAGATATTGCTGTCATTGCGTCGTGCGAAACTGGTTTGGTACGTTTCTTTTTTTCTTTTTTTTTTGTGTGGCTGCTGAATAGAGCACCAGCACAAACGGCACACACGACGTGTTTCAAAAGCCGTTCTCGCAAGGTGTGCGTGTGCGCGCGCACGTGTTAAAGCTCTTTGAAAAGTATCATATTATACTGTGTTTGTCCTAACCTAAGCCAGCCTCACCATCATCACCAAAGAATTTGAGCGATTTTTCCCTCGAATATGAAGCGTCCTCGAAACAAGTGCCAACAGTAAACTCATAACGTTTTTCTCCACTCCGATCCCGGTTGCAAATTCTTTGCGTGGTCTCGTGAAATTTCATATGCTCAGTTTGCGTCGGGTGCTAAAACATGGTCGTCTTCTGCGTCGTCGCCATTCGACTCATTGTTACGTAGTTTTTTTTTTCTGAATTAATTTACCTATGCCATGCGCGTTTGCAAATACGGTTGTCTAAGTAGGCTTCTCCGCAATAAATGACATCGTGGGGCGAAGGTTGCCCTGTAAAATAATTTACACCATCAAAAGTGAATAAAGGCGCGAATCTATCTAGAACTTTCACTACATCCTTTGTAGATATAAGGGTGTGAGTAATATACATATTTACGCCTTCATTAACTTTGAAGGGTGTAAATTAATTTTGTAGTTTGCGTCAGTCCATCCCCTGGTACTTTTGTGCAGCCGGAATTGCTGGCATAGTGACGGTAGGCGCCGTTACAAATGAAATAACAATGCAGCATCCGATGTCGAACCTGAATCCTCTCCATTGAAAAAAAAAATCATGCATATCCCGTGCACTGCGCAAATCTGTGTATAAGAGAAGCTTCGGTGAACAGGTAGGATGAAACGGTGCATTTCGACAGGGAACGCGAAGCGTACTTCGGCAAGGAACTAACGCGCCCCGCAACGGTCAACCAAGATGGCGGAGAAACTCGACACAGTGCCACGACCGACCACAGTATCTGAACTGGCAGCCAACCTGCAGCGTCCCGACAGCTGGTAAGAGTGGACCACACCCCCACGAAAGTTTGCAAAAACAGTGGTGGCCGCTTCTGGGGCAGCACGTCAAGAACGTGCTGGGCCAGGAGGCAAGAACCTACGCCAGGAGGCTAGTATACCGGGTGGTAGGCCTTAGTTATTTTGGGACTAATAAAGTTATTTCTCTCTCTTTGCGGATGTCACGAAGTTCTCAGGCGAGGGCACGTTCAACTAATGGAAGCTCCTCTGCCCCGGTGCTATTGCGCGCCAGTGCTTTTGTACAATCGTGCTGCCGGGTGCGCGTTTGCGTAGCGGAGTGACGTAGCGCACGTTTGTATTGTCTGGAAAGGCTACATGGCATTGGCTCGAAAGAAATGTGACTGCGAATATTACTGATGTTGCTCAACGGGGAAAAAAAAAAGGTTTATACAGATACAACACACGTTTTGAAATGTATGAGGCGAAGCTTCCGTCAAGCGGTTAAGAGGAGAAAGCTTCAGGTAGGAGGTTCCTATCTGAATACATGGGAAAGGAGAAATCGTTTTCTCAGCAACCACTGCACCAAATTCGATGAGGTATGTTGCATTTAAAAGAAACATTTTTGATTCTAGTGACTATCTGTAAAATAAGTTTTCGTAGAGGCTGTCAGTTCTTTTAATAAATATTGTTGACAATTGCAAATTATCAGAAAACGAAACTATCGCGTTTACAATTATGTAACTCGGCAATGAAGGAAAGGTATCAGCATTCTGTAATTTCCATCCAATAGTACATCCAAAGCGAACGAAATTGATGTATTAGGCATGGATCTCAAGTAGACCACTTACATGTGAGGTTTGTTTTACAGAACCTTTCTAAACAATGTAACAAATTCACGTAAGTTAAAAGTTGGTATATCAAATCTGTCCGCTTTAGAAGCTCAAGCGGATGCAGTTTACAAAACAGGGATATCCGTTCTTCTTGCTGAGCTACACAATTTTAAACGTCATGCCTCTATTTGTTTTTGAAATTTATCCACTTTTTAAAAGCCATGTTAAACACTTATAGCTCTAAATCGAAGTTCCTGCTTTCAACAGTCACTATAACTGAACTTTCTCTCTCAAATGCAACAAATTTCATTACACTCGGCCCAGAGGTTATCTCAGAAAAAGCGTTTCTGCGTTTTACGCGTATTTCAATACGTGGCATCGCAGTTGGGCACGAGCTAAAGTTAGCTCTTAATGAAATGCTATAAAAGCGCCCATTGACGCATGCGCGTGTGCTCTCGCGCGTCCGTTCCACGCTATGTGACAATTCTTGCATTGGCTCGTGTTTCTTCATTTATTCTTATTTTAGTCGTACCGCCCACTTCTTGAGAAAATGGGCGTAAACAGGTCTATAATTCACATTCTTGCACTCTTTCTGTAAGGGGGTGAGTTATTTAACGAGTTATACCCTTAGTCACTTTAAGAGGAGGCTTTAGCTCTGGCCCAACTCCGACGCGGCCTATTCAAATACATGTAAGACGCAGAAACGTTGTTCTGAGATAATCCCTGGACCGATTTTAATGAAAATTGTTGCATTTGAGAGAGAAACTTAAATTCTAAAGATTGTTGGAAGCGGAATTTCGATTTAGGGACTGACATTTCTTTCAGGATTTTCAAAAATTCGAAAGCTTGAAAAAATAGAAGCACAACGTTTACAAATTTATAACTCTGCATCAAAAAACAGATATCGCGGTCCTGTAAACGGCATCCATTAGATCATTCAAAGCGGAGAAATATGATGTCAATTTATAGCTTACGTGAATTCGTTACGTTGTGTACAAGGGGTCTGCAAAAGCTCTATTTTCATATTACTAAATTTTTTGAGATTCGTGTGTTACATATCAATTTTGTCCGGTTTAAGTGTGCTATTAGCTGCAATTCGCAAAACTGTGGCATCATTTTTCATTGCCGAGTTACATAGTTGTAAACTTCATAGTGTCGTGTTCTGAAAGTTTTCGATTTTTGCCAATGTTTAATAAAAGATTGAGGACCTAAATAAAAAATTCGACACAAACAATCACTAGAGTCTAAGTTTTTCTTTTCTGGCACCCCAGAAGCGGCCCCACAAGTACACGCAATTCTAAACACTCTCTACATAGTAGAATTGAGTGTCAAATACACTGTCGTCCAACAAAATTTTGAATGTCTATATGGGCACCAGTCGAAGACTCGATTATGTTTTCACTTTTATGATGTCACATCGGGGGCGAACTTCTTTCAATACTGGGGTCTCTCGGGAGCCGTTTCTTAAAGCGCAAAAAACACATACCGCACGAATAGTGCGTTGTTGTGGGCGTTGGCTCGTGCTGAATTCTTCGGTTGTCACCGTGCGTACACAGTTCACTTGCCTCAGTCCTTTAGGTGCTTTGATGCCAAAATTTATTTCAAAAGAAAGGATTTGCTTCTAGGCAACAATGTATTTCTCAGTATCGGAGTCTACAGTAACAGCCGGCGGCTTTCGGTCCGCAAACGTGGTGCTGAATTTTCATACGCGGTGCGACGACATTCATCGGCAGCACATATCGTTAAAGAGTACTTAAGCAATGATACATATCTAGGATATGGTACCCGAATATGACGCCCGAGTAAGAGTTTCCGAGCCGCAACAAGCATTTAACAAGCGCTGGTTACGTCCAACTGCTACATTTGGATTGATTTTTAACCAACTTAAATTACATTTGTCAAAAGTTGGGATGTCATGGTAAAATATCAAGTTTTTCGCAATTATCGACTGAACTATGCGGCATGCAGCACGAGGGCTGAACTAATTAACAATGCAGCCGAGAATATGCAGGCATCTTTTGCTCTGTGAACTTTTCCCCAAAGGAAAAAAGTAGTTCGATGCTTGCTTTAAGCGGCGGCAATTTCAAGGCACTTCAACTGAAGTGTTCGTCTTTTTTAGTACAAAAATAGCCCCAGTGACCAATGTTTATTCACTTCTAATGCTACACGCTAAAATACGTTGTTAGGGGGTTCCTGTTGCTTCGGCAGAATGCATGACAAACCTGTCTCGTGAAACCGACACGGAACTGCAAAGCCCAATTATTTGGTGGGCGATAGATGCCTCTGAGGTGACCAGAAGCCTGCAGCCATGCAAAAAATCGGCCAGCCATTTTTTTTTTTTTGCCAGTAATGTGCTGTCAGTAAATGCCGGCAACTGCACTTACTTGAATTTCAAACACTTTCTGCGAGCACGTGCCCTGTCTCGTATGCCCAGGGGCATCTAGAGTGTAGGCCCTTAGACGTACCCTTCTTGGTCGTGCTATAGTCGGTGGCAGTCGTAGGCGAAGCTGCCGGCGTGGTTTCGCTTGTTGTGGTGGTTGTCGTGCTGCTCGTCGTGGTGCTGCTCGTCGCGGTGCTTGTCGTGGCGCCTGTGGACGTGCTGGTGTCGGTGGTCTCGGTGGTGGTCTCAGTAGTACTGGGCGTCCTAGCAACGAGGGCCATAACACTCTGTGGAGGTGTCTCGATATCCGCTGAAAGTGCGCGCAGACCGAGACCCTTTACGAGTACGCCCAGTGAGACTACCCACGGGCTGTAGAACGACACACGTTAAAGAAGCATACAGACTAGTAAGAATTTCCCGAAAATTAACGTCACGGAATATAATTGAAGCTATAGTATGAACCGCATGCCATGTATTTTATTTTATTTTCTTCTTTCGACGGTGAGGTAAACGCGCATACGTGAGAACAGACGAATGCATATATAGACGTGGCTTCGGACTCTAGTTACAGCAGAGAAGCTCCCCCGATATATCCTATTGTTACCCTATCAAACTATTTCCCATAGGAAACTTGGATGTACGGTCTATAGCTAATGGAAAACACCGAGCTCCCTGCGTTAGTTCATTTTCGAGCACTTATGTGAATATAACATTAGTGCAGTTTCGCACTGTGTATTCGAGTGTAGCAGAACTTAGAGCGGTTGAGCTGTATGTTTAGAGTATATACGCAAGCGCAGCAGGACAAGAAAGTAGCTGTTATTATGCGCATGCCCTTTCATGTTCCACCGTCAGTGGGGTTAAACGCGCGAATGGTGTCAGAGTGAAGAACCCAGTGCTCCCTGTCTGTCAGCGGTAGTGACATGCTGCACGGTAAACGCCGATTGTGACTTCTCTGGTGGCCGTGACGCCTGCGGCGGTATCGCGTTAAAGCTGGTAGCAAGAAATACAGCGCTACTGTTACCAACGATTTTAACCTGATTAACCGTGCAATTCCTAACGTATACCTTGTGATTGACTGAGTTCGTTACCTCAAAACTACGATTTAAGCACGGAAAACTTAACTCATAGCCTATAGTGACGTTTTTGAAACGCTGGAGAGAAGTTTCAGTTGTAGATGGTATCGGAAGTTAATTACTAAATAATTACTGTACTAATTAGATCCTCAGTGAAAAAACATTTCATTGTTTTTGTATAAGTAAACTCTCCATGACGAGAAATACCAGTGAGCAAGTTTTAATTTTTCTTTTTGTGAAACTGAGTTCTCTCCTTTAACCAAGTTCCTTCGCGAAACCAAGGAACTAGGTTAAACGAAATCTCTGGTCTCGATTTGGCACTCAGGCACTCATCCGTCTTCGTTCGATGTCTGGTAAGATTCGAGGCAGCACTCAATCATAGACTAGGCACACGTGTCTCGAACAAGGTGCCGAGAACTCCTCGAGCTTCTCTTATTGCTTTAATTTTCTTTCTCTAACCTTGTCAGCAATAACTCTCTCTTTGGTGCACCGTCAAATAAGAAAACATTGCTGCAAACAGTAGAAAAGTATGCGGAGTCCGTTAATGCAGAACTTGAAGTAAGTGCGAACGTCCCTCCACAATCCTACAAGTTCCACGATTGAAAATGGAAACAGGATCGTGTTTTTTTTTTTTTTTTAGTGGCGAGCTGTCAATATACGCAGCATTAACCGAAATATACATGCCAAATAAATTCGACTTTCACCAGTTTTTTATTTAATTTATTCTTTCTCATCTACATCCGACAAGGCCCAAAATAGCGATCTGCTGGAATGATTTTAAATGTAAAAAAAACTTCTTTGTTGCATTCACGCACACGAAAACAAGTACAAGTTAGTAATTTCTTCTTTATTTTCGTATTTTCCATTAGTAATCAAGAAAAAACTCCGAGGACACCTAAGCAATTGTTATAAGTTGTGAATGCGAAAGCATGTCAAATTTTACGCCGCTCAGCGGTCCTTCGAGTTATTAGCTCCTCGCGGGCAAGCGAGCGTGTTAAAACGCTTGGCGAGTTGTGATTTGGCCTTGCCAAGTCACAGTTCGCAGGCGAGAGCTTGCGAGGACACGGAACGCGCGGATAACACAGGCTTCCCAGAGCGAGGGTGACGTGGCGTCGCGGCGATGCCCTCGCCCCTCACGCAATATCGCGGCAGCAGCTGATCACTTTCGCCCGCTCTGCTTAGTTTCCAGTGACGTCGCAACCAAGGGGAAATGAGGCGCCGTTTTGCTCCTACAGATTGCGGACCCCGGCTTTTTCGCTCAATGGGGCATTTGACGCTTTCGCATCAATGTTTCCTACTGGTTAAAAAAGTGTGCAGTTTATTATCCTAACCCCCCGGGGGCTGCGGTTCGTCCAGAGACAACGAGTTCTTACCTGTTTTCCCATTCACCGATCAGTTGAGCTGTTATATTCGATACGTCTTGATCGATACGTATTTGTTCCCAACAAATTGATAACAGCGTTTGCCGCATCAATGTCAGCCTTATGGTTACACAGGGGTATAATGTCCTCGCGCATGCCTAAAACAAAGACGAACAAGTAAATTGGTCTTCTCCCCAATGTAACTCTATTTGTGGAGAAGCCAAATTTACAGGCACCTTTCTTTAACAGGATACGGACGTCAAGACACCGGGCTACATCCCCTATAAGAGCGTTTGAATTCCGTTCTGTTTCGTTTGGTTATAAAGAATGTTGGTTAGAGATGGTCAGGTTAACGACGCATTAGTTTCCACCGATTCTCGCAGCACAAATGAAGCAGTGGTGAGACTGAGGACGCTCGAATCGATCGCCATACTATCGCAACCCACTAGCGATAATAAAGCGGCATTGTCTACTTGCAGGTGATAAAGAGCAACACAGCGTAGCACAGCATGGCCAGCACGGCGACGAGGAAGATGAACAGCGACGACACCACGCACCCAGTTGGCCTGCGGGAGAAAAAACAATCAACCAGTCATTGTCACACACACACACACACACACACACAGAGAGAGAGAGAGAGAGAGAGAAGTCGCCATTTGCTCGTGACGTCTGTCCCTTTTCATTTGGTTATTAATTCATGATTCATGAGCGAAGCTGTGTATGTGGGCCCCTTAATGGCGAACTGCACCTCCGCTGCGGGTCGGGACGGTATTGCACTATCTTCGGGATCCGGCCACGTATGGGGGCTGCTTATACGCCTGCTTACCTCCGCCGCGGGTCGGCCCGGCATTTCACTATCTCTGGGATCGGCCCACGTATGGGGAGTTTTTTTGTTTACCACGCCAATGACATGAAAATTTCCTTGGACGGTAGAAGTATACAGATTCGCTGTAAAAATTATCGCACTGAGCAATTCCTAAATAGAGAGAAGAAAAAGTCGCAGTTTCACCCGAAAAGCGCAGCATCGATTGCGATAGCAAATTTGTAGACATCTATTCGAAGTGAGGATAGTGGGTTTATCAGCCGTGTAAACTTGCAAACGTTCACTTGCTAACTAAATTAACAAGCGTCGCATCAACGCACACAGGCAAACATGAACGCATCACACTCGATGACCGCGGAACCGCGGCAGCAGCAGCGAGCGAAGTTACCTGTGCTGTGTGTCGTTTCAACGCGAACTGAGCGGCGAGAACGCAGCACGCACAAAGGCATGAGCCGTCGGCGCACTTAGACTTCCAGAACTCTGCCCCCAACGCAGTTGCTACCGGAGTACAACGCCGCCCCCCCTCCCGGTGACTTGCGCGCGACGGAAGACGGCGCGTTTCCTCACCGCTTTCCTTCCTTGCGCACGCGAGATTGAGCCGCGGTCGTCGGCTCCCCTCGCACGCTTTCACTTGCACACACAGCATACGGCGCGCTGTGACGGTGTTATGGCCCTCGGATTTCGTACGGAACATCACGGCGAAGGCAAAAATTCACCTGAAGTGTCCATATCATTGTTGTCATAATAATATGTGGCAGCACTAAAAGTAGAAGTCTCTATCGAGAAGCTCCAGTTGTAACAAAGTCTGCGAATGCATGGAGTACACAATTCTCAGACGCAAGAATGAGGCACAGACGATGCAGTATGCTGAATATTCGTCGCAAAGGCCAGCGTTTTCAAAGAAGCGTTGAACGGACTTCATTTCCTTGTGATGCAGCATACTTATGGTGGCAATGGGCTTACACCTTGGAATATGAAAAAGTCAAATAGTTGAACTTGTTGCTTTGTTTGTTGTAAAGGACAGCTTATACTGATAAAGTATTCTGTCAAAACTGCTTTTCTTAACTTTGCGGTAAGTTGGTGACTGTTAGAAGATACATTAAAACCTAACTTCCCGATTTGAACTTGGCGCCGAAACTCTCAACGCAGGTACGTCAGTGCAACATGACGAATATTAAAGTATACATTTTATCGCATTTAGGTCGCTCTGATGCAAAAAATCTTCTCGAACCTCTCTAAGTGCAGTCATTGGCTAATTTAGAACTTATTGTAGTCCATCTTCACCGATATGCAGTTGACTAGGCCGCAGCGAATGCCGTCAGAATTCATGACCTCACGATGATCGTGAGGATCCCTTTTGCAGTGTGTACTTACACGTCCACTGAAAACAAACAAAGCATAAAGATATTTGCGTTAGAGTGACCGATATATACAAGCCACAAGACAGTGCTTATCAGCTAATAGCTGGTGAATGCTCAGGTTTTGATAAACAGACAGGCTATTCTTACAATTAAAACATTTTTTACGCTCGAAACGCGCGCATTTGTACGTTGCGCTTTCTTCCTCCAGGTCTCAAATAAGGTGAACGTGGCCGTCGGTGCAAGACCACCAGTCCCGGTACAAAAGCCCTGCCATCGTACTTTATGCATCAACAGATCGGCTGTGAAAGCATGTAGTCTATTCCCATATTCACTAAACGAGCGTTGAGGGAGCTTTCCGAGAGAATGACACTGATGTGATTACAGTAACGGACCGTTCGCTCACTGTCACAGGAATGAGCAGAGAAAGGACATCTTCTTTCGACTTGTACGCAGCAGTTATGGTGTCTTCTCCGTAAATAAAATACGTTGTGGAAAAGCCGACCACGCAGCTAACTGCATGCGTTTTTGGCTACGTGTGGTCAACTTGCGTCTCACCGGTCCTTCACTCGCAACTTCAGCTCATCTAACATTTGTACCCCGACAAATAGAGTACGCATTTTGCCGAAGAGCATCATCATCATCATGATCATCATCCTCATCAGCCTAGCTACGCCCACTGCAGGGCAAATGCCTCTCCCATACTCCTCCAACTACCCCGGTCATGTGCTAATCGTGGCCATGTTGCCCCTGCAAACTTCATGTCCCCACCTAACTTTCTGCCGCCCCCTGCTACGCTTCCATTCTATTGGAATCCAGTCCGTAACACTTAATGACCATCGGTTATCTTCCCTCCTCATTACATGCCCTGCCCATCCCCATTTCTTTTTCTTCATTTCTTGAAGCTGTCATAAACTCGCGTTTGTTCCCTCCCCCAATCTTTTCTCTTTTTCTCCCTCTTAACGTTACACCCATCACTATTTTTTTCATAGCTCGTTGCGTCGTCCTCAATTTAAGTAGAACCTTTTTGGCAAGCCTCCAGGTTTCTGCCCCATAGGCGAGTACTGGTAAGATACAGCTGTTTATACACTATTCTTTTGAGGGATAATGGCAACCTGCTGTTCATGATCTAAGAATTCCCAGCCCATTGTTATTCCTTTGATTTTTTCAGTCTGACGATACGGATCCGCGGTCACTACCTGCCCTAAGTAGATGTATTCCCTTACTACTTACAGTGCATCGCTACCTATCGTAAACTGCTGTTCTCTTCCGAGACTGCTAAACATTACTTTAGTTTTCTGCAGATTGATTTTTAGATCCACCCTTCTACTTTGCCTCTCCAGGTCAGTGAGCATGCATTACAATTGGCCCCCTGAGTTACTAAGCAAGGCAATATCATCAGCGGATCACAAGTTACTGAGGTATTCTCCATTAACTTTTATCCCCTATTTTTCCCAATCCAGGTCTCTGAATACCTCCTGTAAGCACGCTGTGAATAGCATTGGAGAGAACGTATCTCCCTGCCTGACGCCTTTCTTTATTGGGATTTTGTTGCTTTCTTTGTGGAGGACTACGGTGGCTGTGGAGCCGCTATAGATATCTTTCAGTATTTTTACATACGGCTCGTCTACACCCTGATTCCGTAATGCCTTCATTACTGCTGAGGTTTCGACAGAATCAAACGCTTTCTCGTAATCAATGAAAGCTATATATAAGGGTTGGTTATATTCCGCACATTTCTCTATGATCTGATTGATAGTGTGAATATGGTCTATTGTTGAGTAGCCTTTACAAAATCCAGCCTGGTCCTATGGTTGACAGAAGTCTAATGTGTTCCTGATTCTATTTGTGATTACCTTAGTAAATACTTTGTAGGCAACGGACAGTAAGCTGACCGGTCTATAATTTTTCAAGTCTTTGGCGTCCCCTTTCCTATGGATTAAGACTATGTTGGCGTTCTTCCAAGGTTTAGGTACGCTCGAGGTCATGAGGCGTTGCGTATACAGGCTGGCCAGTTTCTCTAGAACAATCTGCCCACCATCCTTCCACAAATCTGCTGTTAACTGATCCTCCCCAGCTGCCTTCCCCCTTTGCATAGCTCCCAAGGCTTTCCTTACTTCTTCCGGCGTTACTTGTGAGATTTCAATTTCTGCTAGGCTATTCTCTCTTCCATTATCGTGGTGGGTGCCACTGGTACTGTATAAATCTCTATAGAAGTTCTCAGGCACTTGAACTATCTCATCAATATTAGTAATGGTATTGCCGGCTTTGTCTCTGAACGCATACATCTGATGGTTGCCTTTTCCTAGTTTCTACTTCGCTGCTTTTAGGCTTCCTCCGTTCCTGAGGGCATGTTCAATTCTATTCATATTATACCTCCTTATGTCAGCTATATTACGCTTGTTGATTAACTTGGAAAGTTCTGGCAGTTCTATTCTAGTTGTAGGGTTGGAGGCTTTCATACATTGGCGTTTCTTAATCAGATCTTTCATCTCCTGCGATAGCTTACTGGTATCCTGTCTAACGAAGTTACCACCGACTTCTATTGCACGCTCCTTCATTATGCCCATAAGATTGTCGTTCATTGCTTCAAGACCAAGGTCCTCTTCCTGAGTTAAAGACGTATACTTGTTCTGTAGCTTAATCCGGAATTCCTCTGCTTTCCCTCTTGCTGCTAACTCATTGATCGGCTTCTTATGTACAAGTTTCTTCCGTTCCCTCCTCAAGTCTAGGCTAATTCAATTTCTTACCATCTTATGGTCACTACAGCGCACCTTGCCGAGCCCTTCCACATATTGTATGATGCCAGGGTTAGCGCAGAGTATGAGGTATATTTCATTTCTAGTCTCGCCATTTGGCCTCCTCCACGTCCAATTTCGGCTATCCCGCTTGCGGAAGAATGTATTAATTATCCGCATATTGTTCTGTTTTGCAATCTGTACTAATAACTCTCCCCTGCTATTCCTAGACCATATGCCATATTCCCCCACTGACTTGTCTACAGCCTGCTTTTTGCCTACCCTGGCATTGAAGTCGCCCATCAGTATAGTGTATTTTGTTTTGACTTTACCCATTGCCGATTCCACGTCTTCATAGAAGCTTTTTACTTCCTGGTCATCATGACTAGATGTTGAGATGATAACGAGATGTTGAGATGATAATCCGTAGGCCTGTACGACCTTCAATTTGTACCTCTTATCAAGTTTCACAACAAGACATGCTACTCTCTCATTAATGCTATAGAATTCCTATATGTTACCAGCTATATCCTTATTAATCAGGAATCCGACTCTTAGTTCTCGCCTCTCCGCTAAGCCGCGGCCTGTTCGGACCCAGAGATTCTTAGCACCCTCTGCTGCGTCACAGGTCTGACCGCCGCTGTGGTCAGTTGCTTCGCAGCTGCTGGGGACTGAGTGCCGGGGTTTTATCGTTGTATTCATGTACGAGGTTGTGGACAAGTACGGCACCGGGGTGGCCAATCTCGCTCTGGTGAGGGAGTGCGTTACCGGTTCTGATCACCGGGATCAGGCCGCACTACAGGCCTGTTTACGCAATTTTATGAACACGCGGATTTTTTTTTTTAATCCGTTGGAAAATTGCGCGGCACCGGGATTCGATCCACGGTCCTCTTGCACGCGAGTCGGATGCTCTACTTCTACGCCACTGCTGCACCCTCACAGTTCTATCCCTCACAGCTTTCCAAAACTGCAGCATCCGTCCTGGTCGCCGTATGCCATACCGTTCGTCGGAAGGGCGGTCACTCAGCTCGTATACCCGCATTCCAGTCAACTTTCGTTCGTTCTTCGTGCTTATCTCAAGGTATTTGACCGCCCTTCCACGTAACGTCACGCTACTAACCGATCCCGCTTACTTCGAAGTTCAAGCATGTGTATCGTCGAAGAAATTGTATAACGCAAGCTGACTCCTCATGAAATACCCAATAAATGGGGCACTTGAAGTTATAACAACTTACTAGCTGACAACTAACATCTAACTGACAACTGACTGACAGGCTCATTTCATAGATAAATGAATAAGAGGTGGGAAACTAAGAAGGAGGAGGAGGACTTCGACAACTACCTGTGAGCGCTGCGGGTGGAACCCAAGTATGCGTACCTCTTGTGTCTGGAGCCATGACTGAGGGCTCTGCCACTCTCTCGCCTGCAAGGGAACAGTAAAACAGCATACTCACAACCGAGTCGGCTGGGGTCGAGGAACTAAGTCGAAGCGAAGCCGACAGACAACAACGCCGGTGAAACGTTGGGCAACTTACGGGAGCTTCTCGTAGCCGCGCATGTTGTGCACGACGGGGTAGGAGACCTTAGGAACATGCGGGCTGTTGGGAATGAACAAGTGCGCGAGAAAATTTAAAAAATAACAATAACAACATTTATCCTGCTCCAAATGTACGCTATTCGTGTTGCAAGTTTCTCTTCTAAGAATAGATACTCCGGAAGAGTTATGCGCCTTGCGGCTACACGAGTATATGCAGAGCGATTCCCTGCTAAATTTTCAAGTTGGAAGTAAGCGCATGTTACATCTAATAGAGAGGTTTAGCGTGTAGATATGCGTGTTACCTATATACTATATATACTATGTTACCGTTGGTGGCGCCATCTAGAACCATTATTGCAGTGACCCACAATGTCCCACATAGCGGTTGAAGTTAAGAGTCGCGAGCAAGTTAATCATACATATATTTACCTTTTTATTTTACTTCGTCTAAAAGACCGAGATAACACACACACGCACGCACACACACGCACACACAAACACACACAGAGAGAGAGAGAGAGAACGTTTCTAACTTCCTGTGGTTAGACAAAGCATCACCTGACTCGCTACTTGCATTGTTGTTGCTCACGGCCTTTGAAATCTCTGCTTGTTCGGTATTCCGCAAAAAAGTGGTACGTTATACGGACAAGGTAAAATATCTACTTCCTCCACATTTCCATGTGATCCGTGCTTGTATTTCCCTCTTTTTGTTTTCTTTATGACGTTTCAGTCTAAAAGCGAATCGAATTTCGCGTTCAGAATGTGACGCAACATGACAATACCGTAACGTTACTTGGAGTTTAAGGCTATAAGATGCGCCGAGACCTCAAGATATAGACAGGAAAGATCTCACATGCGATCCCAGTATTCCCTAGGTGGACAAAATACCTCCTTCTCACAAGTGCGCCACCACTATCAATTGTGCACTAAAATTTTTCTGACGTTCCGATGCAGGCTGTTGTATTTCAATGTTTTTTTTTTTTTTTTTTCAGACTATATTACTGGTAGACTATTCGTCGACTCCGAATTGTTGCATTTCTTTCGTTTCGTGCAGTACGAGCCACGCTCGCTATATAAGATTACGTCATCTGTGTCACGCCATGACCAACGCAGCTAAAAGGACAGGCGCCGCCTATTCCGAACGTACGCGAACTGCGAATATTGGAGTGCGATCTCGAATGGGCGGGAGCACCATCGACGGCTTTAATATCTTGCGATAACCACATGGCCACAATAGCTGCGGAGTTTACTTTCTGGGTGCAAATTAGCCCCGATACGCGGAGACTGAATTCACGTTTTCTTTTTTTTCTTTTTTTTTGCGTTAGTAACGGCTGTGTAGCCTATTGGCTGGCTTCTTTCTCTAATATGTTCGACTTCGAGATTGGCGGTCATCTGCTGGTATACTAACGGTTCTAGCACATTCACTGTTTCTGGGAATGCGGCCCCGGGTTGCCAGCCTACCCACCCGCCAGCACCCATAACAGTCACGTGACGAGATATGTATACCTGGCCACCGCAAGGGACGCTGAAGGCGAGCCTTCTTTCGCAGGCGCATGTGCGCCAGCGCTCAGCTAAGACAAGCAAAGCACACTGTAAAATAATTTACAACCTAAAAAGTGAAAAAGGTTGTAAATGTGTATGTAACTCACACCCTTAGGGTGACCATTATGTAGAGAACACCCTAAGGGTGTGAGTTATAGACACATTTACACCCTTTTTCTCGTTTAAGGGTGTAAATTATTTTACAGTGCAGTCAACACTCACTTTTGGCAGAGCAGCGCGTCTCCTTACAGCGCTCCGCCTCCTTACAGCATGGACACGAAAGAGAGTCCGTAGACATCGGTCTGGCTTTACCGGTACTCTAGCTCGACGGTGGCGAAAACTGGAATGCAAGAAGCCCAGGCCGACGGTCTTCTTCTTCGTCTTCTTCTTAATGCGCTCGTGTCTTGTCTTGTCTTGTGTCCCAGACAATGGCGCATACCCACTATGGGGGATTGGCCAAGAAGCAGGCGGTTTTTCGTATGCTTAGTAGTAAAGCCAAACTAGATTTAAATTGTGGAGCATGAGACTAGAACTGTAATTTAGACGTATGATGAAAATATTGTGAATTTTGATAAAGTAAGTCAACGTAAATAAATCAAATAATAGAAAATATTGATAATTTTAGAAAGTCAGCAAGGTACTCTTTTTGTATCTCTAATAAAATTGTAAATTGCAAGAAAAGCATCCCTGTGGCTTGATCCCAGTGAGGTCGCACCAAAAGAAAGAATGGTTGGTGAGGTTAGCGATAGCCCAAGTTTGGAAAACTTCGCCCTTTTGTTCTTCTGGAAAGGCAGGCCTTTTGTAGCGAATGAAGATCTATATCTGGAAGCTAGGATCCCGTCTCTTATATAACGCGGTTTCGATTATTAGCTGTACAATCATTTTTAAGGCTGTATGAATCCCCTCGTTCACAAACAGTTTTTATATCTCCAAGCCGGGTTTGTTTTTTGACTTGTACTGGCCGCGATTCCGCGTGCACCTGAAGTTATGTTTATATAAGCTCTCCTAGATCAGTTAAGCGTCCGAATTCGTGAGCTGACTCCTGTTTGTCGCAACACCAAATCCATTATGGTTCAGTTCGACGATAGTTTACCTAAAAATGCAAAGGCACTATCTTGCCACGTGCTAAGCTCTATCTTAAATAATTACTTTTTGCACATACCAACCAAGACAGTTATTGCCACTGACGCGTCCCAACATGAATAAAACTGAGGAGTCGGAATATTTTCTCATATTCTCGATTGGTCGTTTCGTCTTCGTTTCCCAGACTTCGTGCCGATGTTTCCAGCAGAATTTCAGCGTAATTCTAGCCCTCCGTAAACTAAATACATCAACACGCTCCACAGTGGTCGTGATGGATTCTCTGTCGCTGCATGTGCTCCTCCCTCACTGCTTCTTATGACTCCACGGTGTTGCGGGCTTTCAAATCATTAGTGCCCCCGCATTTAACTTTGATTATATTGGTTATAGGGTGCCAGGGCATAAGGGCCTGATTTTAAACGAAATGGCAGATTTGTTGGCGAAAGCGTTCCTGGATGGCCCAGTCATTGAAAACCTACCGACGTCAGCTTTCATCATAGGGGCGAGATTTCCGAGGCCAATGACGCTGCACGAATTCCATGCCCCTTATTCAACAAACTCTACAGATTTTCAGCGCCTGTCACATTATCGGGACAATAAACTTGAAGTCGCAATCACTATAGACTACGCTGCCGAATTCCATTTCTGAATGTTTACCTACACAGAGCTGGTCTGGCTCTCTCATCGAACATTCCCTCCTGCGAGGAACATGAAGCAATAGATCATTTTCTCATTGATTGTCAAAGATATGCTTAATTGGAAAAAAGAACATTAGGAAAGCCATTCCGCCTTCTTATATTATATTCTTAAATGTTGAAATTTTACTATCTTTAGGAGCCTCGCGACCCTTGGGCAGAGCGACAGGAAGGTTGGCGATGCCGTCTAGGATTTTATTGCAGGGTCTGAAAGATTTCGAATATTGTTCAAAATCCATTATATTAGCTGAATTTTTTTCATTCATTCCTACTTTCTATTAAAAGCCCAAGCTATAATCTACATATATTACTCCCCATGTACCTATTCACCAATATTGTTTACAGTTATTTTATAATTCTTTTTCTTGTTGTTATATATATGCAACTACTCGCTTCTTGGCCAATCCCCCAGATTGGGCATGTGCCACTAACGTCTAGACTCTACATCTACATCTATAGCGTGGCGAACGTGTCTCGAATTATCCCGCCTCAATATGAAGGGAGCTGTTTTATAGTGCCTCTCCCCTCCCATTAAAAGTTATGTATTTAGTAGAGGTGGGCCAATATAAACTCTTTCAAATAGAGATAGCAAGCATGGAACATAATATTGTATAGTTAAACGTACACGCACGTACTTACGGCAGGAATATTTACTTCAGCATGACTAGGTAGCACGCCTGTACTGATAAGTGCAAAAAAGACAACTCGCTATCAGGGACAAAGGGTGCTTTAGGCACAAGATCGCTAATTCGCATTAAAAAAAAAACGCTGTACGAAATGCCTCTTAACAACATTAGAGTCTGGTTGCAGAAAAGCTTCGCATGCATGGAGAAATTAATGACTGCTGTATGACTGGTTTTCCAAGAACGCTAAATAAATGGCCGCCGAAAGAGGATCAGACGTTGGAAAAAAAGAGATGCTTTTGAAGGAGTTGTGCCTCCAAGACACGCCTGATCGATCTTTCCCATTTTAATACTTGGGACGACAACCGAAGCGGATGACCAAGCGCAATGCAGCTTTTGATATCGCCGAGCGAGTGGCAATGGGTGAGCGGTGGGAAGCTCGACAGAAACACGAAGACAACCACTTCCCGCGCTTCGCCTGATTTAAAATTCCCAAAAACAGAAATAAAACAATAAGCTAGGACGTTCGGCCACAGCTTGGAGCGCGTAGGTTCCTTTAAACCCAAACTAGCACCCGCTTTCCGGGGGGTTGGTCTAGTCACGTAGCAGTTTTATCCTTTACGGGACAGCAGTTATGCTTTCTTTGCAAAGGGCCCTTTAAAGGGCCCGTTGCTGTAGCGGCGTATCGGCATGGGACCGAGTGTCCCAAGGGACGTATAGGGAGTTTCGGCACCCTGACTAGACTTCCAAGAGCACTAAATGACAGTTTACAAGCAAAGATAACAAACAAATTATTTCGTATAGGCTTCAATCGCGAAATAAAACAAAATCTTGCATGACCAATTTTGTTTCTGCATTGCTTCGAAAACGTTTGTCGTTGCCTCACTTTTGATAATTTGGGAGACATTGTTTAGCGGACGGAAGACCACAAGCAGATTCTGTCGGTTGTTTGGCAGACCGTTTGGTTAGATTTCAGTGTACGAAAATATGTCAAATGGTGACTTTTCTAAACAAACACGCATCGGAAGCCAGCTTCCCATTGCTGATCAGTGCGCCGCGGAGGGTCTTACTCGTTGCCTATTCTGACAGCGCGTCTAGGAGCATTCTCGGGACTTCGTGTCTAAGCACACGGAGATGCAGATATCGGTTCGCTCGCGGCATCTACTACGCTGGCCAAGTTTAAGCGCCGTGGTAGCTTATAGTGGCTATGGCGAATTAATAAGCTCGATGTTTCGGATGCACGCGCGGCCGCTTTTTGATGGGGGCTAAATGCAATGCTCGTGAGCGCGTTAAAAAAAAAGAATAAAAGCCCAAAGCGGTCAAAACTGATGCGCAGTCCCCACTAGGTCATTTCGTTCCTCATAAACTCATATCGTGATTCCGGCTCGTAAAATCCGGAAATTACTGCACCAACGATAATGAAATGGGTTCGAATTAAAAGAAGTTAAGGTAAATCGAATGTAGGAAGGAGATTCTTTTATTCAGACACGTAATTTATTTCTTTAAAAGTTCCTGAAAATTGAAAAAAGAAACCTATTCAAGTGCCACGTTTTCAACACTGCAACTCAGTAATAGATTACGATGTCACAATTCTGCGAACCCTCCCTATTGAGAAATCTAAAGAGAGACCAAATTTGTTTATCATATAGGGTGTCCCTACTAGTGTGAGCCAAGCTGTTCGACGGAAAAGAATTGTTTAGAAGACACGCTGCAAGACACGATTTGAAGACGTACGGCTTTGGGTCGCCAAACATCTGGAGATTGAACCCCGTAGATCTCATAAATCTTTCTGCACTGTGTTCTTCGATTTTTGCTTTTTTTTTCGTTGAACAGCCTGGATAACGTTAGCTGGGGCACACGGTATAGAACTTTCACACATACTACTAATGGAGCATATATTACTAGAATGCCCCGCGTACCGCGACGAGGGACAGTTTTTTTAGCAACAAATGGACATGATTTGCCACGATCCTTTAAGATTACCCAGCATCCTAGCTCCAAAGTCCGACCCTTCAAAACAGCGGCGGGTTTTGGATTTATTGTTCAAATACCTGTCAGAACTTGGCATAATAGGAAAGCTTTAAAGATTCTACATTTCATATACAAAAGTTCAAATTTACCCGCCATGTCACCTGTAACTATGAGTATCAAGTCCACTTGCATATTTCGTATTTATTTTTGTTCTCTTTTTCTTCCACTCTCGTCTGAAATATTTTAATTCCATTCCCCATCCCTATACAGAGTAGCAAGCCAGCGGTTGTATACGCGCCGGCAAAATTCTGTTTTTCTACTAAAGAATCTCTCTATCTCTCTCTCAAACATACCACTAATTTGTGAATACGACTTATGCAAAGCCCGCGTAAACGCTATCAATTTCACGCGCGTGTTAAATTCATATATCAAATTTGTCCGGTTCACGTGCTCTAACAGATGCACTTTACAATGTCTGTTTTCACTGCGTAGTTACGGATCTGGAAACTCTGGGCTTCGATCAATATTTGTCTTAACAACTTACGGCAATCCTGTATAGTATGAGGTCCTACATCAAAATACTGCTGCCTGTAGTTCTGATAATTCAACTCTTTCTCTCGAATGCACGAGATCTAATTCAAATCGGTCTGGCGGTTGTCTCATGAAAGCGTGCATGTGCTTCACGTCGGAGTTGTCCCCGAGCTACAGCTCGGCTGACAAAGAACATGAAGAAGAAAAGAAGACCAAGAGTAAAAAGAAAATACACTTTATTGAAATACGAGTACGAAAAGTAAAAATGCAAAATACAAAAACATACATTACAGTGTTTACACAAGGACAGGCAAAAATATCAACGCAGCTGTGAACAGTCTTAGTATAATACAGTAAAACTATAAGCGTTGAAGTACATCGCGTGATACGGTCCCGCTCGCGAGCCGCGATTACAAGGGCGTCGAAGGTCGAAGTTCACGGCGCCAAACGTCAAAATTTCCGAAAGCCCGGACGCCGTGGCAATGGTTACGGGTTTCCAGACATTTCCAGCACAGACGTACAGCGTACGCCACACCAGAAACATTTTCACTTGCCGACGTAGCATCTGTACCGTACGGAACGGCCACGAGTTCCGGGTAGGTATACTTGTCAACACAATCAATATAGGACTACAATCGACGTCTTCACGACTTGGGGCCTCCCGCGGCACATAGTCCACACGCGGTAACTTTCATAAACGGTGCCCATGTTCACTTATATTTACAGATAACCGGTATGAATATTTTGGATAGGTGTGAGAGAAGCATCCATCTTGCCAAAATTTGCAGGGGCAACTTGCACTTAACGGCGTCCCCAGGGGGGTCGTGTTACAAGCGGCGTAACGCACTGCGGCCACCACGCAGTTACCGGTGTTTCGCTCGCGCACAATTTTCTCTTCTTGGCGTGTATACGCTTTGGGATTCGCACTATACTTCACGCCTCGCATTACTTAAGATAAACGATCACTATGCGGTCCGTATTACACCGCAGGTACCGGTTTGCACGTACAAATGGGCACCTCTATCAAAGTTGCCGCGTTTAAGGGTAGTTGCTTGGCTACATCGCTATACACCCGCTTGCATGCGGGACGTCACTGGTCAGCGAGGTCCGGATCCTTGCAGTCCTGCTAGCACTGCCGGTTGTTCAGGCAGCGGATGGCCTTGAGCAGGCGTTCTCGGGTGGTGCGGCCCAGCTGTTCCTTGGCGAGCAGGCAGCCCCGGAAGATGCGCCGGCACAGCTGCAGGCTCCCGTGCGCCTGACCCATGCGCGCCGACAGCAAGTACGGCTGCCACGGGGCTTCTCCGTCGTGACGCAGGGACCTGCACGCGGGTCACGACGACGATGAGCGAGTAGTTTACGCGAGACAACCGACTACGGGGGCCGCATTCACAATTGCACGTATTGAGGAACAGAAAGATGTATTGGGAGTTTTTCACGTCCCTCTACAATTTTCTCATTTACACTTTTCATCTAATCATAACAATTGAGAAGTTGATTAGTTGATCAAAACTAATTATCTAATTAGGCGGAATTAAACGAACAGTATCTCTAAGCAACGGCAAACAACAGTCCCTTTGTTCTGTACAGCTACGTGGCATTTGCATATTTTAATCTCTAGCTGGGACACCGTGTATACTATTTGGCATTTACCGGCCGCCTGCGCTAACGATACGGCCGGCATCGACGTTCGCTGCAATTTACTCACGAAAGATTCGAGCGTGAGTGCTTTCTGTGAATACGGGCCTATAGGTAAGGGACCGAAGAAAGCTAAAATTATCACAGTTGTGCGGAATACTTGCTGCATGTAAAGAACAGTAAATGTAAAGTTGCATGTAAAGAATCGAGAACGACGCCAATACGTGACCTTGAATCACACACGGAACGACGTGAGAACGTCTATTTTCAAATGCCATGCCGTATTAGTAGGTAGATTTACTCGCTTCATTGAACGCAGCATACACATGGCACGACAATAAGTATATATATATATATACACTGCGAACGTCTTCTTTACATTTAGGGTTATCGACCCCTCTTCTTTCCTGCTTAATTGGACTCGGCCTGCCATGCACCTTAGGATTGCGAGCTACCCTCAATTTTACTTTGAATCGTTTGCGAGATAAAATGTGCTACGGACACGGGCTCGACGATTGTGCCGTGCAGGAGCTATATATACGGTTGCACTCACAGGATGAACTGGACGGCGAGCTCTCCCTCGCTGCCGTACTCTCCCGGCTTGGCGGCCGCCTCGCAGCTGGCACGCATGACGCACCGGTCGTCGTCCTGGCGCCGCACCAGGTAGAAGCCGCGCGACACCAGGTCCTCGGGGTAGCCCGCCTGGCGCCGCCAGCGACTGGAGTGAGCCGGCCTGAACGGCGTGCCTCGACGAGCGTCCGCGAAAGGGAGCATGCCGTTGTTGAACATGGGCCGGGACCTCATGTTGCCGCCCCTGCAGACAACGAAGGGTCACGGCTTGGTTAAGATTGTAGTTAAAGAAAACAACATATAAAGGGAACTTGTTGCAACATGGGGGCTATATTGTCACGATGAACAGCACACAGGAAAAAGGAAGGAATGGTGCATTGAGTTTTATTAATCGATTATGTTTTACAAGTTTAATAATGCAGATACAATGAATGTTACTACGTGCACCGGTGCCTTAATTTGATAACTGCAGTGTTCTTTATTTTTTTTTTTTACATTGGCAGAAAAAAAATGCGCGTCGGTGCAGTAGAGCCCATAAAGAAGTCCAAGAGCCAGATATTTTAAAAAAAATGTACAATGACCTCCGTATTCAGAAAGGCACCTTTACTCGAAGACCATTGTTGACTTTATCTAGATGACGCCTGACGTGTCCAAGACACTCATTGCGTTTCCTGAGGCGCTTTCACGTCATGCGTTTTAACGCGAAAGCGTTAAGGGCCCCGTGTAGGGAAAAAATCGGTTGTCAGACGTCGCTTCGCGAAAAATCTTTCCCAACCGCAACCACGCAACTAATTGAAGTAAAATGCATGGCAAAATCGTAAAGAACGACTCCAGAAGATAGTTCAATACCGGACCGACCCGTGACGGTGGTCCCCGTACATGCGCTGATTCCGAAGATTGGGCAATGTCGGGCCGCCCCGTGACGAAAGTGCACTTTGCCATTAAGGGGCCCACACACACACAGCTTCGCTGGTCATCTCTCTTCGCAGACTGGAAGAGCACTGAAATATTATTTTTTTCTTTCGTCTAGAAGCTGTCTAATGTAGAGCTCAAGTTCATGAAGCAAAATGCAATCTTGAAGATTTTAGTGTTGCCAAATAGTATTAACGTCGTATCGAGTACTATGATTACATGGTTCCGCCTACAGAATCAAGATAATCTTCAGATAACTTATCTCCATATGGTCAAGGTGACCGCGTCAATCTGCTGAAACAGAGAAATCACGATACGACTGCGATTCGGAAATTAAAAAAAAATGCGACGAACCTAAGGACAGCTTACGAAGTGACGCCTGTAATAACGCACCCGAGTCACAAATAATGGGCAAATCGAGGCTGGTGTACTCACATTGGTGCTCCATAACCAGCGTAGGCCGACTGGTGAAGGTTGGCGTGCGGAACGGCGCCCTGTTGGACGTAGGCGGCTCCGGGGTTGCCGTAGCGGCCACCTCCCCGGGCACCGAACAGGCCGACCATCAACCGCTGAAGTCCCGAGCCCAATGGGTTCCTCTGGCTCCGAACCACGCATGCCGCTTCCATGGCAAGCACGAACAAGAAGGCGATCTTCATGGCGACGACAAACTGCAGGGTGTGCGATAGACCAGTGAAAATCTGCGTGTGCCACTATAGCCCCCCGTTTATTAGTCTACCGTTGTCGAACTTTTTTCGCCTCTTCCTGTTGCTAATGAGTGCTAACGCCACAACGACTTGGCGTTGGGATAGTTGGCGATCTGAAATAAACGTGTTCTTGTTCCCTAGCGAAATGCACAACCCATTCGAGGGATCGGCCATGGATCCGGCGGTGAAAAAAACCTGTTATCCAATTTTTTGAATAAAATAAGTTTAAATAAGATAAGTATCTCAGAAATGGTATTTAAAGCGTCTACTGTTACATATATGAATAACGAACTATCTAAGTATTACGCCAAAAAGAATTAAGTGAGCATAACAAGTATTAAGAATTCTAGCCTGAAATTCTTTGTTTCATGCATTTTCATTGGTATATTTTCGGAATCACGCCGCAGTGAAGAAAGCTGACGTAGGTAAAATGGGGATTGTAGGACCATCGTGGGGCGCTACTGCGAGTGCATCTGCATATTCATTTAGGGCTAGGCCTTTGTGGCCTGGCCTTAAACAAACCAAACGAACGAGACGTAAGTGTCTTGAGAGATGAGAATAGACAGCTTGTAATGAATCTGGTAATTTGCATGTGGTTAATGAAGGCCAGACAGACAATCAGTTTTAAGTTAGTAAAGCTAAGACAATTGCCAATAATTCCGCCTGAAAGATAGGCGTGACGTCAGTAAGCCGAATATAAAAAAAAATACAATTGAACAAGTGATGCTTCACAGACGGAAGCATCACTTGCTATAACGGTCTTTGTATCCAGCTGTGCAAGGTGGTATTTCAAGATACCATTCAGATGTTGATAAAGCAAAGTTTTAGCATTGTTTCGAAATATAACACCAAATTCAGATTTAGCGACTGGAACAGAGGAATTTGGTAAGACCATCTCGCAAAGATCAACATTTAATCGGTCCGATAGTTTTTGTACGAAAACAACTTGAGGGCAACGTGAGCGATACCATTGGTATTTTAAAAAATGAGGCCGGTACGTTATTGAAAACGTATTGTGACCTCCTCTGTGATGACGCATATATCTGTAGTAAAGTTTGTACTGTTAGGATATGAAATCGCGTGAGAAGAGAAGGCAGGCATGCTTCTTGATGTAAGCGACAAAGTTAGGACGCCCAAGACACAAACGTAATGGCTCTCGTTCTAAGAGAACCAAAGGCCAAATTTTGTATGCAGGTCCGCTAGAAAACAAAACGCAACCTAACTTCATTATCGGCCGAACATGCATGGTGCGATATATGACAATGAGGGCATGCCGACGCAATCTTGATCGATTGCTGCTAAGTCTATGCAGCATACCTACTTCGCATGCTCCCTTTGGGCTAATGTGCTCTATATGCGGACTGAAAATAAGCTTTTCGGTGT
This sequence comes from Dermacentor andersoni, assembly GCF_023375885.2. Taxonomy (NCBI): domain Eukaryota; kingdom Metazoa; phylum Arthropoda; class Arachnida; order Ixodida; family Ixodidae; genus Dermacentor; species Dermacentor andersoni. Next base: position 78,213,917 of record NC_092816.1, read on the forward strand.
ACATTTACACCCAGATATTTAAGTGAATTGAGCTGTGGGGTACTTTCTTGTCGATAAAGAATCACAATTTGCACGGGAACGCTTTGAGAAAAATTAGGATGGCGTTTTTCCGATAAGATAGGTTAATGACATCAAGCCACAATTCTAGGCGGCTCATATAGTAGTGTACAGTTTGACAGAAAGCATGTAAATCTACCGATGCAGCAAAAAATGTTATCCCGTCGGCGTATACATGTACATCCTGTTGCAAAGGTACAGTACTAAGTTAAACATTAAGCAGCAATGGCGATAATACTGGTCCTTGTGGTAGACCTCTTGACTGTAGTTACTTTAATGAAGACAATCCGCGTTGAGAGCAGAAAAATTCCCTGCCGTTAAAAAAAACCACGCCACAAAATATTTTGGCAGACCAGCATGCTGAAGCGAGTTTGTTAGGCTTACATGTTCTTCACTGTCATACGGCTTAGTGACAGTGATATTCAAAGTGACTAAGGCTGTATATTTTCTCTGACGTCGATATAGTTGAATACGACTTTCTACGTCGGCATGGGCACACCCAATCGAGCACCCACGTCTGAAGCCAATTTGGCATGGACTCAAAATCCTGTATCAGCATATATGCGGTAGTGTAAGATTCTTTCGATGAGTTTTACTAGGTTAGATGTAAGAGATATTGACCTAATGTTATCTAAGACATAACCGGCACCTTGCTTTCTTTAATAGTAGCTTTGCTTTTGCAAGTCTCCATTCCGGAGGAATCCATGAATTTTTAATAGAATTGTTTACCATGTTTAAGTAAGGCGTGCGGCAAAATCTTAAAGTTTGTAGTATTGCCGTAGTAATGCCACCGGGGCCTGACACGGAATTAGGCAGCAGGCTAGTAGATTTTTCAGCTCCGATACTTTAACTTCTTCGAAGTATTCAGCATGAGTAGGTGGCATAGCGCGACAGGGCAAAATTGTCTGCAAACTACATTCTAGACCTTACTAGACCCTCTCCCGCATTCCCCGTGTTTTCCCTGGAATTCTAGACCTTTGTAACTTCTTCGAAGTCTTCAACATAAGTAGGTGGCGTAGCGTGACAGGGCAAAATCGACTTAAAGCGACGTCCTGGACCTTTAGCAACATCTTCCAGTAATTTGGCCAATTTGCAGGGTGTTGGAACTGCAGGGTCGACGTTTATTTGTGCCGGAAGGACCTTTTTATTTCTCAGGAATCGAAAGAGTGCTTTTCTGTTGGCCTTTGAAAGAAAGTCGAAGTGCTTACAATCAAAGTTGTCTTTCGCATTTGCAACTGTTCTCTTAAATGTTGCTGCCTCGAACTTATCGTTCCTCCAATTGCTAGGACACTGGTTATGAAATAGCTTTTGCAACGCTGCTTTTCTTATCCTGTAATCGCGTGAGCACCCTGCGTGCCACCAAGGATTAGAAGACCCACTTCTGCTGGAGTGCACAGTGAATTGAGGCTTTTTACGGATTCTTTTAGAACATAAAATGAATGTATGGCTTTTTCTTCTTCATTATCCCATTGCTGATTATATAAAGCCGTGTGTAAGACCTTTTTTAATGCGCTGATATTAACAAAACTATTGGAGTGCGCAGTAATTTGAATCACTGGGCGTACAAGCTCAAAAAGTATAGGAAGGTTGTCGCTGCTTGTACCTGAGTTCATAGCAGACTATGTGCAAATAAACAAATTAGAGCTAGCGAAAGTGAGATCTAACGTGGAATGTGACTTATTACAAATAAATGTAGGTAATCTTGCGTTAATGCATGATAAATTATAGTTAGCAGCTCAATCCCACAAACAAATAGGAGTTTGGGAAGTCCGGAAAAAATGATTTTTCTTCGGGACATAATTACTCTATGTATAGGACACTAGTAACCAGCATGCCTCCGGGGAAATAAGCATTCTCAGTGGGATACGGCCTGGAATATAAATGTCTATAGCTGCAATTTCACTTTCTGAAGTGATAAGCTGGTAAGCCATTTTAAATGCCCAGAGGTGCAATTTCTTGCAATGCAAGACATTTCTTGCAGTGCAATGATGTTAGAGGAGCGTATGGTACAGAGGTAGTGTAAGTCAATAGCAGTGGAGTATACGGAACGGCCATACCACTATAATATTTTAGCGTACCTATGGTGAAGTTAGACCGGCATCAGAAACTGCTCTGTCTAGGATGCTATCTTACAAGAAGTATATTTTGTTGTAATATTCTTTTCTGGCACTTGTTTTGTCTTCATTTGATTCCTGTTCTGCTTGATACACAGGAGAGGTCTCGCTAGGGCGAATTTTAGGAGGGCCTGGGTACGATGTTTCAGCATCATTCACGTCTGAAGGCACTGGAAATTTATAGGCCACAGTCGGCCTTGCAACCACCTGAAGTAGTTGAACCATTTTGTGGTAACCATTAATGACAATGACTCCGATAGGCTCGCAAATTGTCCTCTGTATACTGCCGAAGCTATGACATCAGAAAGCGATGCGTCTACCAGATATAAGATAGCCGACTTGCTGCACCGGCATACCCGCGAGATCGCTCTGCAATGATAGAACGGCCTTCCCGTCTTGAACATCTATTTTGCTCAATTATTTCTAAACTTGTTATGCAGCGAACGGGCACCACAATCTGATTTCTACTTTCACGAGTTCTGTTCCCAGTTTGGAGTATTGTCCACCAAGCAATCAGGAACGAAAACCATGAGTTGTCGTCATCCGCCCTCAGATTTTGTCACACATGACACCGTTCCTGTTGATCACCGTATGTTCTTCTTCCTAAGTCCTGGTCTTCTGCGCCTTGACTTTACTACTTCAAAGATTCAACCGAGCCCGCCTTTCTTTCAAATTCTATTGGTTTAACAACTTTCTCTCTTGGCAGGGAAATAAAGAAAAAAACTTTCGAGTAAGACTTTTACAGATATAGCGGAATATCTCAACGAGACTAAGACAAGGTTCGCTGGCAACATCTCGCGAATAGCGACATCGCGGTGAGGAATAATCCACACGTCTTGTCGTTGATTGAAAGTGCAGTGCAGAACCACATTCGACATGGATGAAAACCGCGTCACATGGAATTAACAGGATGATAGGCGCGTCTAGCGTGTTCGTCGAATGTTCAGCTAAGTCTGTCTTGCTTGAATTAGGCCTAAGAACCGCACCTTCACAATTTTCACTCCTCGAAAAGCAACGCAATCGACTTTTTACCGGGATATGAGCCTCTATATCCGCGCCGAACTCTTCTGGTGAATTCGTTCACCGTGCAGGATTCTCGGCATGCTTCTGAGAAGGGATAGGTGTAGTGCTGTTTGGCAAAAAAATATGTCGTTGAGCTTTCAGTGACTCTTGAGACCTCGGACACGCTTTTCGCCAGCGCTAGGTGCGTGTCACAATAAAAAAGGAAAGAAAGCTGTGAATTGCGTCGCTGTCTTTTCAACTTCGCATGAAAGAGTAGTAGCGTGCAGTGGCTCTTAAGCGCTTAGCAAGACCTGCTTACAGAACTCAGTCAGTGTACTCACGGTGCGAACATGTCAGAGTTTGTAGGCAGCAAGTATCACAGCATGTGAACAGCGGTCAGCTTACATGGACGGTGGGCGTCTAGCTCGCGAATAATGACACCGCAGACGGAAGCGTGAACGCGCAAACTCTCGGCCGCAACTACCAACATTATTTGCAACGAGCTCATCCTTCCTTCTCTTTATCAAAAGTGAAGCACAGTTGTAATTTCTCCACTCCACTGCCTATGAAGGCAATTCTACGGTAGCTCTGCACAAGAAAACGTAACCGTAGCAACAACTTACCTGGAGTACTTCGAGCCCGACGATGTATCCCGGCGATGCCACGTGGAACGCTATATACTCCAAGTCAGGCTACTCCACCGCGCAGTGCAAATCGACTGACTGGGGAAAACACAGTGCCGTCCCCGTAAATAAAGAAGGCGAAGCTCCGCCCTCAGAAAAAGATCACAGAGGACCACCGCTGAATGGTTGGGAGCGCCGTGGCTGCACAGGTGGCGTGACGATCACGTGGTCAGAAGTCGTACGATGTGAACTATGCCCACCTGTCTTGTGCGCTCTGTAGCGTGGGCCATTGTGGAGTCTATGGACTCAAAAGAAGAGGCGAGGGCGCCGATGTTGGTTGCTGCCCGTCGGTCGAGACACGTGACTAGAAAGCAGTCGACGTCAGCAGTGCCCCACCTTATCCCCTCCCCACCTTTTCCCCTGGCTTTCTGCAGTTTCCAAGAATGTTGCTTTGTATAGCAGTTGCAAAAGAAAGGATAAAAAAAAAAAGTTCTGTCGGGGGAAGAGCGCGGGGTACCAGTGATAAGCTCGAGTTCCAAGTCCATTACTTGGCCCCTGCTTCCGCAGGCAGCGAGTACGATCCCTTAGCACGAAGGGGGGCGACCGGACAGTGGTTGATAAGGCATACTGGCCGCCACGTCTTTCCTATTTCTTCTTTCTTGTCACATTCCTTCGTCCCTGCGCATTACTTCCTCTCTTCCTTTCTGCCCCGGAATCAGCCGCGCTGTGAAAAAAAGAAAAATGGACGTGTCACCTGGAGGCAGCTATAGATGACTCCCACCTTAACTTAGCTGTGACCATGCGGCAAATGCAAATTGTTTTCTATGCTAACACGAAATATCGTTAGTTAAAATAAAAAGCGCCGATACCTTGCGGTGTGGTCGTTGTTAGTATTGCGATATTGTCGTTTCTGACGTAAAGCTCCTACGATGTGGCCGTGAATATCTATATCAGTGCTGTGGAATGCACGAGGTCGCGTGTTTCTTTTGTTCTTCTTTCTCTTCACGCGGTTTAACAAACGAGGAGCTGTAGAAACGCCTTCACTTTGCAGGTCTGTCCTACATTGAGTTCTATCACTGGATGATTTTCACGCGTCTGGGCCTATTCTCCGAAAACCTGATAAATTTCTTCTTGACAGTCTTGTGTAAAAGCGTCGATGGGTGAAAAAAGTCATGGCGCAGGCTTCACAATCTCTTTTATCATTACTGAGTTTTTTTTTATGTCTCAGCAAAGCATCTGGATTACAAAGAGCACTCGTGTTTATAAGTTCAGAATTGCGTTCTGGCCCCTCACCAAGCAGCGCGAAAGGGACCTTTAATTATTACTGCGTTGACTGAAGCACAAACTGGACAAAAAATGGATCAAATGGTTGTTCGTAGGCTAGCTGCACTCTATTCTCATCGGAGAAAACTCCAAACGTGGGAGTACTGGCAAACATGGGCTGGGAGTCCTTCGAAGAACGGAAGGCACTCAGCAAAATTTATTTCAGGAAACGTCTGCGCAATATGAAGGAAACTAAACGGGCGGCTATAAGGTTTTTTGGTACTTACGTAGTAATAAACGTGAATTAACAGCGGAGTAAGAAGAACCACGGAACAAAGCAGTAAATACTACATTTACGGCGCGAACCGTCCACGTGTTACCGTTGGTGGTTATACTTTCCGCCAAATTAGCTGTCTTTCGGGGCCGTTTGCAGCCTAATATATGAAGCTGGCTCTGTAGCTAGTTCCTGGCGTCATAGCAATTTTTTTCTGCCCACGGGAAAACATGAAGTGCCTAAGACATACAGTTCCATAGGCGCTATAATATACAGCTGCGTCAATTATAAGCACACAATTAATCTATGTTGTCGTATGTCGCGTTCCCGCGATATGACGCATTGTCACTTCCGTACAATCACTCACATATTCGACTTCGCGTATATACTATCGATATGGCACCACGTGGCTCGTATGCCGAGCCACGAGGACTGCCTGCTCCTTCGCAGCTAAAGGCACATGGATTATGTTGGGGCATTTAGATGACTCGACATAACGTAGCTAAAAGTACTATTATGAAACGACAGGGCAATAAATAATGACTAAAAGTTCGACTTCGTCACTATCAACTGTATTGTTGAGGCTCAGCGCACACGTGGTTACCGAGAGACAGCAGGCGATAAGGTGCGTACAAGCTAACGAACATGGCAACGGGTTTCTTTTTTCTTTCTTTCTTTCTTTAGCTCTAGCTATATCTGGGAGGTGTACTCAGCGAGAAACTCGTCAGTCTTGGTGTTGAAGATCAAAGTTCAGCTTCCATTTTCTGAATCTAATGCGAGCTAATATCACCGGCACGCGCCGTTGGTCGCGACTCGCCGAATGTGCCCCGAGAACTGTCTGTTCATTGGAAATGCCTAATGCGAGCGCGTTTATACCCCAGTGTTCTTTTTCAGCCAAGGCTTAGCTTAAATACAACGTGAAGCCGGACAGCTAAGGGCGATTCCTATAAATTTGGGCTGCGGTTTCAAGCAGCAAGACGCAAACTATAGTGCACTGCAACACGGCACTCTGGCGGGTGGCACAACAGTAAAAGTTTATGAATGAATATATATATATATATATATATATATATATATATATATATATATATATATATATATGGCTATACTTCGTCACGCATTACGGAAGAAAGGTCAAAACTATTCAAGCTGCAATTACTGCATCTTGCTGCATCTCGGAAGCAGCAAGCACTTCGTTCTGATGAGAAAATTGTCTTAAGTTTATTAAGGAATCCACAAGGACGTGAATTTATCTTCTTTTTCTACTGACCAGGTCCGTTCAAACTGACATTCTTTTTCGTGTGCACGCTAATTCACAGCGACTGTTGCGCATTAGTAAAGCCATACAGTGTCTTGTAATTACTAGTACTCACGAGTTTTACTAAATAGATCTTGATACAAAAGATTTCCAATAAATATTATATCTCACTGGCGTATTTTGCTGGCGGCGCCACCTGTGCAAAAAAAAAAAAAACCACATGTTGAGCTGTTTCACGTCATTTCCAACATTTGTCAGATGTTGCGCCACAAAACATTACAAAGTGGGCAAAAACGCGGTTAGATTCTTCCTCGAGATTTGAGTGTTTGGCTGAGTCTAGTCGCTGCGCCTACCCCACATTCCTTCAAGCACACAAGTTTGCAACAAGGCCTTCAATGTAGTTCTAAAGCATCTCATTCAATTGTGGCTGCTGAGAGAAAAAAAAAATATGCAGATTCCACGCAGTGTGTGAATCGATGTAAACCAAGCTTTCTGTGCTGTTGGCTTTGATTGAGGATATTTAGCGCTGATGCGATGGCGAATCTAATTTCTTCAGCGTTCAGTCCAACACGAGAGTGGTGAATTGACGTTACTTTCTGGGCACCACTGCTGTTTGTCTGCTAGCACACAGAACACACAGGGAGAGGTGTTTGCTTGAGACGTTGTTGTACGCCATATTTCCGGTACCATAACCATACCATAACCTCTGAGAGGGTTGACACATCGCATCGTGGTAGCAGTATCAAACTTTAGTTGAATTATGGGGCCGTACATGCCAAACCCATAATCGGATCATGAGGCACGCTGTAGTGGATTTTCCGTAATAATTTTGACGCCATGGTGTTCTCTTAACGTCTAAGTACATGAACCCTAAATCTAAGTACATGAGCGTTTTTTATTTCGCCGCCATCGAAATGAGGCTGCTCCGACCGGGTTAACATCCGCGACTTCTAGTAATGAGATGGCCACAAAGCTACCACCGGGGCAGGAAGTGTTGATTTCACATGCGACCGCTTCCGTAATGTCGCCTAGGCCCTGTATACGCTTTAATTATTACCGCTCGGCTAGAACCTGCACGCCCTGCATAAGTTGTCCGCTTTACATATTTGCGGGGTGTATATTTTTTAGAAATGGTAGGAACATACCGTACCGTACCTTGAACCCAAATTCATCCCGTTTCCCCTTAACCGCTGTAGTGTCTAGTAGTAGCGTTTCCTTGCCATCTCACTTCACCTTTTCTTTATTTCCCCCTCCCCCCCTTGTATGGGAACTGCGAGCGAAGAGTGGCAAGGCTGTTATTCCCTCGTTTCGCATCGGCGTCGTTCTACGCATTCCCTCCCCTCCCCCCGCTCCTCGGAAAACTTTGTCTAGCTTCCCCGTGGGCTTGCACGTTGGTATAAAGGTAAGCCCTGCAGGTTCTGCAAAGCTTTCACATTAGGCTCTTGACATGTGGAATGGTCCGTGACCCCCTCAGGTCACGGATCCTTACAGCTGTGAAGAGGCTAATTTAGCGACGCCCAGGGAGCTCCGTAGGGTATCGTGCATATTCGACGCGGTGCAAAAGCCAAACGAGTTTCTCGCGTCTCTCATCTCGAGGGTACTATGATTACTCCAAAAAGAAAGTTGGCAACGTGGGGGTGCAAGCATTATGCGAGTGCGATGAATACGCGCGTAAATACGATACATATTCGAGCGAGAATACCGCGTACTGGAAATCACGTGTTTCAAAATTTACTGCGCGTCGGAATGTACTCGACATTCGGTTTGTTGCGCTCAGTTTGGAGTGCTACAGGTCACGCAGCCATCGCACCTTTCACTGCAGTCGGTCAAAAAAGGCTCGCTCATTGTTTGCTGCTAATCCTATCGTTCAACCGGCATCTCGCGGAATAGGGCAAACACTGCTCTGCCAAACACATAGCAACTCATCACGTGGGAAAAGGAAGTTTCGAGGTATCGTTGTACCAGCCTGGAAATTAGGAGGAGCCGCGAGACAACTTCTTTGTGGACTTCAAAAACGCTCCCACAGTCACCTGTTAGCAAAAGTGGACTTCCAGGAAAATTCTGGCCCCCAACTTCATCTGCAATTCTGGGCACAATGGCACAATAGCCTAACCTGCTGGCTAAGGGGCATGCAGTCATGATGTACTCTGCACGGCTTCCCTGCGAACTTCCACGTTCGTAGAAAGGCAAGCGCAGCAATTTCTTAAAAGCTGCAGCAGAACTGATAGTTGGGCGAGTTGGTGCGAATTCATAGTAAAATATTTTTGCGCGCACAATTGACAAGGACACAGTGAAGGGGGACACACGAGCGCTTACTCACGACTATGTTATTTTCGGAAAGACATGGAACATATAGACCGTTTTTTCGTAGGCGCCGCCATATTGTGAACGCAGTGGCGCCGCCTATGAGCAGCGCCATACTGGCTTGGGTGAAAGCGGTCTTTTGCATGGCAGGTATACGCTTGGTGGTAGGTTCTGGCGTTTGTTTTCGCGGTCGTGCGGTCTGTTTAGTATGACGTGCGTCTTCTACGTGGTAAACGGTTCAGTGAGACGTGCTGGAGTGGTTTAAGGCGTCATGGCCGGAATTTCTGCTGGCGTTGAGGTGTAGAGAACACGCAGCGCGATGTGTGCTCGCATATTTGAGCCTACAATCAGCCTCGGAGATCAATTGTGTATTTCTAAATGTTTCAATCACTAATGTGACCTTATTGCAGTATTATCCTCTATTTCTAAGCTGCGGTGTAGGGGCCTTAAAACATACGCGACGATCGTAACAGAATGGGTACTGTTCTGCTACGAAAGGAGCTGTGCTGTTTGACAAGCGTTCAAACTATTCACTGCAGGTTACATTGCGTGACTACTTGGTTGGATGGGTGAGGTTTCCACCCATGAATAAAATAGTTTTGGCTAGTAATAGCAGCATACCTTACAGTCTGAATTAAGCTTGTCCAACAAAGCGACCGTTTACGAACTGCGCGAGCGTCCTAAGCAGTAGTAGGTGCTGGATTACAGATATCTCTGTTCTATATAGCGCATGGTCCAAGCATACGGCATCAGCTGGTATATATTTACAAACGTTGTGCGGCGTTAGCCCGTTTTCTCGTGCTTTTTAGAGAAAGAGGATGATAACCGAATTTTTGTTTTTCGGTTTTGTTCGTTCAGTTCTCTACGACGCCCTCACACGTATTACGGAAATCTTGCGCTCATGGAAATTTTGCGCTGAAAAATAGCCATCGCATTCTTTTTATGCGAACCGTCTCATATATTATGGCTGTATACAGGCCAAAAAGGCAATGCCAAAGCACACAGCTTCTATGTGTATCGTGCTGGCTCACCAACCGCAGTGGTCGCTGTGTTGAGAAGCGCCATGGGCCTCATGCAGCAAGGCTAGCGTAGACATATGGTAATTTCAAGCATACTAGACTTGAAATGCGTGAGAACGATGCCAGTGTATCACAAATATTTGATAGCGCCTGCCGCTCAGATGTTTCGTGGTTGCCTTAGGTTGGCCGTGCACGAGCATGCGCTCTTATGTTTTACTGCCTACGCCAATCGATCAGACAGTGAGCTGATTTACCATTTAATGTTGGTAATACAGAGACGCCGGTTTTCTTTGTTGAATTAAAATCGATATAAGCAAAATAGTAAACAACACATACACGCACCGCGACTGATAATGATCGTACACCACGGCTGATTATGCGTGTCACATTTTTGCGCCCCCAAGACATATTTCTGCCTACAGCAGTTACCGATGCACCGAAAGGCTTCCCTGACGACCTTATATCAACGAACATGGCGTAAATTTCACAAAGTAAGATCTAAAACACCTCGAAATCGTTCCTCAGCACGCGACAGCAATACTTTCAAGCAGCGCCGCGCCGGATCGCCCAAGCCAGAGAGGAGGAAAGGCTCTCCGCGCGCCCTTTCCTCCTCGCCCGATAAAACGGTCTATATACCCCAGCTATCAGCGCTGAGCATGTGCAACAAGAGTGGTCAATAAAACAGAAACAGATTAAAAACAGATTAAGAAGGTTCAACCAGTATTTAAAAAAGCGAATTCATTTTCAGTGATTACAACCGATGGTTGGCTTATGCATCTTTCAGCGCACTTTTTGATATGAAATGCTTCTGTAATTTCACGTGTTAGTTTATCTTTATCTGAAAACAAAATGTCAGTGTTAAAAAATACCGGATCACAATGACATAGATTGCAGTGGTTCGACAACTGCGAATGATTTTCTTTACCAAGAGAACGTTCATGTTCTTTTAGACGGGTGTTTATGCACCGACCGGTTTGTCCTATGTACATGTTGCCACAGGTCAATGGAAGCCGGTACACAACACCTATTCTGCATTTTGTGAATTTTTGATCGTCTTTTAGACCGCAGCTGCATTTTTTTACCCTACTGTCTAATTTATTGGAAATAGCTTGGCACAGTTTTTGCACCTTGTTAGGAGCACTGAAAACCACTTCAACGCCATACCGGCTGGCAACATTCTTTAGCCCATGGGAAAAATAATGCGCGTAAGGTAGAACTGCAAGGCGTTTTTTGTTCGTGCTAAGCCTGTTCCTTGAATCTGTGGGTTGTACACCCTTTACCATTTTTATTACCTTTTCGGCCACTCCGACGATAATGTGTTCCGGGAATCCCACCGAAGCTAGTCTTGTTACCTGATTAGCAAAAATGTGCCAGGGGGAGTTTCTAATCATGCCCTGCATTTACCTCAATTTCGGGATTATGAAGGCTCTGTTGGCGATAATATTGACGCTTTAGAGGTTCTCGAGCACTAATCTATCGCTTTAGGATGACTTAATATTTGCCTTCAGTGTCCCTTTAAGTACGCACGATGTAAAGGAATTTTTGCACCACAATGATGCGCATTCTCGTCCTTGATTTCACGCTTGTCATATTTTTTTTCTTCTTTTGGTTGGTGTAAAAAAAGTAAACTAATTATATATATATATATATATATATATATATATATATATATATATATGAGTGTGCGTGTGTGTATGTTCTTTCGGTGGGGGGGGGGGGGGTAGGAGGGGAGGGGGTTGTGCTTATCGCAGAAGCTGCAGAACGTTTCGTCTGCTTGCTGTTTGATTGGGATTGCAAATACACGGACGCTGGAGCTCGCTCGATAGCGCATACACGCGGCATACGCGTGCGGCGTTAGGGCGAGTGTCTCCAGAGACGCGGAGTGTGTTTAGATGCAAAAACGACAGATTGAAGGGGGTGCACCATCAACGGCTTTGGTGGCGGAGCAGAGGCTGGCCAGTGCATGATGCGTGTACACACAATTTTAGCACACTGGTGGTCTTGATAAGCTAATGTGTCACTGGTCCAATGAAATCGGGCAGTAAACGTCGAGAACATTGTGTAATATTTCACTGGGCGATGACTAGCGCCAACGACTTCCCGTCGAACGGAGGGTGCGGGTAGTTTTCTGTAAGCTTCCACCTATAGTGGACGTGTCAATTTCGCTTGCTGCTGAAGTTCTGATTGGCTAGTACGCGTCAAAAGGAGACAGGCGCCTTCAGCCAATGAGAACTTTAGCAGCAGACGAAATGGACATGTGCACTAGGTGGACACTTTCAAACTAGCCCCCCCCCCCCCCCCCTTCCATACCGTGCGACGCGTGCAACGTCACTGTGGCGGCGCTCCACATGAAACCAGCGTGGTGAGACGCCTGGTATAGCTGCCAGGGCGGTGTTCCTTCTGCCCAGCAGGAGTTACCTTGCGCGCTGCGTCGCGTCAGCACGCCGCTCCCGCATATATAGACCGTTCGGGTAGTTCGAGTGCGACGCTCAACATCAGGTGGCCGCGTTTACATGAATGCGACAACAGGCGCATCGCATCACATCAACTTTCTAGCGCATCGCATCCATGTAAAACGGGCCTAATGCGCTTGGAAATAGCGCGTCACATTAATGCGCCAGACCGAGGTGGATTGACACGAGTAAGTCGACTTTCGCAATGCATGTAAACGCGATCGCATCGCATTAGGAATTCTGGGAAATTGAATGTGCTGCTGATCTGCTGCGCTCGCCGAGCTGCAGCGGGACGCCGGAAGCGTCTGATGCGCTGCTCTGCCTTTCGATGTGCGACACCGCGCGCGCCACCATCGCACCAAGGGTAATGCGCTACATGTAAACGCTGGCGCATCGCATCACTCGTGATGCACTATAGGAAAGGTGATGCGCTACTGGCGCATTCTGTCGCATTCATGTAAACGCGGCTAATGCTCACCCTTCGGGTGAAACTACCAATTCTGTTTAAATGAAGCATTTCCTTGCCCAATGAGAGCCAAGGTCAAACGCGAGGCCACACATGGTTGCAGAGTTTGTACTTTAAAAAGCACTTCACCGAAGGCGAATTTGGTGCGGCGTGCATGCACATAGCGCCTGCGAGCGGCTCTGGTTCCGAGTGAAACTCGTCAGTGTGTCGCCGCCCCGCGCATGTTGCGACCATCGGGCGAGCGTTTTCCCGGGAGGACGTGAGTTCGTTTAGGGCTGCGCTTCGCGTGCAGGGTAAAGATGCTTCGATTTGACAAAGATAATTAGCGACGATGGTTTCTGCCATAATATTTAGTACTAATTGTTCAAGCACGTTTGGGAAGAGAGTTTCATTGCCGGAAACTTTCCCATCACCTCGTGCTATTGTCCTACGGTCACCATTGCACACTTTGTTGTCTGCGGACAAGCCGCCCATATATATAGTAATCAAACGTTTCCAATTTAATTCCCTTAGAAAGAGTCAGTCCGGCTTTCAAGTAATCTTACCGCATTCATTTTGTGTCATTAATCTGTTGCCTACAGCGCTGCGTTTCAATGCAGGGTCAACTGAGACGACATTGCAAAGAAACGCGACTTTTTGGTTTTTGGTTGCAAAATGCCTTTCGCACGCATGTGCAGTAGCAGCTTTGCAAGTGGTGAGATTGTGCTCGTGCACGCGCAGGCGTCTGCGCCAGCACGCGACTGAGTATGAAAAAGAGTCTCCCTTCACACGATGAACGTCGCCGATAATGAGTTTATGGTATGGTACGGAGAACTTTATTGGGTCCTGAAGGTCAACCCTACGTTGACGCGGGCCGCGCCCACGTTGGGACTGTCTTTAGCATTAAATAAATAGATCGGCACAACGCATTGCCGCTGTCGAAACGAGTTACGTATGACGCGTGGGCTGCAGCGGGACTCCTCTTTCGCGATTCAATGATGATGATTTATTGACACCCCTTTAAAACGGGGCGGTGACAAATAGTCACCCAGCCTGCTTGACTTAATCAGGTATGCTATACGTGATTTTCATTCTAGCATTTCTCTATACATATCCTTAATCTTTTTAATCTTCCTCAAGATCTCTCTGTACACCTTCCCTAAGAACACTCGGCAGCATCCACGATTGTTACAGGGGACTGCTTTGCCGCCCTCGTGACCTGGGTCTGCCGCCGCTGGCGACGTGCGTTTCCCAGCCGGCATTAGGCGTATGTCGGAGAGCTGTATAGGGCGGGTGCAGGATGCCGATTGAAGTGCAGCCTTTATGCGGCTTCGGAATCCCGAGATCGGAATGGCTCCCCGCTACTCAGCTCTGGTTTTAAAGCGAAGCTTTCTTTGCCCCTTCCTTCGACTTTCCCATTGCTGCTGCTGCTCTGGGCTCCTGTCGCGCGCACCGCGTCGAGGGGAAGGGGTGGGTGGGTTCAGAGCGTGTATATATATTACAGGCACGAGTAAGAGAGGAAAGGCGACGGGAGAAACTCGTTTTCACCCCGCCGCGTCGAATGTGCACAATGCCCTCTGGAGCTCCCTGGCCGTCGCCACATTAGCCGCTTGACAGCTGTAATTATCCGTGACTCCCCTCAGAAGCACTGCAGAAACTCCAGCGCTTCCCTTTCTACTAACGTGCGAGGTCAGAGAGGACATAGATAGAACTGTAGAGGAGAAGATGGGGAGGTAAGAGAAGATAATAAAGACCACCATGCATTCGTTCATTGTGAACGAGGCACCTGTATTGGCCGCCGAAACGTCAATCTCTGTTTTGAATTTTTTCAGTTGGCGAGTGTACGTTTATTCAGCCATGTTCTTTCCTCGCCAGACAAGTTTTCGTCAAACCCTAGACTTCATGGAAGAGAAGAGGCAGTTGCCAAACAAGAGAGAGAGGAGGAGGCGACGTGAGAAGGCAAGGAAACCCCACGACTATATGACAGCGGTTGCTGAAAACAGGCTAAGCGTTGATGCTATTTCAGAAATTTAACGCCATGCAAATATGTCAAGTGGGCAACTTACGCAGGGCGTGCATATGCAGAGCCGCATTAATTAAAGCCAACCGCAGGGTCCAAACGACACTACGGAAGCGGTCGACCGCCAAATCAACACTTCTGTACCCGCCGCGTTAGCTTTGCGGCTATGGCGTTGCTAGAGGTCGTTGATTTAATCCCGATCGCGGCAGCTGCATTTCGATGGGAGCGAAATAGAAAACGCACGCGCACGTAGATTTACGGACACGTTAAAGAACATCCCGATCTAAAAATTAATCCGGAGTCCGCACCTATACGACTTGCCTTATAGTCCGAGTGTGGTTTTGACACGTACAGCCGCATAATCCAATTCAAGTTTAATACTTCTGTCACGATGCGATGTGCCAAGCGAGGAAATGACAACGCTCAACACTCTGAGAGGTTATAAAATATGGCACACAACAACGCCTCAAGCAAACACCTCTCCCTGTGTGTTCTGTGTACTACGCAGACAAAGAGCAGTGGTGCACGCAAGGTAACGTTTAACATCAACTCACCACTCTCGTGTTAGCCTAAACGTTGAAGAAATTAAGCTTTAGCCGTCAACATCACCGCTAATTATCGTCAATCAAAGCATCCAGCACAGAAAGCTTCGCTTACATCGAATCCCATAGTGCGTGGGATCTGCATATTTTTGTTTCTTTTCTCTCTCACAGCGTAACCGTTACACGTCCAAAGTGTCTTGTTACGCGCACCGGACTTGGGGGCGACTTCGTGATTACAGAACCGGTCTCGGCCTGAACGGTAACCGCTTTCTAAAATAATTGGTTCCCGAGGTTAATGACGACCTCGATGGCTTTGGCGCAAACGCACTAAGCGCGCAGTGTACTAAGGAGGACTGACCCAAAATCTGGCGGTGCAGGCACGATTGCAGTATTGGCGCATGGACTTTCAAACCTGAATAAATGAAGCTCAATAAGAGAAACGCGAATTAGTAGACAGACGTTGATGAAATATTTTGTTAGTAGTAATATATCCCGGAAAAATAATGCCTCTGATTTCTTTTAGGCTACAACCTAAAGCGATCTGTCGATCGCTTTCTGCATTCCCCACGCTATCATCGTCATTGCCCATGCTATCATCGTCAGCGGAAGAGAATAACAGAACGTTTTGAGGCAGCAGCAACAACATAATAGAACGGTGCCTCGCGCAACTCGGTCCCCCCCAAACCCTGTGGACAAAGCACCCAACGCAGTTCGACCAACATGGACTCGTCTTCCGTATTCGTAAGTTAATAATCGCCTGACGTACTGCGGCCAACAGAAATTCTGCGGCCCACATCGCGTCGTAGCTGTAGAGTAAGGTACACATAAACAACCGATGCTTCTACAGGGTATACTAAAGAATATGCCGGATGCTCTCTTTAGCCAGATTCGAGCGTTTAGAGAGGAACTATATGTACCTGCTAGAGAAGAGAAGAAAATTAGCTTTATTTGTCTTCAAAAGCACAACATAACACGTTAGCTCTAGATTGATGACCTTCGTTGTTCAGGAAGGGCTTCAAATTAAGATGGGAGTTGTAACTAAGATATGTGAACTGCTTATTGTTACGTGATTTCTATTGCACACCGTCTTCGATGTTCGAGGACATGTGGTACGATATATATGTATATACATATATTTCAATATTGTGTATGATAACGTTGGCCTCATTTTGCCCTTCTTGACATTGCTATGGCGAATGCGCCAATGTCATTTCGCAGTCTAAATAGCACATATTAATTGGCTATGCAGCAATACTTAAACGTACGCAACTAGGTAGTTCTGATACGAAACGTTTGAGAACACTACCATGATTCACGTTATGACTAAGAACAACTTGCTCTTGTTTTTCGTAACATATGGAAAGGTTCATATCGCTTCGTTATCGTCCTTATGACGCCCCAAAACGGGCGTATAGTGGCTCTTTTATCTATTTATCTGTAACTATATTTGTCTTAATTTTCCATTTTCAGTCGGACCCGAAAAAACAGCACGCACTACAGTAAGTACCCCGTGTACGACTTATATCGGGAGTCTCTCTATGGATGTGCCGATGTTGAAGAAAACTGGCGTGATACCTGCGAGGCTACACCCCACAGGCTGTGAAAATACGTTATGACGCGGCTTTAAGCGATGATACGTGGCGATGAAGCTCTCTTATATGCCTCGCCATTTATTTACACAGTTCTTTGTTGACAAGGTCATCCACAGAAGCACAACATACTTCGCTGAATTCTTTTAAGTGTTACGTTGAGAACGTATTCGATCATGGCACAAGAAGAAACCGCAATTCCAGCGAAATTCATTACGTCCACGTCTGTTCATTCTTTTCTGTGTCAGTGTCCCACAATTTCTGCTACTACAATCCTCGTAGAATAAACCAACGAGCTCAGTCAAACACCCTTTTGTCATTACGGAGCTCTCCTCTGCCACCGCGATACTAAGGTCCACAGACGCCACTCGCGCTTGGCTGCGGCATCTGGTGGCGTGTACTATAGAAGCAGCGTGTATCTGCGCCAAAGAAAAAAAAAGAAACAGCTGGTAAGGAGGATTTAACCATATCGTGGCCTCCGAGATCATGCGGCGGGAGCTTTTGTACGCACACCTACACCTTGCGTACGAATACCTGTGTTAACGAAGGCAGGGCATCCGTCATTGGGCGGCGCGCTCTCCGATCTTGAAGGCCGTGATGAAGGCTCCCTAGTTGCCCGATCTCTCGCCGCTAGAATGCGCGAAGGGTGCCTCGATTGCCTCTTCACCTGCTGCCGGTCAAGGAGGACATCGAGGCACCAAAATGGCGCACCGCTCGGAGGCCGTGCTCCTAACCACCGGCCATCTGCCTTAAGTTGGCAGCTGGGACTTCGTGTGTGCGCACACACGCAAACGGACCCAATTCCCAGGGTTAGTTCTATACTCCGTTTCATTCATCAAGTTCAATGCTGTGGAAGCTACGCAAGAAGTACGGTCACCATAATCCGCATGAAGTCTACAAGGTAACTATACCTGGTAGCGAAGTTTCCACAGAAGCTCGTACGTTCAATACATGGCGGTTCATCGACGGTGCATGGGGCTTAGCGCCATCTGTGTGACGAGGGAACACTTCCGCATAAAGAATAAAATAATGTGTCGCCATATATCCGTTAAAAACAGAAGTGATTTCACCTTGTTCTCAAAGGTACGAAATTTGTTTTGGTGGCTCGCCATTAAAACTGTATATTCAAATGCACCGCCATTCGACTTGGTGTGCGTTTCGAGCTTTCAGCGTGGAAAGCGATGCAGGAAAAGGTCAGCCGTACGGGTGTCGAAATCGCGCCCCTGCACAGAACATAGTTTTTTTGGAGGCCGACGATAGCTTTAGGTGAAGAGTGCTGGTCCTATCGTCGGACGCCCATGGCGCCCGTTGGCCTGCGCAGTCGCACCAAAACAACTAAAGCAAACAATTACCTGGCGGTCGTAACTCACTACTTTTGAGCGAACAGGTTAAAAAACGCTGCAGCTACCCGCGTCACCAAATTCAGACAAATGTCGACGAGCAAAACAGCACAACGTGTGAGGCTGGCGTATAGTAGCAGATGAACTTTACGAGCACGCCCGAGCGCCGCCAAACGCCAGTGACTTGACGCGGAACCACCTGAAGAGTTGCGTCTCTTCAGGCAGGTTCCGCGTCGAGTCACCGGCGTTTGGCCGCACTCTCCCGGTTGCGAAACCTCGGGATCATCGTGGCGACGATGCCTGGCATCCGTCTCGTTGATGCGCGCGCTCGTATCGCATTGCGGACGGACACACATGGCTTCCGCATGCTGTTGCCGATACAAGGGATCGGCCTTACGGACACATTCGCGTACGGCAGCCTCTTCTGCCGTGCGCTGCACCCGTGGCCTACCCATGGTGACGGCCGGGAATGCATTGCGTGATGCGCGTAATGCAACGCAGATATATACTCTGGGGTACGGTGGTCGAGAACATGACATCATTCCCATTGTTCTTATCGCTACAACTGCGAATGTAAAGGGTAGTGTTCTACGCAGACGTGTATGATGGCTTTCCTGCAGTGCGTTTTCGGCGCTCACGGACGAATCAGTCGAGACAAAGCTTCGCCTCAAAATCGCTTTCTTTTTTTCTTTCCTACTGATTGTTCCCTCCAAACATAGGCGCGTTTGAAGCACGGCTCCCATACCCACCTTTGCCGATGTCAGTGACAATTTGTTTTAAGCCGCTTTTCGGCCGAAGCTACGCGATCAGTATGAATGGACCGGTACGTTCGTGTGAGACGAATCATTCCGAACCACGCATACCCAACCACGCAGACCCTCCGTCTAGCGCAAGGAAGTTGCTGAACTAATTGAATTTTAAAGTGCGTAGAAAATTCGTAAAGTACGACTTACACACAACCTACAGACATGATAGCGTCGGATTGTAATTTGAATATACCAGAAAACATAATTCTGTTATGCGGAAACTCAAACACAAACCTCTTTTCTAGGGGCCACTTGACGTCTGTCTTAGTAGGAAACCAGAAAGCTCGCCTTCGTGCATAGCGTTCGCCGCCAGCGTTTCCAGGAAAGCGTTATGGCTACATAAGCTACAGCTGCCTGGAACCGTGAGAAGTAGCCAGGGATAGTTGAATGGTTTCGCGTTCCACTCCTAAAGTCGAAGCTTGAGCGTCCTCCATTTTTTTCCTTTCAGAACTAAGCTTATGTAAAGAACATTTTCACGAAACTCGGTTCAGAAAACACCGAACTCTTTTGAAGTGTGAGCGCAGTCGCTGTAAAAAGCATCTATAGACTTCACAGCATTGCACTTGAAGTATAAAACGGAGTATAGACGAAATACATAAATGCCCCAGATAGTGGATTAGAAAATGGCGGTAGGTGAATTGGTAGGAGCATCGCACGTGTAGTGTACGAAGACATGGGTTCGTATCCCACCTGCGGCCAGGCGTTTTCCATCTAGTTTCATTTCCATTTATTTATCATTTCATTAATTCAATTAAGAACTACACATAGTTCACTCTATGCTGTCTTTCGTGACATCGTTGGTTGGCTTCTTTCGGTCTGAGTATATATATATATATATATATATATATATATATATATAACAGTTTCCCTATCTAACAACAAACTAACCACTAAACTATACAGAAAACCAACGGACAGGCATTGTTATCTTCACTTTAAGAGTTCACACGTAAAACACTGGAAAACCAGTATATATATACATATAGTCAGGCGCTCCGCTTTAAGACGCTTTAAGACGCTCGGAACAGTCAGACATTTATGAAAACTGTCTACGATTTCACGAAGCTTTAATTCAGCAGGAATATCCACGTCACGTGGTGGATGATGCGCTAAATAAGCTGATGCGCCGAATCGGAAGAATTTCTTCCGCGCTAAAATGCAATCGCCCATTCAGACGCAGTAACCTTGTTTTAACTATACTCAGCACCGGTTCCAAATGTCTTGCCAATCCTTAAAAAAAACAATTTAGCATACTAGCGCAGAGTGATCACCTTAAAGTTATCTTTGCAGAACCGCTTCGGGTAGTCTTAAAACGATCTAGTAATCTGCATGACATGTTAACGTCATCTAAAACGAGGATTCCCGAGACAGCGGGTTGCCTGTCTTGCAAGAAAACACGGTGCAAGGTTTGTGCACACATGACGACATCACGTGTTGCCAAAAGCACTGCCTCCGACTTCCGCGTGAAAGTTAAAGGTAATTTCAGGTGCGACCACTGCATCTACTTGCTCGAATGTTCTGTTTATAAATTGCAGTACGTTGTACAAACTGAAACACCATTCAGATACCGCTTTAACAACCACAAATGCCGTGCCGCTACTCTCTCCAATCTTCCGCTATCAAAACACGTGCGTATTCCAGGCCACTCATTTGATAAAATCACCGCAACAATCCTTCAATCTGGGTTTCGTTCTCACCACAAAAGAGAGCTTCTAGAATCGTAGCCAATTCCTAAGTTCAAAGCGACGACTTGTGGAATCAATGAAAATGCTTTCAAGCTTTCCTTTTCACCCGTTTACTTTTCTAACTCCTCACAAGTTTCATGACCCCTTATTATTGTTTTAGATATGCATTTATCCCTATCGCTCTTGGCCTACATGATGTCAAAATGTGTGCAGGCGCATTTCTAGCTGTAATGCGTCCCTACTTTTTACTTTCTTTTTTTTTTATTGTGCGGCCGAAACGCCAGTTTGGTGCACCGCTGAATAATTTTCCTGGTTGCCTTATGCAGTTCCTCACGGTTATAGATAGCAAATATCATAAGGCACTTGATGAAATGACATCTATATTTCCACATTATTTCTTGAAACTTCTTCTCGCCCTGCTGCTGCGTTCAGACTTATCAGTTCACTTTGTCAAATAATTTTTCACTTTCACTTTATTCTTCACACACGCATAGACTAAAAAACGGCTTGCCCGTAGACACAAATGATACCACTTCTGCAAAGAGGGCAATGGAACGCAGCTTCGTTCAACTCAGGGGTCAGTGGAGGTCACACTACAGGTGCCTTCTAACCAAGTGGGGGTATTTGCAGCTGCTGCGACCATCTTCAAGGTCGCAGCAGCTGCAAACTCTGTCGGACCTGTCACCCCTAGGGTGCCTCGATGTGCGGGCGCACATCGAGGCACCCTAGTCACCCCTCCCGACATTACATGGGTCCCATCTGTCCTCTTTCCTTGTGGACACGACTGAATGTGCACCTGTTGAGTTGTGGGTTATTCACAAACTGCTTACTCGTTTTGCTTCGCGTTCAGTTTTTTCGCGTAAGTTTGCATTCACGGTTGTTTTCATTGACTTTCACATGAGCCACTGCACGTGCTGGTGTTCTTGACACCACAACCTCTCTCTCTCTCTCTCTCCTTTTTTTTTTTTTTTACACGCGCAAGTTTGTAAAGTTTGTATTCACGTTTTTGTTTCCTCTCGCTCGCTTCTTTCTCACTGAGAAAATGTATAAATGGAGCTCTGTGTGCTTGTAGTCGCACTCTTGATGAAGGCCGGACCCGGGCCGAAACGTCAGTTATATATATATATATATATATATATATATGTAGCAGAGTTGGCCAGCTGGAGGCGACCAGCGCGATGATCAGGGGCTGGCACTCAAGGCGCCCTGGCAGGGTTCGCCGTCAAAAGAGGAGCTTGCGTTCAACAACTATCCACATGACTGCGGGTTGCAAGGAAATTTTTTTTCTCTTGTTTTCCAGAGAGCGGCAAGTGGCAATTCAGTGCATGTTTGCTTTCACAATCATCGCCCTCTCAGGTAGGTGCATCTCTCAATTGCATTCTCCAACGGACGCTTAGAAAGGATGTAGACGTCACGCCATGCTCGATGTATTTCTGCTGTGTAGGAAAACTGGCGGTGTTCCCTGTGACATGTTCACGCTGCTACGTCTATGCAGTTTCTGAAGATCTGGATTGTGTGATGAAAGCCTGCAATCAACCAGATCAGTGCGCGCGCGTGTGTGTGTGCGTGTGTGTGTACGTTTACCTAAGTTTTGAGTGTTCAGCCATGCTCTCTCTGTAATATATTATCCCTTCAGTTTTTCATGTAATCCAGAAAAAAAACTTGGCATGGCGCTGAAGATTAGTACTCGCTACGCTGCAGGACCGGGTTCGATTTCTCGCAGGGGTTAGATTTTCGTGTTCCACGTAAACAGACCAAAGGGGGGTAGGGCAGTTAAAAAAGAGGCTCTTACATTTAAAAGCTCTTTCCTTCTCGCTCCAAAGGGACGGAGATGCCGCGTCAGTGGATGTTGGCGTGGCGATGCCAGCCTTATGACGCCACGGTCCCAACCGCTTATTTTTTTCCTTCCCCTCTTGAAGTCAGTACACGCCATCTGATCGCGGATTGGCGGTAGTAATTCAGTATAGCGACTCCCTTCTCCTTGCGCGAGCTTTCCTCCTCAAATACTCTCGCATTTCACTCTCCCACTGGGCGGCGCGCTGCGCACGGCACGCTTAGAGTTACTGTATATGCTACCAAAGGTAGCGTATATACCTTTGGTAGCATATACAGTAACTCTAGGCACGCTTTCCCCGTCTACTGTCGCCGTACGCTGGAGAACAGTCAACGTATGCGTAGAGCTGTATGAAGAGTTATTGTGGAATTGACGGTTTAATGAAATGGTTTCAACCTTCTTAAGGTACCGACAGTGTTATCAGTAGTACTATATTTTTTTTTTTGAGATAATGTTCAGAGATAACCTAGCGAAAGCGCTCTAAAAGATTACTACCGAGCAGGGATTCAGCATGCCCTTCCAGCTGGTTGCTTTCACCTTTCGCCGTGCCGGAAAAGTCCGCGACCATTCAAGGCATTCGTTTTGTATTCGTGGTTTTAAAGAAATCTTCACGAACGTAAGCAAGAACCTAGTTAACGGTCTATTGTGGCAGTGAATCAGCCTTTATCCGTTGCAGGAAGAGCGTTTGCGTCAATTGCACTGTGTGAAGCACAGGCCCACGAGACAGGCTAACTAGTACACGCGAGTTCTTGAACACGCTTGAAGCTATAGCGGAAATCAAGTGCACGCAATACCTCTACTTCTGGCGATGTCATTCCCCAACGGTCTTTTAGAATTCGATGTGGCGAATGGATGCGCTGTGCTAATTAATCAAAGTTGGCAACAGCGAATTATTCGCGAGATTAGGTGCTCGCGATTGGAAAGCGATTAGCAAAATTTTGCTGCTCTCGGAAATTAGGCTGGCGCCAGCATTTACTTTCGCCAAAAACAATTTTCTTAAGAAATGGTGTAAGATAAATTAATCGGGTAGATACAAGTACCCAAGGGTGTGTCAAAGCATTTGTAATCGATACGAAACGTTACTTGTACTAAATATGCGCACAATTCATTGTGCATACAGTAGAAAGCATACACGAAAGGTCGCTTCCCTGTTTAGTAGAGGCAACTTATTTTTTTTTCACAAAGGTTAATTGCAGTAGCATTCATTTAATACTTCCTCGCAAATGACGGCGTGTGTCGAAGCGGTGAACTCCTTAGTTCCGACGCACACACTGCTTACGACTCAACGCGTCTAGTTTTTCTTAAGGGATCAAAAACATTGTTATTCATGTTTTGCATGGCTATACTGCCGCAGCATTGAAACGCACAGCAGCGAGGCATTCGTCCGTGAAAGCTTGATTATTCTGGAAAAGAAATTATGCATGCTACGACAGCGCGATCAACACGTGGCAGCAGGATATAGCGACCGCAAAAGAGTAAAAAACAACCAAAGGAAGTTTTGATTGACCGTAATCAGCTGACCGTGATGTGACGGTCAGCAGACGGGGTGGTCTGGTGCGCCGCATCCAATCAGCGCGCGGGAAGCTCCTGCGTGACGAATTAAAGCAACGAGGAAATTAGAGTGCACTATTCTAGTACACTCTAGTACGGCGGCAAAGATATATGAGCGTCGCTACACTTTCCCAAATTGAGGGGTTTTAATAGGATGATGCCTAAGGCTTTTATCTGCGGCGGAATCCATGCGCTTTGTCCTCGCCCAGCGGTTACGCAGTTATATAGGCCATCCGAGAGCGCTAGCGCGCGGGTGTAAACATTTATTTCCCGTCTTTAATAAAGCCAATGAAGTTGCGATGTAAATTTGCAGTATTTTTTCCCCGATGAATTTGTATTCGAATCTGTTACTTACAGAGGCCTCTCTACTTGGCGGTTGTTTCGGCGGAGCTCAAAACTCTCTTCGGCGCTTGTGCCATGTGTTGTATAGCGTTTGCGATTATTTCATTTCCAGGCGGATGTGTACAACTTGACGCCTAAAGTTTACGCATTACGATACGCAGGCAGCAATGCGTTCATGGCGCCAAAAAAACTTTTCCGATCACGCGTTTTGAGTGCCAAGCACATTTGCGGCGTTCTTGGCGTCGGTCGCTACCTGGTGCTCCCGAAACGCCGGACTGTGTCCGCGCCTTTTGCCAGCCGCAGTGAACGAAAAAAGGCCCCGCGGTCGCTCGTATCAGCTCGTCTCTGTGGCGTATATACGCGTGGGACGCGTGCTCAGGTGCACAAAGGTGTATACGTTCCGCAACATTTTCGTCGTTATTTCCGGTAGATCTGCATTAAAACGCGGGAAGTTGCGCTCTAATGTTTCTCTAATAACGCTCTAATAACGCTCTAATAAGAAACAAACCCACGCAGGACGGGCGCCGAACTTCAACCGTATTTTACTCACGGGAAACGCTTGCTTAAATGCGAACACAAAATGAAAAGGAAAGTGCGATTCTGTAACGACACAACGGCAACCACCATCATTAGGAGAAACGGTGCGTGAGCCAGAAAAGACGCAATAACACAAGACGTGTGGCGATCGCTGCCCTCGATACCCTGCACCAGTATAACGGCAGTATAACGTCGTGGGATTTGGTATAGCCTATTGGGGTCTGGTTTGCTGTGTGTAGATATTGAAGCTCTACATTGCCTTATAAAGATTTAGAAGGCTCCATCCGTGATAAAGTTTCGAGAACATTTTCGGCACCAAAACTACCCATGGAGTTCCGTAGCAATACCTTGATATTCATGATGTAACACTGACGCACCAGCCCTAGAGTTCTGGCCCAAAATTTAAAAAATAATGTCCCAATGACTCCAGTAATAATTAACTCTCTTCAGCTAAATTAATCGAGATGGAGTTTTGAAAGAAAACTGTATAAGTGTAAACTGTTTATTGCTGCTCTTTAGCGACCCTTTAACTGGATAATTCAGTGCTCCTTTAAACAAGCACAGCAAATCTTGTGAGAAATTTCATCGACACCGAATCCTTGCGAAAATGCTTGTTGGAATGTTCTTGACTTGCAGTTGAGCTCTTTTTGACTCGGCGGTATTCCGCTGAAACCTCAATTTTGGTTGAATCCATACAATTGCTCGAGGACACTGTCATGAGCACACCAGAGCAATTTACTCATTGAGTTTGCGTTCACTTTCTTTTGTGTAGCTAATGACTGGCAGATAGTTATATGTTACATTGCATATCGAAATACGATATATCTGAGTGCATGTCCTGATTTGTGCAATTGTAACGGGGCATTTTCACGATACCAGACTTCCACCGAGAAATACAAATATAGCCTCTATTGTTGTAAATATCCTAAGAGCAACATTTATTATGCTTATAAACAATAGCACGTGATGCACTGGTGATTAACCTCTGTAACCAACGGATAATTAAGGAAAATTCTATAACTTATAAATGAGAAAAAGTAAAGCCAGTTCTATGCAGTGAAAGCTGCCAAAGCAGTGAAGCTGGTGATCGTTTTCTCAGGTTTCAACTCGTGTCTAGCGCTATTTTCATGAAGGTCTTTTCTCTCATCGTCGTCGTTTTGCTAAATTCGATCGAGCTTCGGTCCCGGACTGCGCATACTGCGTGAGGTTGTGATCAAAGCACACATTCTATCACGCACCTTGCAGCTGTGGCCGCAGTCACGGTCGAGGAATTCTCTCTTGAACCGTCCATCGGCACCACCTGTGGGAGCAATATCTCTGCGTCGACGTCTCTGCTCGGCCTCCTACTCTCGAAGGTTGGGGGGTTAGCTTGCCTCTGCTGTCGCTTGGCTCGGGCTTTCCGTTCTCGATCCTCGGCTGTAGCGGCTTCCCTCCACTGGCGCTTTGATCGTGCTTCTCGCTCTCGAAGTTCGGTATCTGCGCGACGTCGGCGCTGCCGCTCTCGTGCGAGCTCCCGCTGTCGCTCGTGCCGAGCGGAACCCATGGGGCGAAAGGGCGCGCGCCGGCGAGACACCTGCTCCTATACCCCTCTTCTCGCCCCTCCCCTGGCGCGCGCTCTACCCCCTGTCCCCACTGCGTGACGCCAGACAACGGAACTTCGCTGTTAAAACCAAGGGGATCTCGCGCACTGTGAGGAACGGAATGGTGAGAGCGGAGCATCCGCGCCACTCCGCTAACGCCGCCGAACAACAGCCGTGCGCCATGCCATCCCCGAAGCACCCTCTCACTCCACACCCCAAGTGACCACAGCACCTAAGCCCATCGGACGCCACGAAAAGCTCAGTATTAACGCAGACCAGTTACCTGTGCGAAATTTCAGCCCGGAATATCACACGGCCTTTTGCGGTGTATGAGCGACGCAGCACTCAGTGTATACGTTGCGAGCAACCGTCGTCAACACCACGGGGTGGCGCTGGTGGCGGCGCAGGCATTCTGAAGCTCCTGGAGAGGAGCTTCCACCTGCCGCACACGCTGGTGCTGTTCGTGCTGACGACGCTGGGCTCCTACGGCTACACCTTCACGGCCGACTTCACGCGCATCGCGACCGACGCGACGAACAGCTTCAGCGAATCCGAGCTGCTCGTCGTGTTCCTGCCGGCCCTGGCCTTTCACGCCACGCACGGCATCAACTTCTACGTCTTCCGGCGTTGCCTGGTCGAGATTCTGCTCTTCGCCGTCGGCACCACCGGTGGGTGTCGGGGGCCACGTACATACAACAAACGCTGTCGCGTACAAGAACTCTTTCATGACAGAAGGCAAATAGAAATTCGATTAGGGTAGATCGTCTCAGGACCTAACTTTATTGATGTAATTTTATTGTTGTAGCGCACAGTTTGTGTTTGTGTTGCCTTAAACCCACGCTGTAACGGCCTTGTGGCCAACAGTATCACAATAATAATTTTTAAAAATATAGATGATGCCAAAGATTACACTCAGGTGTGTTTATTGGATACCGGAGACTTGAATAAGGTGTATAGGAGATAGGTCCCAAACGTTCGTGCAGAATGTTTAAAAAACAAGATAATTTCACAAGCCGGGCAGCACACCCGGCTAAATGCTGTGTTCGTTTATGCGCGCGGTGCGCTTGGGAGCAGTGCATTCATGACGCGCAAGCGGGCATGTCACGTGGTGTTTTTTTTTTTTTTGGGTATTTCGCGGGCATGGGCAGCAAGCTCAAGAACACTGACGCTTAATAGATAAAAAGACGAAAACTGTTTATTCGGGCGTTTTGCAAACCACTCTGCAACTTTCTAATTGGAATTTTTTTCCTAGCTTCGTTGCTTCAGAAGTTGGTTAGGTAATCTTGACTAATTATCTAATTATGCATAATACAAAAAAATAGCGTGACACACTACATACATAAGTGAGCAACATGCATTTGGTCGCGTCGTCTTAGAGTGCATCGACATATTTTTAAAATCTGGCGAAAGTTAGCTGAAACAGCCTGTATAGAGCTACAGCGACTGCTGTCCGACCTATTCCATTTTTGAAACATTTACGGCTATACGTATAACGTATATATAGTCCTGACAGTAATAACCGACACCACTGTTCACCTGCACTTTTCTTGGTTTTATTGTTTATTGAGTTCATATTGACGTTACAACAGAAGGGTAAACTAAATCATCAGATGATCAGGCGCATAACACTCACCGTTATGCTATTAGCAAAAAACTATAATGGATTCTAAAAGCGTTACTCATAGATAACATTCTGGCGCAAGGTGGACAGCTGTACGAGTTTGATTAGCTTTTAATCGATATGCATCTTCGGTGATTCACAGCCTGCAAAGGTGCTGCACGTTGTACGCCAGTTCTGCTCTATAGCTACAGCTTCCTACATGACAGGTTAAGATAACAGTGACTATAACGTCCGTGGCATAACAGCGTTCCCCCACGCGTTCACACAGTGATCAACACGTACATCATGATGGAGTACAACATGGCCATCATGCGCAACAAGTTCGGCCGACTCTGGTGCTTCATCCTGGGCGCCCTGCAAACTTGCACCGAGCGCGTCTCCGTCGCCGACAGCCTGCTCAACAAGGGTATGCACTGTCCGCTCAGCGCGCACTGCACTGGTACAGTGTACTAGAATACTGTAGCACTGGCTCTTCGCGGCCTTTCCTAACTGGTCCTAGTGAAAGGTTGGGCGCGTGGTGCACAACGCAGGTTAAAGGGGCCCTGCAACGAGCCCTATAGAAAGCTTCCACAGCATCAACGCGATGCGGCGTTTTCGTGCGCTTCGTGCAATGGTCGTGACGTGGATCTGCAGCACTAAGACCATTCGTTAATTTACGTTCGAACGATATCGAGCGCTGTACTAAAAAAATAACTGCGTCATTACGTCTTACAGCCATTTTATTATCGCCTCTAATTACCACGACAGCAAAGGTATGATGCGAGTTGTAACGATACCGTGAGCTAGCTGAGCAGGCCTGGCAACCATGCCACGCCTACTTCCGCTGTGTAAAATAAATGCCCTGCTGCAATTAGGCGTCGCAGTTCTGTGACATGAGAGAGGGAAATGTGGCATATCCGCAGCCTATACAGCCTGC
Organism: Dermacentor andersoni; assembly: GCF_023375885.2. Classification (NCBI taxonomy): domain Eukaryota; kingdom Metazoa; phylum Arthropoda; class Arachnida; order Ixodida; family Ixodidae; genus Dermacentor; species Dermacentor andersoni. Next base: position 78,243,092 of record NC_092816.1, read on the forward strand.
GAAAATTCGAGTCGATGGGAAGTCTGCTTGTATTTTAGATAACTCGGGTTTGTGAGCGTTATCATAATTTATTTTGCTCTTACATATCTGACATGCTGAGAATAGATCTACAGCAACAACGGCGACCTTAAAGGAATTGTTGCAGAGGCCCACACACCAGCTTCGAGCTAGCGCCTCTATTTTTAAGTTCACTTGAATTGGTGACTACAGACTTGACGCGAAACCTGATAGTGACTTCATGGATGACATTTGTGAATGTTTATCATCAGAGTGTTGAACTTGCTTTCACCTTTGCGCATACCTCTTGCTGTGTCATCATCATCCCTCATCACATCTTTATGTCCCCGTTCCCCCTCCCCCTGTGCAGAGTAGCAGGCTAGAGCACCTTAGCTCAGGCCGACCTCTCTGCCTTCTTTCAATTAAATTATCTCTGTCTCTTTAAGGGTTAGCAAGCAACGCTGTGCCTCTCGCAAGCATAGCCGTGGCATTCTCCGGTTGATCACGAGGTCAGGGTTTTGATTCGTTCCCCCGGCGGTCAAATTATATGGGTTGAAATACAAAAGGTGTTCGTTCAATTAGATTTAGGGAAAGGTTGAAGAAGCCCGAGTTTTACCATTTAATCCGGTTCCGATACGCCGTTCGTCATAATTCACGTCAATCGTGAGCTCGCTGCAGGTGGACGTTACCCGCCACGGCGACTGAGTGGCTATAGTGTTCTCTTGATGAATAGGAGGTCTCAATTTTTTAATCTTAATTTGTATGCTGGTTACATGCTCTGTGATAACTTGGCATCGTGGACTTTACCTGTATACCACGTATATGTTTGAAATGTTTGGTATCGCAATGAACCATAAAAGAATGGCCATTGTGTAGATACGTCTTGCGTGTACGATTGACTTATTTATTTTACTGCTCGACGTTTTGATAGGTATACTATTCTTAACTTCAGAAGCTTTTGGGCTGAGTAAAACAATTTTTTTCTTTCTTTTATGGTATGCGTACGCACGTGGCGTGCGAGTACTCCAATCCTCGCGTGATAATTTCTTTATTTCTCCACATTTCGCTTCGAATTTTTGAGGTGAAAGTTTAAAGAAAATGTGCAAAAGTGTTCAACGGGCTGCCAATTGATTTCCTCACTGACCTCAGCAGCGACCGCTTAGGTATATGACAACGTTCCCAACTCGACGTTCCGACCTCGTGCAGGCAAGCACCCGATGATCGCCACCATCCTGAACGTGGAGACCTTAGTGAGCGCCATCCTGTCGTGGGACATGCTGAGCATCATCATCCGCCAGGCCCAAAGTCACAAGCGTGAGACCCATGCTTATACCACGACACCTCCGAGAACAGCTTTTCGCGCACTGCAACGATCCACACAATTATCGCCGTCACAGGAAAGAAAGGAACGTCGTAAATAAAATTTGTGGATTGCGTTTGAATCATACTAGTACAGTGAGTTACAGTGCAACTTCCGAGTGCAGCTGGTTTAAAGATCGCGAGGAGTTTCGCCCAACATTCAGGATCGACATGTGCAGTGGTTTGGCACCAAAAAAGAAGACACACGCAGATTTCGCGCACTGTCGGTATCGGTGTGAACAAAGCTTCCACTTCGACTCCGCCACCGCGGCCTCATGACGTCAACGCTTGCATCAACCCATTAGCGCGCGGGACACTACTACTCGTTTCTTCCTCCTCTCCTCGAGGTCGCGTTCATCCTCCTCCTTCATAGACGCCCGGACCCTCCTTTCCAGAGTTTAACCAGCACCACCGACCACAGCAACAAAACCCGTTAGACGCCTGAAAGAAGTAACCGGTTTGAAACAATTTGTTTGCGAGAAGCTAGCCTAAACTCCACTAATGAAGTGTTAACTAACTGCCGGTGTGTCCCGTTACGCCCCGTCCGAAGTCCAGATTGGCAATATCGGCTATTGGTATCGCGCAAGGAGGACACGTATCCTCCTTAGGATCGCGTTCTGCGAGTCACGTGCAAGAGGACACTATCACAACACCGAATTTTTCTAGACTGTTGGGCGCCCCTTCCATAGAAGCCTCGCAAAGTTTTTTTTTTTTTTTTGCGATGATATGACTTAGTTTTCTGGGAAATTGCGGCTGAAAGGGTCGCATGATTCTTGCGCAATTCAGATAACCTGCAGCTGTACCGATTGGATTCCTGTTCGCGGCCCACATGGCGATACTGCAGGTTACTCCCAACTGCACGTTACTGCCACCCTGCGCCGACACGGTGGCAGTGACATGGCCTGTAAAGAGGTGTAGGTAGCACCGGGGCGCGTGTCCTACTGGAGGACAATCCAGTAAAATTGGGCAAATCGCATTTTCTTTCACGTTGATAAGCCATATTATTGTATTACCAATTACTCGGAATACAAGTTACCAAAGATGAGCATAACATATTACACGAACAATTTCACAGTGACGGTACCAATCACGTACTCCCTAATTTTTTTTTTTCTGTCGAAGACTCGTTCCCAGTAAAAATGGAACTTTAAACACCTCGCAGCACTAATTAATCTCTTTGGCATCAAACGATATTATCCTTTCAAGCAAGAGTTGCACAAGGTCGTGCAAAATGAAACACCCGTGTCATGTAGCAGAATAACACAACAATCCCAGCTGCCCCGACATGCATTCACTTGCAAGCAGGAATGTCGTGAAAGTGCAGTATGCGCATACACGGGACAGCATCGTGATCGGCCATTCATACATAGTCGTCCATACTTAGGGTACAGGCCCCTGATATTGTATTCAAGCCATCATAGCAACTCCCGCTCGGATTGAAAACGTACAGATTATAGATACCAGCATCATATCGGCCGCACATGTTATTGCAGTACCGATGTTGTAATTTTACCGGATTGAATACAAGTGAGGTATCTCCTATGAGGCCGGACTGTCCTGTGCAAACAACAGCGCTAGAAAATCTGCGCGACGCTAATTCCATGAATTTTCTTATCTAGTTTAGTCGGCGGCCCTCTAGAATATAACGAAGCTCTCGGAGCGTGAGACTTCTGCCCGACTGCATGCACTACAACAGTCGTCGAACGCGAGAGCCACGCGCTTTATGTCGCTATCGCCGCAGGCATCAGCGTGATTCCTCTGCTGCTGGACATGAACATGTCCATGGTGCTTAGCGGAGCATGCGGCCTGCTGTGCGCGTTTCTGGTGAAGGCGACGCTGCACCGCTGCCGCTTCCAGCCTCAGAGCATGGTCGTGTTCGTCGTGGCCTCGTCGTACGCCCTGTTCGCGCTGCTCAAGCTGTACGGCGGCTGCGGCATCTTGGGCGTCATATTCTTCTGCGTCATGATCAGCACCGACACGCTCATCACTTCCACGGGGCTGGAGGACGAGCTCAAGAGGTACACTGTCCGGGCAGTTGCTCCGGGGAATACCTGTCGTTAGCGTTCATTATACAGGGTGTTTTAAAGCGAGGCTTTCTTTGCCCCTTCCTTCGACTAAATTTCCCGTAGCTGCTGCTGCTGCTGTCTTGCACGCCGCTGATGTGAGAAGGCAGGGAAACGCTACTACTAGACTAGGCAGGTTAAGGGGAAGACAGGGGTTGACAATGGCGGTCGGAGCGCGCTGGAAAGAAAAAGAAATATACAAAAGCGCAACGCGTGCTTCCACGTGACACGGATTGGCCAATGGGGGAACGGAGGCGACTGGGGCGACAGGAGGCGGCGAGGAGGAAACGTCGGGGATAGCGGAGTGGCGGAAACATCTAAGTGGCGCTACTTTTGAAAGATTGACAGGTTTTAGCTAGAGTGTAGTTTCAGCCCTCGCTACACCCTCGCTCTTGCCGCCTTCTGCAGCGGAATGAAGCAAACAGTCGGCTGCGCGCGTGAAGGTGCTGACATTCCATTTCTTTTTTTAGCTGTGCACAAATACATCAACAAGTTGGTCACGCGAAAAAAAAAAAGTGCATCTACGATCGGAAGGCTCACGTAGTATTTTTCACCAGAGACAAGCCAGAAAACTGTGCCACGCGGAACGTATGAGACGTTTGTTAACCAAGTGCTCTGTTTCGTTCCCCACAGGGTAACCAGCGCTTACAGGATGCCTCATTCCTAATCATTCTCATGAGACATGTTTACGCGAATCAAGAAGGTATTTTCTGCTGTTGACCGCATGCGGCTTGGTACTTTTCTGGTAATTACTTTGGAAACACCATGCTTAATAGAATAGAGATCGGTGAAGCAATAAATATCAGTAAAGCATCCTAGCTCACCACAATGAACTAACCATTTTTCAAAGCTCTACCTGTCGCGTCCTCAAAAATATCTTCGCAGTCAATATCTCGAGCATGAACTCACAGACGGTAGAGGCATACGTCATCAGTGGAACATTTATGCACTAGCTCTATGATCATTCACCACAAGAAAAACAGCACAAAATTGGCCAGAGAACTCGACGAAAGAGCACGTATCCACTTTGCAGCAGCAGAAGTGCATGCTGCCTGCTGTGAAGCCGTGCTCGCTAAAAGACATTGCTGCGCTGGAACACCTCCAGAACTCGCAAGGCAGCTCTGCTCTATTAGCTTTCAGGGAGTGCGCACAGTTAACTTAATGATAGCTACGAAGAAATGGTTCGACATCAAATGTATCGCATACAATGGAATTAATTGCGAAATGCCCATCTCCAAGCAGGAAGACACCGACTACAAAGCGGCTACTAAATGAATTTTGCAGCTACGTTACGAAAAATTCAAGATTGTTTAGTCGCATGGCGTCTATCAGAATCCCCACAAAGAAAACATGCACTGCCCTGCTTCTCACCAAAGGGGCCACAGTGAAGACTGCTGAGAAAAGACGTCAACTGTATCCTCACTATATGAAATTCAACATTTATCCCATACAGGGACTGTTCTGAAATCTAATTATTATGTGCGAAAGAAAAAGAAAACGCGCTGCTCGGAAAGGCCGTGGCAGCGACTTCGGATGACATTGTGAAGAAGAAAAAAAAAAAAACACTGCTGTCAAAACACGCGAATGTGCCAGACGAAGACACCGAAGGAGCGACTGCATATGTTCTTCGAAATGTAGTTGAAGAACTGTCATTTCTACGCGAACGTTCTCCAACTCTATACCATGTCTTGTTGCTTATTCATGCTTGGTGTGTGTAGGTGGCTATACTGCTAGAGTTTTGGTGATCTTTGTGCGATGTTTGTGTCACTATCGTGATGACGAACAAGACGAGAAGTTCTTTGTAAAACCTTTTGCATGAGCAAAAGACGCTTGTATTTCATTGTCCAAGGCCTGAGTTTTTAACGGTGCAGAAAACAAGTGCGATGTTTTTTGAAAAGGCGCTCGAACATCTAATTTCTTGATCGCAATCGACAATGATCGCTGCTACACGGCCCAACAATGACCCAGATCGAGTTCAGGCCTCTATAGTATACTAGGGTAGGTCCAAATTGGTCTGCAGCGCATATCAGATGGTCTAATAAGCGGTAAAAATTGTAATATAAAGCACCTTTTTTTACAAAACGTTATTTTTTCTGTCATTGTGGGTAAGGCTATCCTCTCCTGCTGATCGTCTGGAACTCACAGGTCTACGTAGTCGTCAGCCTACGACCATGATCACGAGGGTCGATCGCGTTGCACGGATCGCGATCGCCTGAATCCGGATCGGGCAAGACCGCGATCGAAAGTAACCGTGTAGCAGGACCCGATCCGGATCGAGCTCTATTGGTATCGGGCCTGATCGCGATCAAAGGTCACCGCGTTACACTGGTATAACAGACCAAATTTTGTTTGTTGGACCCATCAAGCCAAAGCGAAAGCATTTCATACTGGCGACACCTTTGAAACTTTGAACTTTAATTCATTCTTTTGAAGTTTATATCAAGTACCGCCTCTTACTTATTTAGGTTTTTATGTGCAGTACAGTTAGAGTTTTGTTAGAGTTCAAGCAGTGAGGCCGGCTGAATTCGGGATACTAATAACAATGTAAGCCCAGAAGTGTTGTCATTGTTTACCAGTAACACTGTTGTAAAGGCTTGTCCTTGTATTTAAAATACTTGTTTTTGTTATCCTTGATCCTAGCAAATATTATGATTAATTTATTCACACCTGTGCATAGCTTTCTGCGCTTCCCAGCAAAAAAAAAAAAAAAAAAATCTTCAGGATACAACCTTCTGCGCGCTATAGCTGTGACTGCACGATACAAGGCCATTAAATTTTCATTGAGTGTTAGAGTAGCATTTAGCAACACATTCCAGGTATTTAAGCAATACGAGCTCTCTAGAGGGAACGGCTCAGCTTATTCAATCGAGGAAGAGAGGGCAAGAGTTACTGTATATGCAACCGAAGGTACCTTTGGTCGCATATGCAGTAATTAACTCTAGAGAGGGCATACTCGAAGCGCTCCCGGAGTTGCAGCGATAGGAATCAATCCCTTACCCTCCCCCTCTACCCCTCCCAGTGCATAGACTGTATAAAGAGCGCTCATATTCCAGTGGCCATCACTTTATATGGCCTCCGAGATCAAATAGTGCGTGTCGTCCAATCTCTGACGCTATGCACTCGGTCACGGTTGAACTGGAGCGCGCATGTGTACTCCATTCCGGCCGTGTCTCGGTAGCCCCGCATTTTCCCTTTGAACAGACATGCGCCTAAACCATACTTAACAGCTGGAGCCGTGTAATGGATTGGTATCCTCAATAGGTTTCACCTTTTCACGCAGGTACTGGGAGGTGCTCCATGATACCAGCGAGGTGATATCGCTGCTGTTGTGTGCCCTCTATATCGGCCACGAGATAACGCCCAATGTGAACGCCGCCGACATAAGCACATCGTTGTTGACTTATCTGGTAGCCGTCGCGTCGCGGTGAGTGAAAGGAAGCTGTCGTTACGCACAAAGGGATTACTTCACTGGTGGTCACCTACCAACATCACCGATCGCTGAACGCCGTCTTTGCCACAGGAACAAAATGTGCTCACATGAGAAATGTAGCGTAGACAAAGAATACGCCAACAGCTACGCTACTCGTAAAAACGCATTTAATTAAGAAAGGAGACATGCATACAACAAGGATTTACACGCGCATACGCTTGTTACATTAAGCGTTTACTAATTGTGATATCGCGGTTGTTTGTTTGCCTTAGCACTTCGCTCCTAAGATCTGTGTGTACAAGCACCCTGCGCATGTTTGAGATCTTGTACGGATAGAACATCTTCCTGGATGGCCGCATTGCTGCCCCACAACGTCTGCTGTCAGTGTAGAAGGTCATCCAGTATAAGTCGAAATACCTCATTGGCATTCAATCCTCTCTGCTTTGAAACATCCATCAACACATATGTTGGAACGAAGAAAAATATGACGTCTCCATTCTAGCCGAGGCTTGATAATGGTCTGATAACTGCAGCTGTGGCCCAGTGGGTGGTACCCCCCGGCTTGGGTGTTAGGATGTGCATGGTTCAATCCCCACCATCAGACACCCACCGGTTTATAAGACGGGTACAATAAGCAGCCTACTCCCGGCCAGGTGTCCCGACTTTCCAGGGGCGCGTTGCTTGGGGGAGAGAATCGTACAAACCGCTGTGCTTGCTGTGCAAGTATGCTGAAAAAAAAAAAAAAAGCGAGTGGAGGGAACGAACTCAACTTTCGACCGATGTTGACGCCATGGAGCGCGAGCAGCATCTGGAAAAAAAAAAGGAACAAAGCAAGCTATAGCAGGAGGGCTCAAGTATGTGAAGGCCAAGCTGGATGAAGCCATCACAGTGACGTGGGGGCGACCATGTGCAGAGCACATGGCTGAGTCACGCATCGCCGTAGCCACCGAGGAAAGCGGTTGGAGGCAGGTGGTCATGGTGTTCCTATATGTACCAGGTGTCTCGTTTTTATGTGGAACACATAGAGACAACTGTCAGATCTAGAGGTTCCTGCCATTTTTTGCTGATAGGCTGCCTGGCTGGGCAGGCATTAGCAGCGAGAAAATTTTCAACGACGATTTGGCGAAATAATTTCTCAATTGCTAATTTAGGGCACACGTAAATGCGAAATTGAAGCCGAGATGCAGTGGAGTCATGTCTGCACAGCATAAATGATAAGACTAGCACCACTGTCGCGGCGCGTGACTTCAAAATGAGCAGGGAAATGCAATAGCGTTCCACTTCGCGGTTTCCCAGAAAGAGGGCCTCTAACATTTCGAGGCGATCTTAAGTGTAACGCCGAAGCATTTATTAGCACGTTTTGGAAACAGATATCTCGCGAGGTTAGCCAAGCTGTTGTTAAAATGTTTGCTGCTCAGGTCCAACCATAAACATTTTAATGGGGCGAGGACGAAAGGGCGCGCGGCGAGCCTTTCCTCCTCTGCGGCTTGTGCGTGCCGGCGCAGCCCTGCGTGAATGTTCTGCCGTCGCGTGCTGCGATTTGGAGATGTTTTTTGCTCGTTGTCTGTCAAATTTACTTGTTGTCAGTCCATACGAAGCCGTCAAACAACCACTGTGTAGCCTTTAGATGCAGCAGTGACTACAGCATGCGGAAGTTTCTATTGGCTGGGCAAAAATCCGACGCGCATCATCAGCCGTTGTATTTGAATCGGTTTTCTCTCGACCGGTGTCTGTGAATTGCCAGCGTGAATTGAAAAATGTTCTCACTCTCTGATCGCTTGGCTTTGGAACTAAAACATAAGAGTGCTCGTGTACGGCCAATCGAATGAAACTCCGAAACACCTAAGCGCCAATCGTTATAAAGCATTTGCGTCAGCCACCGACATCGTTCTCATGCACTCCAAGTCTAGGAACACTTGAAATCACAATACAAAATCTACGTCAGCTTCCTGTATGATGCGGTTATGTATGAGTGTATGATCACTGCGGTTGGTAAACTATGGTAATATACATGTAAGCTTTGTGCTTCGGAATTGCCTTAAGGCATTGTATCCAAAGGGGATCGCATAAAAGGTATCCGACCGCTTTCTATGAGGACACAATTTCCATAAGACGGGTGTGTGCGTCGTAGAGGACGGGACGAAAAAAACTGGGGAAAAACAAAACAAAAATTGGTTTTCATTCTTCGATTTCGCTAAAAAGAAACGAAAAATAAAAACAATGGCCAACGCCGCAATAAGTCCTCGCATGGTCGTGCCACGTGCTTGGACCATGCGCTATATAGAACGAACATCTCTATATAACACCGCATCTACCAGTGCCTCGGACCCTCGCGCAACCTTCAGCCGGCCACTCGACCACTGGACACGTGCGACTCACACTGTATGGTATTACTACGGTTATTACTGTACAGTTATTACTAACCAAAGCCATTTTATTCGTGGGCGGAAATCTCGTCCAGCAAACAAGGTAATCGCGTTGTGTATCTACCGACAGCAATTGGAACGCTTGTCAAAGTAAACAGCACAGCTTATAATCACCAGGAGAATGGTACATACGCTGTTAGAATCGTCATATGTTTTGTAGTTACTTTGATGCTAAACCGCAGTTTAGAATTACAGTGAGAATGCTGTAGTACGGTCACGTTCGTGAAACAAATGTTCAGAAATACACATCTGATCTCCGAGGCGTAATGCAGGCTCACACACGCGGGCGCACATCGCGCTGAGTGCTCCGTACGCCTCAACGCCAGCAGCAGCTGCGGTCATGCCGTCTTAAACCACTTCCGTACGTCTCGCAGAACATTTTACCACGTAGGAGACGCCACGCCAGTCTAAGCAGACCGCGCGAGCGCGATAAGAACGACCAGGAACTGCCGCCGAGTATATACCATGGCATATACGACACGGAGCGCTCGCCCAAGCCAGCATGCGGACTGCCCATAGATGGCGCCACTGCCTACGCAATATGGCGGCACCCATGGAAAAACAGTGCATAGCCACTTAGCCAGTTTACAGAAACGGCAGAGTCTATGTATGATATTTAAGTACTCAGCATAAAAAGAAACAGCTAGTATATAGAGACACTAGGTGGTCATGGTCAGTGCGCTGGACAGAACCTACACGCAAGCACTGACTCAGACTGGCATGCACTATACGTTTGCAGCAGGAAGCGACAGTGGAAAGCAAGATCAGAGAGCGAGCTAGAAAGACTAAATATAGGAGACGTAGAGCGAAAAGAAGGAGTGGGGGGCGTTTGAAAGCAGGGTTGAAAGGTCAGTGTAGTGATCATATCCAGTGCTTCAAATATGAAGGATGCAAGAAGGCACTATTACAAAATGAGTGAAAGGCGAACAAGACAGAGATTCACAGAAAGACATGGAGACGAAGCAATCGACAGAGGTCTAACAGTGGAGCCAACGCTTCGACAAGAGGGACGTCCCTTCGTCAGGACGTCAAGTTCCCCTGTCGAAACGTTGGCATCCAAGGACATCCTTTGTTTTATACCCCTGCTGCTCAAAGGGTGAAAAGGTGATCACCAGGAGGCTCGCTGAAGCGCTTCTTGGACAAATAGAAATGGGAGAATGTTTGCCCGTAGATGGAAGATTTGGCTTCTGGAAATGTTTCACTATAGCGTGTTGCCTTATATTCATACAGGGTTAAATGAAGATTCAACGCATCGGGTTTTGCATGTACTGGCGGAAAGGTAAAAGAATGCTTAGTCAGTCAGCCCGGCTTTACCGTATAGTTCACTGCATGCTCCGTGCGCGTGCATAATGGGCAATAATAATACTGCGTCCGTGCAGCGCCGTGTCGGTGGTGTGCATGCTACCGTTCCTGTCGTCGGTGCGCTCTTCGTCGCGTCTCGCACAGGCGTTGATCCTCATCTGGCTGGGAATGCGCGGCTCCTACCGCATCTTCCTGGCCGTGCACTACCTGCGACTGCTCAAAGTCTCCATCGGGGAGGCCACGCGGGTACGAGCACTCTCTGGTGAAACTGAACAGAGAAGCGTATACCCTCACTACAACACTCCACTCCAACTCGCGCTGTCCTTACTGGGCCGTTCTCACTTCAGATCCTGCCCGCCGTTTTTTATAAATGGCTTCTCCAAGCCAAACGTATACGAAATGCAACTGGACTAACTTGAATGTACGTTGCCCCCCCCCCCCCCCCCCCCTTCACTCCATGCATCCCTATTACACAAGCAGTCACTTAACGCTGCATTTTCACATGTATCGTATCTGGCTGAATTTGATAACTCAAATTCCTGAATTAAGTCCGAGAGACTTTACGCATAGCCCATATAGTAATGTTTCTGATTTGATGGAGCAAGTGTTCAGTTGCAGATAGTTCGGCAAAACAATTACTAACTAATGGTTGCTATAATAATTAAGCTTTAACTCGAACAACATTTCGCTGTTTTTTGTACAAATGCCAAGGCCAGAAATGAAGGTGATTGAGTTGTTTTAGTTTTCCTGGATGCTGAAGCGTGTTCGGGCATTTTAAGGCTAAGGAATTACTTTCAGCTAGAGATCGAATTAGAAGACGTGCTTTGTAAATGTAAGTGGGCTCTGCGGTCAGGTATATAGCAATGCAAAGCGCATTCGTTATCAGAAAATTGCGGTACAATAATCAGCTCCTCTAATTACGGTCTCATTCATCATTATGGCTTCTTTTCTTTTGTAGGGAATCGTCCACGTCGCAAGCGCCATGATTTTCGTCGACTTGATCAATGTGATGCTGTTCGAAAACATCTTGACATTCATAGGTAAGTTCGCGAACTGCGACAACCCAGGTTCTGCAAGAGCGAGCCTTCCCGGTCGCTTCCGTTTTCCCGCGCAAATGTTACGGGACGCGCCGAATCTGCGTCGCGAACACCTACGTGTTCCTACGGCATACCTACATATCTATTGGAATAACGGAACTGCTCGGGAAACCCCGAGTGTTGTTATCGCAGCGCCCAAACTTTCGCAATATAGGCCCGCCTGCGCTCCCCTCCCAAATAGGTCTCCCTCGTACATCAACGAAATAATATGTAGTTGACAACATCGTCTTCCCAAGGATTCGATCTTGTTTTAAAAGGTACCTGTACAGCGCAACAAAGCAAGGACACAAGAAGAAACGAAGACGAAGACAAACGCTATCAACAACGAAAGTTTACTTCCGGGATCGGACATACGTATCTGTCACAGTCATCACGTATCTTCACCGTTGATATCATAGCTGTGCACGTGGTTGTTTGAGGGTATATGACCGATCCCGGAAGTAAATTTTCGTCGACGATAGTTAGCGCTCATTTTCGTCTCCGTTTCTTCTTGCGTCCTTGTTTCGTTGCGCTATAGCTTTCGATGACGACCGACCAACAAGCCCATATCGCCAGCCTCTGCGATGTTATTTTTGTTGCCGCGGTGCCCGCGTTCCGTTGTGCAGCGCGCAACGTCGCGCGTTCGACCGCAGGCTACGTGAGCGACTCGGAGCTGGAGCGGCTGACGCTGCGCAACGCGCTGCGCTACCTGCGCCACACGTCGCGCGTGGCGGCGCATGCCGAGCGCGCCGAGGCGCGCTTCGTGCCCGTCGACTGGCGCTGGGTCACCGGGCGCACCTACGTCACCGACCTGCGCAAGCCGTCGGCCAAGGGGTCGACCGCCGTGCAGCTGGCCGCCATGAGGGACGCCGACGGAGTCGCTGTGCGTGTGTACATGTGTGCCACCGGCGTGTGTGTGGGGGGTTTATAGGTGGGCTGCCTCGCCCATTATATATATGGCCGTTGCGGGTGATAGCGACGCGCCTATTGTGACCGTACGTAGCCACACTCTTAACCTAGTTCAGCTTAGGCTCTAGCTGTGAACGTTCATTTCTTCTTTCGCAAATATTGTCCTTATCAAAATTGAACGGCGTTTCGCATAAAATCTCGAGGCTCCAAAAAAATATTACGTGTATTTAAAAGCCAAACAATTCTAAATCTGTTTTAAGAACTGTCTGCTAGCATATGCCTGGGTACATGCGTGGATCTCGTCAAGCTGTCATGGAACAAGCGTTTATTTTTACTTCTTTTTTTCTTATTGCCTGCATTTCTCGTGTATAAAATGCAGAAGTAAAATGAATGAATGAATGAATGAATGAATGAATGAATGAATGAATGAATGAATGAATGAATGAATGTCTTGGACGTCATTCCACATATTGTGTTTTTGTGTGGAACGTCGTTCCATTTAGATAAGGGAGAAATATTGGCAAAAATTGTCCGATTATAGCTCAAATCTAAGTGGAATTAAATTAAAAGTGCTAGGCACGTCTCTATATTCGCTGACAGAAGTTGTAAAAGCCTCTAGTTTTCATGATATGAGTCTCAGGACGTCCATACGTAACAGAGAGAAGAGGAGAAAATCGCCAATAAAGAGGAAGCTTTAGCTCTGGAATTTCTATCGAAATTAACGGTGAAATCGTTTTTCTTGGCACGCACAGTACCGAATTTGACGAGGTTTTGCTGCACAAATGCAATATCTGTTTTTGGTACAGTATTAGGGATTTGCAAACTTCGTGCGTCAAAAGCTTTTGTTTTTTGTTTTTGTTTTTAATTTATCAATTTTCGTCCCGTTGATGATAAGTCCCCCTTGTCGAACCGTTGGCTGTAGCGTCACCGCTTATTTGAACACTGCCCATTTTTAACGTATTTGCAATTTTCTTAAAACTCATGCCTTAAATAAAAGTAATGCTTTCTACAGTTGGTAGAGTTCGGCTTTCGCTCCTAAAGACAACGAATTTAATTGAAATTAGTTTAGTGGATGTCTTGACTGTTTCTTCGTTTCACATGTATTTACGTGTATTTGAATAGGGGATACGCTCAGAAGCAAGCTTCCATTTAAGTACATGCCCCTACAGCTGGTGATACCGGGTGTTTCAGCGAAGACTTCCAATATTTGTAAGAATTGCCTGTGGTAGATAGCACAATTCTAGCCCTTGAGCTGGTCTACTCGAAGAAGCGGGCATTATTAGCGAAAAAAATTCAAATGCACAATCGACTAATTAACAAAAATCACTAATTAGGCTTTTACTAATTACCTTAGGGCACATATTGCAATTCACACATTCTAGTCGGGGAGTTCGCAAGGCGGATCCACCTGGAAATAATTCTAAGGATGACACCGGTTTCGAAATATTAATTCCCGAACTTTGCGGAGAAATGCACTGGCGTTCCAGCTACTTTTGTGCTTCAGTGCATAAAACGACAATTTGTTAAGAAAGTAAGTGGAACGACAGTACATTTTCACCGCAAATCTGACGGCGCATATCTCGTAACTGGTGCAATTCGCGCAATCATTTTCAACTGGATGTGCCTTGCAGTCTCACCCGCTAGAATTTGTAAATTGCAATATGGGCCATGAGGTAGTTAGTTAAACATTTAATTAGGGACTTTTTGTCAATTAGTCGATTATGCATTTCATTTTTTTGTTTGCCGCTAATGTCCGCTTCGTCAAATTGGGCGAGACGTTGAATTCACTTCGTTACTTTTTCAACGCATATGTCTCTTTATGAATAAATGTGTACACATATATTCATTTAACGAAGTGCTTTCGATTCCTCTGTACAGAGGAATCGGAAGTACTTCGTTAAATTGAAAGTTTTGTTGAATCGGGTTACGGTAAATCAAATTTTGACTATACAATTGACTTGGACCTGGAAGTAGCGCGCTTAAGTATTTTACCGGCTACAAAGCTATCTTGGTCGCCCTCCTGTATATTGACCTTTAGCAGACGCTATAGTTAACTTCTGATACGTATGTCAGTGCACATTGCGCGCTGCTGGTTGTTAGGTAAGTGCCATTCCGTAAACCATCTGTATCGTCTTAAGTATAGTGCGCCTAAAGGGAAGCTGAAGAGTTTTCCAGAAAAAATGAGGGAAGAGCTGTACGTAATGGTTTTCAACCCTCTGAATCCGAATATCGCATCGAAATTGAGCGAAATAAAGCGCAAATAGATTTTATTTCGACGAAAAGTGCAGCAGTAGACTCGGGCAGCTCGCGCGCCTCGTTTCCGCCTGTGATTGGTCGGGCGCCTCGTGACGTCAACATTGGTGTTCGTCCGGACCGGCCGCTGCTGCTACACATGAAGCACGGTGCAAGGTGGTTTGGTGATACGGTAATGTTAAATTTCGATAGCTTGCGTCTCTCCGAGGAGTTCGGCGTTGCTCCCTACATGTATGCGTAGCCGGCCTCAAAAGAAGCAAAAGATGCTGGTAGCAAGCAGTACTTTCGACGCGAACGAAAGCGAAGTGTTAGCATCTCCTCGTGTTAGAAATGTTCTTTGGTGAGTATGTTTTTTGCAAAGCTGTATTCAGCGATCCAGTGAGTTCGTTTCCGGGCAAACAAATGTACTGTTATGTTCCTGCATGCCTCCTCGTGGAACGTAAGGAGGGATGCGATCGTCGGCATTTTTGCGCTGCCCCAAAGCTGTCGGCAATCTACACAGACGGTTTACATGTGGGAAAAGTTTTTCGGCTCTTGTAGCACGTGTAGTGGCCTTCATCAGCGCGCCATCCGCACGCTACTCGTAACCGGAGCCTAAAGGCGGCGAATTCCGTCGGCTGCGTGAGACAGCCGGTTTCTCTATGTGCGCGAGGGGGAGCGCAGCGTCTTGGCGTGCGCCGGATTTCAAACACATGAAAACTTTACACTTGCACTGCATTATAATAGCTGTATGTTGGCTGTTTCACAACACACGTGCGAATAGAAAATTAACGGCGGTTTGCGACGAAACCTGCGTCAAGGGTGGGAGATGAACATGTACCTTCCGTTCAGCCTGCAAACACGAAGGAGCTAGCAATAAATCAAAATCCAGGTTTGAACGAGTTCGTGTATTCATAAGGTCTCCCAAGACCAGTTACCATCCGTCCGCCCGCACCCGTCTCGCCTTTGTGCGTTCGTTGCACCGACCTTTTCGCGCTGCGTTTAGAAAGCTCGCTAGCAGAAATTTGTACTCTCATTCATTCACGTATTATTGATAAACTCTGGTAGTAATCGTCGTCACGGAAGTGGTTGGAGCACAGCACTGTTGTCCTTGAGCGCTTGAAATTCTTTCCATTCGCAGCAACCTCCCACTTAGCTGCAAGCTTCTTGTCTTGCGGGAAGTAATGGAACATCGTCGCGGCCGCTTGTGTTCGTGCAACCGTAGGCTGCACAGAACGCCGGCATGGTCGGCCCACCACTTCAATTGATGCTGCGCACGTCAACTACCACTCTACATACACACAAACAAAAGAATGCAGGCTCGAGCGAGGCAGATTATGACGGCACGCACGCAGAAACAAGCGCGGTCAGGCACGGTCACGGAGACTGCGAAGGAGCGGAACACCAGTGCTGACGTCACTACGCCGCGTTTTCCGGTCTCCGCTCGCATCGTCAGCGTCAGCAGCAGCGCGCGGCGCTCGACGGGGGGCGGAGCGACAGCGCAATTTTAACCGGCGATTACGTCGTTCCTAAGTGAAAAAACCCGCCCAGAACTTTACGCGCACGGTTTATAAGGTTCCCGCATCCGTATATGAGCGTCTTATTGAATTCGACAGACTCTTCAGCTTCCCTTTAACGAACGGCCAGGCAAAGCGCTCCAATGTTCTTTGTGTGCATGCGTGCTTGCGTGTGAGCGTCTCCATAAGTTTACACACAGTGCCTCAGTAGGCCTTGCAACCGAGCGCAAGGTCATGGGCTTGATCCCGAGCGCACAGCCCGTAAAACTCCAGAATTATTTTTTTTTATTTTTAGTTTTAGCGTGCCTGCGTTTCCTGGTGCATGCGTGCGCTGGTGTTACAGCTTCCGTTTAGTTAGCCCCTCGTGCATACAAACACAAGCATTTCAGTTGCTACACTGGGCCAACACGCTATGCACCTCCGAACTTATAAACTGGCCGCACTCTCGATGTTCTGGATTCTTCTCAATCAAATGTACATCTCAGACGTATACCCTGCAGTCCTTTAAGTTCGCAGGATTTAGGAATACGGCTGTACGTACCAGTAGTCTGCGAAATGATGGCAAGCGTCTTTCTTTTTTCCTTTTTTTTTTCAGAACGAACACCCAATTGAAAACTTCAGTGCAGACCAGGAAGCCGCCAACATGAAGGCTTACGAGTTTGCTATCGAAAACGCCATCCGCATACAGAGGGTGAGTGTAGGCGTAGACTGGATATTAATTACTACATCAAATTTCTCCGCTTTGAATGTCCTTTACCGGGTGCAGTTTACAGAACTATGATGCTTGTTCTTGGTGCAGAGCTACGAATTTGTAAACTTCGTGCTTCTATTTGTTTATTTTTTTGTTGTTGTTTTGTTTGTTCTTTTTTTTAACTTACCGATACTCGGCAATATTCAAGCCTTACGTAAAAATTCTGCTCCGAACAGTCACTGAAAATTTAAGCTTTTCCCTCAAGTGCAACAAATTTTATTACAATCGTCCCAGCTATAGGGGTTATCACACAAAAAAAAGCATTTGTATGTTTTACGTGTATCGTGGCATCGTAATTGGGCCCGAGCACCGTTGATGTGGCCTTTCGTCTCCAGCATCCCGATAATTATGTAATCTGTCAGCCACACTAATAAACAAATAAGTAAATAAATAGGTCAATAAATAAAATAAATAAATAAGTAAATAAATAAATATAAATATACAGGCGCTTGTCGCGGAGCTGCTCTACCGCGAAATCGCTTTGTCTCGCACCGCGCAGCTCCCTCTTCAACGCCATTTCCAGGCGCCCGCCGCAGTATTACGTATGTATACTCGTAAATACAGCTCCCTCACTATGGAGTTGCGCTGCTCAGCAGGACACCGTGAGTTAGATCTTGGTCGCGGCGGCCGTATTCCGATGGGAACCGGAATGCGAGAATGCTCTTTCTTTTTTTCCTGCGCGTTTGGTGCACGCTCAAGAAACCGCAGGCGGTAAAAAAAAAAATTACTCCCCAGTCCCCTACTATACTATACGTATACGGCTTGCCTCACAGTCAGATCGTGGTTGTGGCAGACGAAGCTTCAGAACTTAAGTTACAGTCGAAGCCAATGCGACTTACTAGAAACGTTCCAACAACGTTGCAGGTCAGCTACCAGAAGCAGTACCGGTCGGGCATGATCCAAAAGAAGACGGAGGCACGCCTGCTCGCCGCCTTGCAGTACCCGTACGAGAGCAAGACGTGAGCACGCGACGTCCTCGTCGCCGGCGTTTCTTTCTTTTTCTTCCAAGATTGGACACACACAACAGATTGACTTTTTCGTTACTTCGTAATATAGGCATACAATAAGGCGCAAAATACTGATAATATATACGAATCGCAATTGTACGTAGGCAATCGGCATGCGGTATATACTTAATAACAGCCGACTTACGCGCAGTAATCTCATAGACTATATAGATCCGAAGTATACAAGGCTTCAGCGCGCCAGTTCGCGCCATTTACTGGTTCTTCTTTTTTTTTAGACTTTCTTGCCAATTTGAAATTATAATTCCTACTTAAACCGCGAACGGCGGGCTCGATTCATTCCATTTCCACCAACGTCCCTCAACGCGTTCTTCTCAGGGCATTCGACTGTGTCAGCCTGCTGGAAACCCTGTAAGTGCTTATACAAAAGGGAAAAACGAAGCCCACGCTAGACTTATATAGAGAGCATATATATATATATATATATATATATATATATATATATATATATATATATATATATATATATATATATATATATATATATATATATATATATATATATATATATCTGTGTGCGTGTGCGTGTGTGCGTGTGCGTGTGCGTGTGTGTGTGTGTGTGTGTGTGTGTGTGTGTGTGTGTGTGTGTGTGTGTGTGTGTGTGTGTGTGTGTGTGTCATTGCGGTTGCGTTGGTTGTGGTGCACTCATAATGGCATGTTGGCCCGTTTTTGACGATGGACAGCAGCATTTGGCCTTCGGCTACTGTGTCTGCGCTGTAATACTGCCTGCCGTGGCAGTGTTCATAAAACGGGTTAAAGACAGAAGACGAAATGAACAAATATGACAGGACGGGCGCTAGCTGAACTTCCAACTAGCGTTTATTTATTTATTTATTTATTTATTTATTTATTTATTTATTTATTTATTTATTTATTTATTTGCGATACTGCCAGCCTCAGTGAGACCAAAGCAGGTGGGCATTGTATTAGACAGTTTTACAAAAAGAAACAAGCAGGTCATGCTACATGGTACACTAAAAGAAAAAAAAAAGAGAAAAAGCTTCCTTGACTGCTGCAGAAATCACCAATGACGATGTGAAACACAATACTTTTGCTTGGTATAACAATATCGCTGAGTAACAAATGTAGCATTACTAGAATTTATATAAAGATAGCGAATAAATGACCTGTAAGATTAGAGAAGTTATACAGCTAACAGATAACAGCGCAGAAGTGACCACTTTAGGGCTTGAAATGCAAAAATTCCAAGGGCAGAAATAAGTGTTGCAGTTATGTGGGTGTGTTAAGTGGCGTCTTCTGTGTTTGATGTCTCATTTACTTCAAACCATCAGCTGTTTTATGCTCTGCCAATCGGGTACATATACCGAATCGGTACACACACACACACACACACACACACACACACACACACACACACATACACACACACACACACACACACACGCACACACACACACACACACACACATATATATATACACGCACCCGCCGTGGTTGCTCAGGGGCTATGGTGTTGGGCTGCTGAGCACGAGGTTGCGGGATCGAATCCCGGCCATGGCGGCTGCATTTCGATATGGAAAAACACCGATGTACTTAGATTTAGGTGCACGTTAAAGAACCCCAGGTGGTCAAAAATTCCGGAGTCCTCCACTACGCCGTGCCTCGTAATCAGAAAGTGGTTTTGGCACGTAAAACCCTATAATTCATTTAATATGTATATATATATATATATATATATATATATAATGTCATCAGCTTGCCCTCGCATCTTAGTCGGCTCAGCTTAACGCTTTCTTTCTTTACTTCTGCCATGGGTAGAAAGCACACTCCACGGGCGAGGCTCGTCCAACGATGAGAATTAGTGCTATAGAAATAAAAAAGGTGACAGCCTTAGCTTAGATAACTGTTTTCATTACACTTTGTTCTTTGAAAGCGTTATACGTACATAACACTAAAACAAGAAAAGTGAGAAGTGCAGGTTTGCTGGTACCTGACCGAATAAGTAGCTGCAGCGCTAAACACACTAGAAAAGAAGGGGGAAAAAAGGGGGGGGAGACGTACTAAGGCGCAATAAAAATGTTCACAGGCGTTCCTGCGTTTTCTTTTTTTTTATAACAATATATTTATTCTCACGCTGACAAAGTGATATCTTCCGAGTGGTCTCAGGTAAGCTGAAACCGCGTCGAACAGAAATAGTCCTTCGCTAACAGTATTTTAAGGCGGAAGCCTTTCTAAGCTCATGGTGAAGTTTGTGTGCAGACCTGACCGCCGGAGTGTCCGCCGAAGAGTCATCACGCCTGATGAAGACAGATTAAAGACAGATTAAAGAATGGAAAATGATTGATAGTGACAGTTAGTGAATGATAACGTTATGATAGAGATTGGTAGAGGTTAATAATGACTAGTCATGACTAATAATAATGACTCCGAAATTACCATTATGTCTAACGACGGCTTGTAATAACCACAATTGATTACAAACGACTAAAATGCTTGCTAGTGAGCAGTAATAGCTAATATATTGACTGAAATGACCAATATGTCTAGCGATGGCTTGTAATGATCACAATTGATTACAAATGACTAAAGATGCTTAGTAGTGAGCAGTTGAGACTAATAATGACTGAAATGACTTGTAATGACTATGATAGTATTACGATATGCTCAAGCGATGCTCAAGAAATGAGCCGCTGCGAGAACGACGACGAAGTTGGGCGGTGCGCTTGGCGCGAGCGAGTGTCAGCCTGGCTGCCTGGCTCCAGTGTAAATAGCCTGTAAATAGCCTCTTCTGTCTGTGTCTTTCCACACGCAACATTCTGGTGGAGGTCAGCGATCCCCGTCCTCACCACGGAACTCAGAAGTGGTCGGCACACCGAGCTCGTCACCATGCCTCCCGGTGACGCGCCCACCTCTGCAACGGCTTCGGCATGTCCCACTGCTCCAATCGTCACGGTCGCCCCACATCGCGACCCAGGTGTGTTTTCTGGCCTGGAGGGCCAGGATGTTGACGACTGGATCAAACTCTATGAACACGCCAGTGCTAATAACAGGTGGGACCCAACGATTATGCTCGCCAATGTCATCTTTTATCTCGGCGGCACCCCACGCGTGTGGCACCAAACGCATGACGACGAGATAACCAGTTGGGACAATTTCAAAGCGAAGCTACGGGAACTGTTCGGCGACCCCATTGGGCGCAAGGCTGCCGCGAGAAAGGCTCTTGCGTCTCGTGTACAGTCATCTACGGAGCCGTACGTTTCCTACATCCTCGACGTCTTAGCTCTATGCCGCAAAGCTGACGATGGTATGTCCGAAGCCGATAAAGTGTCACATATTCTAAAAGGCATCGCCGACGACGCTTTCAATTTGCTTGTTTTCGGCAACGTCTCGACTATCGACGCCATCATCAAAGAATGCCGTCGCCTTGAGCAAGCTAAGAGCCGCCGTATTACACACCACATCACACGGTTACCCAACACTGCTGCTACGTCGACATGTGAGGGTCGACCACGTCAGACCACCACCTCTGACGACGTCACCAGTATTGTTCGCCGCGAACTCGAGGCCACCAGTTCGCCAGCTTTCTCCACGACGCCTCCCGATCCGCCAGCAACCACCATTGCGATGATCCAGGCCGTCGTCCGACAGGAATTTCAGAACATGGGTCTGAACTCTGTGTGTTCCACGTCTCAACCCAACGTTTCCCGGTTCTCTAGCGGCCCTCTTCGTCCTCGGCAGTCTTTTTCCGCCACATCTCGCCGCAACCCGTCCGATTGGCGTACCTCTGATGACCGGCCGATCTGCTTCCACTGCTGTCGCATCGGCCACGTCGCTCGTCGCAACCGATGGCCACCAACTCCTCGGACATACACCGCCGCTTATTCCCGCACCGTTGGACCTTCCGTTCCCTTTACCAGCCGCCATGAATTTACTGCCGCTGATGCTCCTGCTCCGAACCTTCGGTACAGCCACTCGCCCTCACCTCGACGCCATCAGTCTCGTTCGCCCCAACCCCGTCGCTTCTCTTCGCCGCCTATCGCCTCCCGGATCCAGCCGGAAAACTAGGCACTGCAGCTTCTGGAGGTGAAGCTGCATTATCGACCCTGCCCTCAAATCCTCTGCTCACGTTACCCACGAACCGAAACCTTCTTGACGTTGACGTTGACGGCTATCCTGTCACGGCACTCATCGATACAGGAGCACATCTTTCAGTTATGAGTGCTGCCTTCCGACGACGACTCAAAAAGCTCCTCACCCCAGCGTCGGCCCGCGTCGTACGCGTTGCGGATGGCGGTACTGTGCCTATCATCGGCATGTGTACAGCACGCGTCAGCATCGCCGGCCGCCACACTCCTGTCCTCTTCGCCGTAATTTCTCATTGCCCCCACGACCTCATTCTCGGCCTCGATTTTCTCTCCGCACATTCTGCTCTTATTGACTGCTCTTCCGGTACCCTTCGCCTTGAGTTGCCGATGCTCGCAGAACCTTCTGACGCACCCCACTGCCGCTTACGTCCCACCGGTTTTCTTCGCCTGCAGCCAAAGTCAATAGCCTACATTGAACTGTGGTCTTTCCCACCAGTTCCTGATGGCGAGTACCTCGTCACTCCTCTGCCCGACATTCCAATAAGGTATGACGTTACAGTGCCTCACAGTATACTTAATATTACTGGGAACCGCACTCGAATGCCTGTCTGTAACTTTGGATTGGCAAAGCAAATTCTACCGCAAGGTATTTGCCTTGCCACCGTTGATTGTCTCGACGACCAATACGTGGCAGCGTTATCGGCCGATGATTCTCGCGAGCTTAGCAGGCCCCTCGCGCCAGCCTCGGGTGCCGATCCCAATATAAAGAAAATGGTTGCAACGGACCTGTCCTCGGCGCAGGCTGAAGAGCTTTGCCAAGTATTATCGTCCTACCGAGATATTTTCGACATCGACGATCGCCCTTTAGGCCAGACGCTCGCGGTCAAGCATCGTATTCTTACTGGCGATGCTACGCCTATTCACCGACGACCGTATCGAGTTTCTGCGTCGGAACGCCGAGTAATTCAAGATGAAGTCAACAAAATGCTCGATAAAAACATCATTGAGCCTTCTTCGAGTCCCTGGGCGTCACCTGTGGTGTTGGTTAAGAAGAAGGACGGCACGTGGCGCTTCTGTGTAGATTACCGTCACCTGAACAGCATTACAAAAAAGGACGTCTACCCGCTCCCACGTATAGACGACGCCCTTGACTGCCTGCACGGTTCCCTTGAACGTCTCACAACTATACTTGATGTATTTCGAAAGGCGAAGCTGCAACTTAACTCGTCCAAATGTCGTTTTGGCCACCGGCAAATTACTCTTCTGGGCCATCTCGTTGATGCTTCCGGAGTACAGCCTGATCCCGACAAAACTCGCGCTGTCAGAGAGTTTCCGGTTCCGAAGACAGCCGCAGACGTTCGAAGTTTTGTAGGGCTATGCTCGTACTTTCGTCGTTTTATTCAAGATTTTGCGGCAATTGCTAGACCCCTCACTAATCTTTTGAAGAAAGGCGTCCAATTCTCGTGGGGTACTGTAGAAGCCGCCGCCTTCTCTCGTCTCGTTACTCTTCTCTCCTCACCACCCATTCTCGCCCACTTCGACCCTGATGCCCCTACAGAATTGCGTACAGATGCCAGCGGTCATGGCGTAGGTGCCGTCTTAGCCCAGCGTCAGCGTGGCCAGGATCGCGTAATTGCTTATGCGAGCCGCCTCCTCACACCATCGGAGCGCAACTATTCTATTACGGAACGAGAATGCCTTGCTGTAGTCTGGGCGGTTGCGAAGTTCCGTCCTTACCTTTACGGTCGCCCTTTTTCCGTAGTAACTGACCATCATGCTCTCTGCTGGCTCTCTTCGCTAAAAGATCCTACAGGTCGGCTTGGTCGCTGGGCTTTGAGGCTACAAGAATTTTCATATTCCGTGGTGTACAAGAGTGGCCGCCTGCACCAAGACGCTGACAGCTTGTCGCGTTACCCTGTTGACGACTCTGACTCCTCTAATATTGCCAGTGCTTCTTGCGTATTCTCTGTATCATAGCTGCTTCATTTCGCCGACGAGCAACGCCGTGACGCCTACATCAGAGCACTCATCGACCGTTTTGAGCACTCTCCGGCCGATGCTACTCTACGCCTCTTCGTCCTCCGCGACGGTACTCTGTACCGTCGTAACCTTCATCCGGACGGCTCTGAGTTCCTACTTGTAATACCTAAACACCTCCGCTCCATCGTTATAGAAGAGCTCCACGACGCACCAACGGCAGGACATCTCGGCGTATCTCGAACCTATGACCGTGTACGTCGCCGTTTTTTCTGGCCTGGTCTTGCCCGTTCCGTACGACGTTACGTCGCCGCTTGTGAAGTTTGCCAACGACGCAAGAAGCCTTCTCAGCTCCCCGCTGGTTACCTGCAGCCGCTCGACATTCCTGCCGAGCCCTTTCATCGTGTCGGCTTAGACCTTCTCGGCCCATTTCCGGAATCTACATCAGGAAACAAGTGGGTTGCAGTCGCGGTGGACTACGCGACCCGCTACGCCGTAACCCGTGCTCTTCCGACCAGTTGCGCAACTGATGTTGCGGACTTCCTCCTACGTGATATTATTTTGATGCATGGTGCTCCGCGTCAATTGCTAACAGACCGTGGCCGTACGTTTTTGGCCAAAGTCATCGACGACATCATGCGTGCCTGCTCAATACGTCACAAATTTACCACCTCCTACCATCCCCAAACGAACGGCCTCACTGAGCGCTTGAACCGCACCCTTACAGACATGCTATGCAAATACGTTTCCGACGACCACCGTGACTGGGACCTGGCTCTACCTTACATTACCTTTGCATATAACTCTTCCCGTCTCGACACTGCTGGCTTTTCCCCGTTTTACCTCTTGTATGGCCGCGAACCAACGCTACCACTGGACACTGTGCTTCCGTCCGCCACAGCTTCAACTAGCGCTTATGCCCGTGATGCAATCGCCCATGCTGACCACGCTCGCCAACTTGCGCGCAGTCGTCTACAAGTGTCTCAAGACAAGCAGAAGCAACGCTACGACCTCCGTCACCGTGATGTCCATTTTGTGCCCGGCAGCCTCGTGTTGCTTTGGTCACCTTCGCGTAAAGTTGGCCTATGTGAAAAACTCCTTTCTTGTTACACAGGCCCATATCGCGTGCTCCGCAAAGTGACCGATGTCACCTATGAAATCGTTTTAGCCACGCCCACTACGTCCTCCGCTGTGACAACCAGGGACATCGTCCACGTCGCCCGACTCAAGCCCTACAACTCTCCACGCGCCTTGGATATTTAACAGCACCGTGGCGGTGCTTTTGCCGCCGGGGGGTAGTATTACGATATGCTCAAGCGATGCTCAAGAAATGAGCCGCCGCGAGAACGACGACGAAGTTGGGCGGTGCGCTTGGCGCGAGCGAGTGTCAGCCTGGCTGCCTGGCTCCAGTGTAAATAGCCTGTACATAGCCTCTTCTGTCTGTGTCTTTCCACACGCAACAATATGACCAAGATATCTAACGACGGCTTGTAATCATCACAATTGTTTAGAAATGACCAGAAATGCTTAGTAGTGAGCAGTAATACGGCGTTTCTTATCTCAAAGAAAGCAATAACTTTTTTTACAACACGTATTGCCGTCTGCATGGTGCGTTCTTGCTCTCTCACAAGGACCTCCGCAGCTACCCTGGTTCTTTTTCTCAACTTAACGCTGAATATCGCCATTATATCAAGTGTTCTCAAATCTGGAGGAGAAGTAATAAAGAAATTTATTCCGGACAAACACCCTTCAGTTGCTGACTATCGAAGCGGCGTATACAGCCTTGAAAAGGGACGAATTCGATTCTTCGCAACATTTACAGACGGCTCGATCTATAGTGCAGACAAGACGGTCTCCAGCTATCCGAAATAGGAAAGATCGTGAAGTCACGCTGCTGATGTGGGGATAATCACTTTGCGCTAAGATAACCGGTGTAAGGTTACCGTTATCGTCGAGTGTTTGACGAAAAATCGTACGACGAGGGAAGATATGATAGGTAGAAGAAAGCGTAAGTGCGATTTCTTTTTTTGGCATGGAGCCATTTTGGCACAGGAAGACATATATTAAGCAGTCTCTTGTCTGTAAAGACTGCAACGTAGTCCTTCTCCGATTAACGTTTAACTAGACCCGAGGAGACATTGTTAAAATCACTTACGTCCCTGCGAACCGTTGCCGGGACTTCAAGGTGACGTCGCCACCTGTATCGGTTTTTCAAGCGAAGCTTGTATTGGTTCACAAGTTTCGGTGTTGGTCTGTTCACGCAAAACCCTAGTTGTTCTCAGAGCGGAGCAGCTGCAGGAAAGGGCGGTTTGATGAGCTGACAGCTGCGCCGATGCCGGAGCGGGAGTCATTAGCAAGGATTCCAGGTGCATAGGCGCACGCTCTCGCCACGCGCGCAACCAGTCAGAGCCGTTTCACTTCCGCCGGGGAGGGAAAGGGCAGGAAAGGGTTTCGCGCACGCTGAGCACGCTGCGCCGGCTTCGTTTCCGTTCAGTTCATTCTCGGAAAACGGGTGGGACGGCCACGCGCCGTGCGTTCCCCCGAGGAACTGGCAGCGTTCGACGAGCGGCGGCGAGAACTCGCCCGTCAACGGGCTAGCCGTCGGCGCGTCGATCCAGAAGTTAAGGTCTAAATGTAGTCCGACATAATGCGAACGCGCGCACACGTTACGTCACGTTGGCGAGAACAGCGTCTATAGTACAACGATTGGTTCGACGCACTGGCGCCGCCAACGTAACCAGACGCGCCCGTCGTGTAACGACGCCTGACCGCGCGCTGATAACGTAGGACTACAAACGCGCATTTAAAGCCGCCCGAGCCCGGGCAACCAACCCCACAGCAACGAGAAGATCCCGAGCTGGAGTAGGGGGAGGCCGAAGCAATCCGGCACCGTTACATGGGGGTTACTTAAACGTGACGAAGGTCAGGGGCACGCAGGACAAGCTTGGCTTACCCACATTTCCCGGTAGGGGAAGGGGTCGTAATTTTTTTACCTTTCTTTTTTCTTCCACAAGAGTGGCGTTTTTGTTGTTGCAGAAACGTAATTTTCCAGTACACCTTAAGCTCATATTGCTCCTCAGTGTCGCTTCAAACTGTTACGTGCAAACTTTCTGATACGGCAACATCTGGTCGATTGAACTTTTCGCTACGTGGGCAAAAAAAAAAACACATTTCTCATTCGTTGTAGTTACGCAGCATGTTTTTGTCGTACATGAAACGTGCGAGGCTTCATGCTACGCCACTCTCCTTCGCAGGTACCTGAACATCGACATGATCCGGCAACTGATTGCCGTGCCCCCGTGGGTCAACTGGCTGGTACGTGCGACGGTGGTCGATATAGAATCAGACATTTTTCACGCTACTCGTGTGTGCGGTTAAATTGCTCTGCACATATTTCGCTACGCGTGCGAATAAGTCTGTCGTATTTGCCTTCACGATCAGCGTCGTGTCGGCGAGGATTTAGACGGACACCCAACTGCGTGTCGTGGGCGTAAAAATTAGGCAACTCGCGATATTCATTGTGTAATGCTGTGCTACAAGTACATTTTGACTACACAGGGGGATTCACATAACTGTAGAGCCAAGCTTTCCGAATACTGATGCATCGTAAACGAATGTCACCAGCGGCGCCTTGTTCACAGCCTCCTTAAGTCACTCAAACCTTCGCTTTTCTTTAGCTAAGTTACTTATCTGATTCACTAGTAACCGTTATATGGACTCTCTAATAATTGTTTTATGGAAAAGTTACGCATGTGAAGTTTAGAGCTACTTCAGAAACTGCCAACGCACTTCTTTCCGTGAAAATATTTTACGCGGCGCACTTCTTTTCCTGGAAATCTGAAGAAAGGTTATAGATAGCTTGCATTGACGTTATATGCTGTGGTCGCCACGTTTGGGTATACCAGCACGTCCAGAAGCTGTGCTAGCTAGCAAGAAACGTGACAGCACGCCAGGCGCGTCTTGCGCTGAGCGATAAACTCATAACAGCGATAATGCGGTGAAACACGGTCATCGTGAAAAAGCAAAACAACGTATACGCGTGATAATAGGGTTCATTGAGTTCATAGGGGCCGCCACGTTCGGGTACTTACACGCCGAGAAGCACCGTCCGTGACGCCACGTGAAAACTTTCCTAAACTGCGGCAAGTGTGATTTCAATAAGCGGCGTCTTCAAATTAACGTTAATGCCTCTGTGTATGTTTATATCCAACGTCAGCGCAAGTCTCTGTGCGTTTAAGTATTGCCATCACATGAATCTGCGACAAACATGCGCTCAACCAGAGCTAATGGTTTTCGAGTCAGCAAGGAATCCAGCGACCAGAATTAAGGGCCTGAAGTAAAGCGTGCGTCGCATCACTTCCGCCCGCTGAGAGAACGAGTTTCTTCGATCCCGCTGCCTAGCTGTTATGTAAAATAAGCGTCGCCGTGCGATCTTCCGGCCTTTCGAGTAAAGTTGTCGTGGAGGAAGGAGAAACATAAAAGCCTCAATTTTGCGTGATAACCAACACCGATAGCTGCAGCATTTTATCAGACCAGCGTGTATCCTTGTCTGTGTTCCTGATAAGGTGTCGATGGACATTTCTATCCCATTTCGCTTAATCTGCACGAACTTTGTGTTTGTGATAGCGCAGCAGTACTAATGCGAGAGCAACAGCAACATCAGTACGAGCGGTGAAATAGTCCGTGTAACAGCTATCGCTGTAGATAGCTACGAATAGGTGCTGTCCATAGCTGGATATGAAAGTGTTGCAAACGTGTCACGTGTCATTTGTTTGCTGCGGATCTTTTCCAAAATGGAAGACCCCTTCCTTGTGATTGGGGGGACCAATGTGCCACAGCTGCCAACAGCGTTGCCATCTTTACGGATTATTCGCTATATGTGGCAAATATTTGTTTTTCCATTATTTATCTGTGAAAAGCGTTTTTAGAGTTCAGGCATGTATTATTTTTCGGCGGTTGCACACAAAATGCTCCTGAGCAGTTCTTGTACCCACCTCCCACTATATGCCCTGAATAAAAACATTAAAAATCCCTATCGCAGATCATCCTACGCATTGCACACTGCATAGCACACGGAAGAAGACGCGACGCATTTGTGCGTCCATGGTAGCGTGTGCTGTAAAAAAAAAAAGTGCGTCTCATTAACTGTAGCTCATACGTATCCTTCTACAAAGAAAGAATTGAGTGTTGGCTGACTGTTTCTTCTTGGGTGATAGCAAAAATGTAAAGTTTACGTGCTCTCTTCTTGCACCTGGACCGAGTCGCCTTCGTAACCGAAGCTCGAATACAACGTCTAACAATTCGCGAAATCGAAACGTGCGGGCAACGTCGCCGGGCGACCGGGTCTAAAGCGTACCACGGACGTTTAGTTTGTTAGAAGTGGCTTTGAGACACGACGGGACAGTACGCATGCGCGTTTATCATGGTGCGGGCATAGAGAAACATATATTCTTTTGCTGTTTACTGTATGGTTGTGACCTAAGTGCATTTTGTATTTACCGCTTTACTATGTTAGTGTGCTACCGATTTATCATCACGTTGTAAACCCAAGCTAAATCTACATAATCAGAAACCTTTGTACTTAAACTTTCTAACTGCTTAAATTTGCTTCTTTCTTTCATTTGGTGTAACCTCCCTTCATTTATGTTTTTGGTCCTGAGGGTAATATTAAATAATAATAAATAAAATGATACTGGTAAAGAGCGGACACTCCTGTAGGGCGCTGAGGCCGAGCTACTGCGCTGCCCCCAGCGCCCTGAGCGGCCAATCGGACCGCTCATTTTGTCTTCCGAGACTTTAGACGGGTGGTTTAGCTCGGTTTTGGTTTCGATAGCGATGCTTTCGATTCTGGTTTACATTGGGCGCAAAAGTGTTCAGTATACGTCGTTTCTAGTGAAGCGCGAGAGCTTTAATATTTCCTTTTTAAGCGTACCGTACAAATTGACGTAATAAGCTCGCGGATCGCAATCTTTTTACTGGAAAAGCCGCCAAGCTCCTCGAAGAACCAGCATCGCAGAATTAGCTCATGCAGACTGCAAAAATAATGCGGTCAGGGCTCTCTTTATTGCAGTTCTTTCGCCGTTTCTGAGCCGCTTTTCTCAGTTGCACACAATAGGAAGCAGTGGTTCCTAACAATAAAGTTTATTTTTTGGTTGTTTACATAGGGAATTGGACAGAAAAAATGCTGGATGACACACTTGGTAAATACACAAACTATACAAGAAGAATACTTTAACAATAACAAGCTACGCGTCAAGTAAAAGTGGCACTTGCGAACTGGGCCAGGCGCATGCCGCGTGCAGTGAGGTAAACGTCCTTCACAAAACGATCCCAAATGCGCATTACACTGCTCGAGCCGCGCCAAATGAAACATTTGTGTGATGGTACGGGCGAGCCGCATATAACAAGTTCTCTACTTTAAACCTAAGGTCTTGCGAGGGACTTATAGAAAATTAGGCGTTTGAAGCAATGCATGTGCTCTTCTGGAAAAGATGGGTGCAAAAACAAACGGATGCCTGCATGGTTAACGGGAGCCACGGTTCATATTATATGCTACACGTGCAAGCTACGCTCACCCGGCTTAACAAACGTCTTCCTGACAATGTTCTTAACGCAAAAAACAACAAAATTATCTCTGCAGAGAGAAGAAAACACCTTACCGCACGGGCGAGGCGACGCGTGGAAAAGCGCGGTGGAGTGGTCGTAAACATCGGCACATGACCGACGCACCACCAACGCCTCTATGGAAACGGGATGCGTGGACGTAAACCCGTATACGTATGATAAGCCGTCAACCTTTGATGTGAAGTGGAAGCGCAAATCGCTACGCCGCCTGGCGGGTGGTCAGACCCTTACTTGCTAGGCCGCGAAACGGCTCGAGTGTCGTGTGCACTTTACTTAGGTATAAGACAATGGTACGGCACGACCAAGCCAATCATTCGCATTGAATCTTATAGGGCATATTCGGCTGGTCGTGTTCGAGCCCTCCGGCAGCGATTCCATAGTTGTATAAAACAGCAACCACTAGTATAAACAGACTCCAATGACGACTCGGTATCTCTGACAGATTGCGTCTTCTACGAACCTTGAAGCATTGCCAGAGTGCTCTAAAACGAAAAGCCGAGAATTTGCCAGTAGTACTAAAGGCACGCTGTCGCTGACATCATCGGCTTTCGCTCGGCGTCTGAACGAATGGCAATCAAGCCTATCGCTGTAGAAGACACGTGACGATCTGCACGAACATCCGTGGAAAGCTGAGCAACTCACCGAACCTGAGCTAGTGAGTAAAAAATTGACTCACCATCCCGGTCCTGCGGAAGTGAACGTCCAGCGAAGCTGTTGCAAGGCCGCTGCACCTGCTAATAGGGGTATGAAGTATTTTATTGCTTTAGAGTAATGGCAGTGAGGATCGCTTTGTGCGCGCTCTGGTAAATCGTGGTGGGCTCCACTACAATTTCCGCAGTGCACACTCTGAGGTTTGTGACGTGTGAGCGCCTCTCTGACAACACGGACAGCCATTTCCTTCTTCGCAGCGTCTTTCATTCTCGAGATATACAGGTCACTTTCACATCACTGGCGGTCACATACACTGCATGATACACCAGATGCGTGGCCCACGAACTGACGCTTGAATTCGGTGTCGGCCCCCTTGAAGTTGGCCAGCTGATCCACATGGTACTTCTGTCATTCCGCAGCGTTCTCAGCTTACCGGCGCTCATCGTCGTCTTGGCGGGCTCGTCGCTTGCGCTCCGCAACTCTGGCGCGGACGCCCTCACCCTGCCGGGCTTGTCTATTGCACTGAGCTTTTTGAGCAAGGGCGTTCGGGTGGTCGTCCCTGGCTTGACGCTTGGGATCGGCTTTCTCGGGCAAGATTTTCATCTGTGGCCCGTGCGCGTTGCCGTTGTTGACATTGACGTTTCTGTTCCCTTCGACGTTCTTCGTATTCACGCTGTTCCTCGGGAGCCCTAACTCTGTGTGGCCTATCCACAGCAGTGCCGCAACAGGAATGTTTACGCGAGCTGCAATAGGGTTGGTTCAGCCAGCACGGGAATCATGGGTAGTAAGACTTCGTCCTTCTGGCTTCAACGACTACGCTACTTTGTAAACCCGTCATTTTCAACAAGGTGCTGTCTAGTAAATGAATAAGCATTATTGAAACTGTCGGACTGCAGGATTTCAGCACGTGACCTCTAGTACAGAAGCCCGATATTCAAACCACTATACGGCACGGACATATGCATCGAGAAGTGACGCAGAACGCCCTTGTCAATCTTTCTCTGCCTAGCCATCAAATATGTGGTTCGGATGCTTGTTTTCTGCTTGCTCTTTAATGAAACGAATGGTGTTCTGCATGTTGCATGCGAGATTCCAAAGAATGTTCGCACTTTTCGCTTCACTTTGCGGAGTGCTTGAAGCGTGCTTCACCTGAGCAGCGGGGTCGGTATACGGCGCTTGATGGTAACATTGAGCGTTTTCTTTCTGTTCCGTGAAAACTTCTTTACTTATATCTCTAATAATCACTACGAAGTTATTTGGGGTGGCGACTTTAATATTGATCTACCTGCATTAACCCCCTTGTGTCGTGACTTTAAGCTCTTATTACATGCTTACGGTTTTTCAAATGTTATCTCATTGCCGACAAGAGTGACCGGCCACACAGCCACCTGTATTGATTTATTTATTACCAATTTCCCTGAGTGTAATACGGAAGCTGGGGTCTATTCCTTTGTTTTGAGTGATCACATGCCAATTGTTTTCAGTGTAAACCACAAAATTAAGAGATCTTCGCCATGTGAATTTTCCACCCGGCTAATTACTCCATTGCGAATCCATAAATTTCGTGATGAACTGCGACATATTGACTCGAGTTAAATTTTCCAGTCAAACTGTGCTTACTTCGCGTATGAAACTTTCTTGGGCATTTTTTGTGTGCTCTACGACCGGCATTTTCCAACTCGCACTAAAACAAAGCGCTCCTCAAAGCCACCTTCATTATTGCCGCCTTATTTGGGGCACCACAGCTGTTACAAGTATTAACCGTTTGCTTGTAATACAAAAGAAAATTGTTCGCGTAATTAGTGATATGCCCTTTGACTCCCCATCTGAGCCCCTATTTTAAGAACTTCGGGTAAAGAAAGTCAGTGATATGTTTAACTACCGCCTTGCTCTTGGATACTTAAAAGAAACCAAAGAGAACTTAAGCCTTGTTTCATCTCTGGCTAGATTGAAACACAACATCCCATGTTATAACACCAGGTCCCTGGAATACTGGCATATGTGCCGCATATGCGTTCAACTTATGGTAACCCAGATGACTTGTTACACTCTCCCCACTTTGCTGTATAATCTCAGGTCTGCGTCCATCGATGTACCTAATTGTTCTGGTAGAGACAAGTATAATTTCTATTGCCCCAAGAATTGGGTTTGACCATATACCTAATCTTCTTTTTTAAAGAGTTGTGTGTATCTATATATCTATATCGTTTGTTTTACCAGAGCTGTTTGATGTGCGAAGCAAATTTGTTTAAATGAGATCCCCCTTGGTGCTATATGCCCTTACTCTCTTTTTCCTTTCTCTTTTTTCGTTCTTCCTCTTTCCTTTCGTTTAGTTTTTTTCTCTTCATTTTTTTTCTCGCTCCTTGCCGTCTGCTGCCTTTTGGACCTTCCATTTATTAGGACCAGACAAGTTGCTCTTTTTATCAACTTTTTTCCTAATCCCTTGGCACATTGTAGCACTTGCTTTCATGGATAAATGTATTATTATTATTATTATTATTATTATTATTATTATTATTATTATTATTATTATTATTATTATTATTATTATTATAGCACTACCTCCGGAATCGGTCCGCATTCTTGCCCACAAAAAAATGCTGACCGACGAGAGGCTCACAGTTTCGCTGTAAAACCGTTTTACCGAAGATCCGGCCCCTCTCACACACACGGTCGCACAGGGAGAGGTGGAAAGTGGCGCCAGGCTCCTCCTTCCCCGCGGGCCCCCTCTCCCGTCAAATATGTTGGCAGCGCGACGGTGGCGGAAGCAACTGGAACAAAATGCCGCGCAGGCGTCTCTGTTCGTCCGTTGCTCGTAAGACGAAGCTCAGTAACACTTTCTTCGCTAATAAAATAAAGAAACTAAACTTCTAAATAACAGTTGTATGGTATGGAAGCTCCTTTTAACAAAGTTGTAATGCTCATCTTGAGTGTTTTTAATTGAACGCTTGTGTAATGCTCTCTCACGTAAAAGAAACTAGAACACTGTGTATGGGCAGCGGGAGCCAGGTGAATCCATCTCATTGATCCGCATTGCTTGCATCGTACGTACTAAGTCTTTCAAATTGTTGAATCAGCTGATGCCCTCCGGTGGAGCTTCGTGTGCGAACTGCTGGTGCCAAAACATTGGATGAATGCACAAGAATCCTAGAAAAGAAGCGTTAATATCGAGCAAAGTGCTTCTCTTGTGGAACACATTTCGCCCGTCTCTGTGCTTTTCTGGACTTCTCAGTACACTTGTGGGGTCTACCGCCCCCTACATCGCGGTGATGGATGTACAGCACCCCGAGGACCCCCACGGTGCTTGTTCACCCGCGAGCATCAGTTCGAGGAAGCGAGGAGATACATCCAGTGATAGCGAAGGCACAGAGCTGTACTCCGCATCAGGAGATGAGTCCTCAGAAGACAGCTTTCGACTTGTCCAGTACCGCAAACCAAACGAAGAATTCTCAACGGATCTTCGGCGTCCAGCTCGAACACCGTGACAATTGCACCTCAACGATGGCCTCACTCCATCCTCTTTGTGCCACAAAACGCTACTGACAACCTACGCGTCCTAAACAGGCAAGCACTCTCCCTCTACCTAGAAAACACCGTGCCGAACGAGATAAAGGATGTCAGGATAAACACTAGGCGAAACATCCTGGCAATCGATGTTATGAACCCAAGCGCGCTGAACATACAACATGTAACGCAGCTGGGTAACACCAAGGTCCGCTCCATCGTGCCAGCGAATGGTGCCACCACAACAGGAGTCATCTATGACATTGACGATGAAATACCTAACGCAGACCTCCCAGTTCTAATAAAACCAGCAAGTGAACACAACGTCATTGTGCATGTTGGTCGCCTCCGGAACACACGTTGTGTGAGGATAACGTTCAAAGGTGACTGCCTTCCGTCCTACGTGAAGGCTGGTCACTTTCGCCACCAGGTTCGACCATTTATTCCAAGACCAATGCAATGCTTCAATTGTCAGAAGATTGGCCATGTGAAAGGTGTTTGCAGAAATACCGCCGTTTAAAAAATTAAATTATGAGGCTTTACGTGCCAAAACCACTTTCTGATTATGAGGCACGCCATAGTGGAGGACTCCGGAAATTTCGACCACCTGGGGTTCTTTAACGTGCACCTAAATCTAAGTACACGGGTGTCTTCGCATTTCGCCCCCATCGAAATGCGGCCGCCGTGGCCGGGATTCGATCCCGCGACCTCGTGCTCAGCAGCCCAACACCATAGCCACTGAGCAACCACGGCGGGTGTAAAAAAACCGCCGTGTGCCCTCGATGCGCCGAACCCTACTCTGAAGACAACTGCAGCGCTACCACTTTGAAGTGTCCTAACTGTCAGGGTGATGACTGCGCCTCTTCCAAAGACTGTTCCCAGATCAAGAAGGAGATCGCCATTCTTAAACAAATGGTGAGAGACAGCTCTACCCACAAAGAGGCCGCGGGGAAAGTGCGGCGAAGACGACGTCACCGTCGAAGGACTACACAACGGAGGACATCAACTTTTCAAGAAAAGTCAACTCGTCACGCAGCACCATCAGCGGAAGTCTCCAGCACCCCAAACACCGATGTCGGAAGGGAGAAAACTCTCTCTCTACAAAGGAATGGCCGCCACTTCAGCGTACACGACCGGCAGAAGAGCCGCAGAAAAGGCCGCCCCCAGTACAGCAAGGTGCTGTATCCGAGGAGTCGCGAAAAACAGATGAGCAAGTGATAGCTCTTATTCGGGCTTTAATGAATGCCGCTCGCGTGTTGCTAAGCAACATGCACACACCGTCTGCCAGAAGTGCGCTCCAAGTACTGGACGGTCTGAGTCCGCTGATGGCAACCCTTGAGTAGATCATGGCTCCCCAGCCACTGTCCTTCAGGGATGAGGTCCGACAAGCAGCTATTCTTCAGTGGAATGCCCGCGGACTCAGAGCGCGCATTTCGGATTTCCGTCGCTTCTTGTATGCCAATATTTTTCCGACTGTCGTCATTAGCGAGCCGAACTTATCGAACCCGATCAGGGTTTCTGCATATGAATCGTTTATGTCGCGAACTCTTGGCGAAAGTAGTAAGGTTTTGGTGTCATTGACATTGAAGTGCTCAGGACCCATACAAGGCATCTAACCAGGACTCCTCGTCACCACTTAGCCTCTCTACCAGCGGACAGACCTCGCACATCTTTCAGCCAAACGATTACCGCACGTGATGAATCACTGCCATCTTGTTTCACTCCGGCTGCGAGACCTTCGATTCCTCCATGGTGCCTCACTCAGCCAAAAATCAACCTCACAATACCTGGCATCACGAAAAAAGCTGATCTATCATCACCAGCCCTGAAACAGCTCACACTGCTATTTTTGTACGAGAGCTATATACCGTGACTCTGCACATATCTACACTGATGGATCTGTCTTGCCAAACAGCTCCGCGGCGGCAATCGTGCTACCAGCGACAGCCACAACAATCAAATTTAAGACGACTCACGCAACAACGTCGACGGCAGCAGAGCTCGCAGCACTCTTTACTGCCCCTTATTACATTGGTAATGAACAGCCACACAAGTGGACGGTATTCTGCGATTCGAAGGCGGCACTGCAGTCTCTACTGTCACCTTTACGACGTGGACCACACGAGTAGCTAATATTTCACATTACAGAGACGTTACACCATATAAATGATGCCGGCCATGAAATAACCTTCCAATGGCTTCCAAGTCACTGCGGGATTATCGGCAATGAACGGGCCGATCAAGCTGCCCGCTGTTGCGTACTCCAGGGTAGCGTATCGTACTGCTGCCGAGAAGTAGCGACGCCTGCCTATCGAAGCTCGACCGACCTTACTTATTGGGTAGCGTGGCGTTGTCGGCGGGCTGCAGGCATCCAGTAGACCATGGCGACCAAGCAAGGGCGAGACGACTTCTAGTGCGAAACTTGCATGGTTTATTCAAAGGTAGATGAAAGAAAATGAGAAAAGCATGAAGTGATTAAAAGTACATTTCGGAGCCCCTTAAATAGGCTCTCTAGAATCGTGGGCGGGATCTTGCTTCCGTCGACGTCACGTGACCGGCACAGAAAGAGGGCCCCTCCTTCTCTGGTTATACCGAGCCTGCTGAAAGGAAGAAGCCGTCCCGCCTCCTGGAATTGTAGACGCCTGTCCGCCTCTTCTGAGCGTTGCGGGTTCGTGGAAGTTCTCCTCTAGGTCCAATTCGAGAAAAGGGCCCCTTTAAACTCGCACACCCATACACACATACACACACAAACGGGGCTGCGGGGCTTCCGGCAAACAGGCAGACACTCGAAACGGTCATGGCTGATTAGAAAGTCACGCTTCATTTCGATGAGGCCTGGTGGAAGAAGGTCGGTTGAGAGGAAGTTCTTTCTGCAAGTGGATCGGGACGCCAACGATAGCAGGCGAAGTCACGCCTCATTTCGACGAGGCAGGGTGAGATGGTCGGTTGAAATTCCTTTCAACACGTGGTGTCAGACGCCAACCCTAACACCGCTCAGCCCATATTGAAGAGCACCTCGTACTAATTCCGCTTTCTAGAACTGACGCAGCACGGAAGCTCCGCCTGCCTGCTCAGCAGTGCACCACGTCGCAATGGAATGAGCCACATTTAAGAAATACGCGACTTTACTCCCTTGATCCGACATTAAGTCTCCGAGCGCCATCACAGCTTCGCCGTGGAGACGCCACTCTCTTGTGTCGACTGTGGTTGGGCGTTACCTTTACCAAAGCCTATGCATTCCGCATAGGGATGACCGACACCGCAAACTGTGACCACTGCGGCCATGAAGAATCAATTGAACATATTTTGTGCGCTTGCCCGCAGCACAGTCCACAAAGGGTATGCCTTCGCCACGAACTTGACCAACTGGACGACCAACCGCTATCGGAAAAAAGAATTCTACACCACCGAAGGAACTTAACGTCACAGAAGAAGGCCGTGCAAGCGCTATTGCGCTTTCTGCGATCTACCGGCCTTCGCGAACGTCTTTAACTGGAACGCCTTTTGTGTGTGTGTGTGTCTCCATGTGTGCGTGTTTTTTTTTCTTTTTTGCGTTTTCCTCTCTGTCATCTTTCTAACCCCTATCTCCCATCCCCAGTGTAGGGTAGCAAACCGGAGACTGATATCTGGTTAACCTCACTACCTTTCCTCTTCATCTCTCTATCTCCTCATTTCGCAAGGCGTCGTGCGTCTACCTTATGCAATTGCACGTTGCATAGATTCGATGCAGGCTTGTAAAGATAGTTCGCAATGATTTTTACTAAATAATAAAACGATTCCCTACAGACCGCGCGTGGTTGAGCAGTAGAAGCGAAATATCAGATGCTACGGCGATCAGTGCAGCCGGCGCGACGTGTGCCAGCTAGCGTTCAAAACGCACGCGCCCAAAACCGAAACCGGAAGTGTGGTTCAGGTATTAATGCCGGCGGCTTGGTGCGTTGCAGCCAATTTGGGCGCTGGGCTCGATGGGAGTGTCCGTTCCTTTTTAATGTCTTTCTTGATGTCGGTAGCAACACGTCCTAGGCGGTGGCTGGCGACCACTTATAAACAGCTAAAAAGAAATGACAGAGCTTCATGCTGGAACGCGCCGCGTTTGATTTTTCGCCGTCTATGGCCATCGCTGGAACTTGAGAGTGTGCGGGCCCTGGCGCAGCTGCGACGCCTCTCCGCAGTGGATCACGTGACGTGACGTCACACCTTGCCACTTGCGCGCCTGCGGCAGAAGGTCAGACTCGTGCCGAGACTGACTTTGGGATTTGCACCTCGAGGTGTAGAGCTTTCGCTCTAAAACAATGCGCCGGAGCGATGAACGCTGTTGCCCAAACTCTCTAGTCTATGACGATGAGTGTAGAAACGTCAGTGTATGTGTATAAAGTAAAAAATAAATGAAATTTAAAATTTACAGAAGAAAACAAAGAAAACCTAAAGAACGAACAGAAGAAAGCAGAAAAAAAGACGACACAAACAACGAAGTTATGTGTTTGTGCCTTTATTCAACCAATGTAGCATAACCACCATATAGAATTTAATATAGCTGTTGAGGAATACAGCTTCGCTGGTCTTCCTTCCTTGCATAGCGGAATTTTTTTCACTGTCGCGTCGCCAGTTTTTGGCCAGCCATTAAATGTCGCTTGTCGCCCAGAAGTCCACGCGGCGACTTCCGCCGGGGACAGCGTGATTGCGCAACAATAAGGAAGCGACCAGTCCGCCTGATTTGATCTAAACTTGCTCTTGCAACTTCCTCTCTCTCGTGACAGCAAAAAATTTAAAAATCGAGGG
This sequence comes from Dermacentor andersoni, assembly GCF_023375885.2. Classification (NCBI taxonomy): domain Eukaryota; kingdom Metazoa; phylum Arthropoda; class Arachnida; order Ixodida; family Ixodidae; genus Dermacentor; species Dermacentor andersoni. The sequence continues at coordinate 78,282,760 of NC_092816.1, forward strand.
CATTTAGGTATCCCTACGTCGATGAATGCGAAAGCATTGCGACGGCTTCCCGATGACGACCCGTTTTACAAAACGTAATGGTATTGTTTTCACGTTGCCGTGCATCACTTGAAGCCGCTCATCTACAAAAGGTTCTTAGACGATATATTCTTTATTTGGTACCACTACGCAGGAAGTCTCCTCAGTTTTGTAGCAGATATTAATTCAGTTCACCCATCTATTTCACATACAGCTATTCTAAATCAGTTGTAAACTTTCTTGGTGTCACTGTACAAATTGAAGACGATTGCGTATTCACAACGTTATATAAAAAGCCAACCGACCCCCACCAATATCTTCAGCAGCTATCCGCAACATTGCGAGAAAGCCATCCCGTATTCACAAGCCCACCGGTACCGCCACATCTGCTCTGGCGAGATAGATATCGAAATTGACGCGATCGAACTAAAAACGGCCCTGTTGGCGAAGGACTACCCGAAAAGTGTTGTTGATGATGCTGTAAGCCGAACACAAGCCTTAGACAGAAACGAAATCTTGACGGGCTCAAATCCGCGCCATCCTAAAAATCCAACCAACTTCGTCCTCGCTTACTCATCTACATTACTGCTAGTCAACAATATCTTACCCAAACACTTCAATATTATTCAGCAGCGCACGCGTATGTGCTCAATTTTAACATAGCCACCCCGAGTTGTATATCGCCAGGGAAGGAAGCTAAGAGATATCTTCGTCAGAGCTAGAACAACCACCTTCCAAAACATAGAATCAGGCTGCGGGTTTTGTGATAAACAATGCTGCAAAGTGTTCAAGCATATGACTCCAGCCTGCCTGCTAAGGCTACTTTCTCTGATTTTACATTCAAAATTGAGTGACCTCTAAATTGTGACAGTAGCAGTGGCCCACATGCTCCATTATAACGTCTGCGATCAACAGTGTATAGGCCAGACTGGGACCGCGTTCAGACCCCATCTAAATAACCACAGAGCTCACGCCCGCGCGCTGCCACATCTATTTTCAGAACATCTCAGTCTACCAGAGCATTCATTGACAAAATACGTGTCACCCTTCTCCCGTTAGGCTTCCGCTCTTCTCGTGAACAGGAACGGAGAGAGTCATATTTTATTCAGAAATTTAGAACATTCTCCCGCGGCATAAATGAACACATGGGAGCCTCTCGTTTCTTAGTCCATAAGTTAGGGTAACTAAATAATAGTGCTTTAGTTGAGCATGTTTACGCTCCGCTAAGCAGTTAAGCGGAGCGGAAGCGCGAATGCGCATGCGCCGTCCGCTTAGCCGTAAGCGGGATAGCGGAGCGAGGAACACAAGCTGCCTGAGCGGAGCGTGCCGCGCAGCACTTTGGCTAGCGTTGGCGTCCGAACGAATTGGATTGGATGCCGAAAGCAAGCGCGCTGGCTAACACGTGGCGTTCCCCAAGACGGCGCTTTATTTTCCATTGGATAAAATGGACCGGTAACGCATTACAAGCGCACGTCTAGATACTTCATGGAGAAACAAGTTATATATATACATATATACGTTTTACGGTATAAGAGTGATCATAAATTGTTTTTATTTTCTTTCGTTACCCTGAATTTAGCCAGGGGGCGCTGCAACTACGAAAGGACCGCTCCGCTACGCTAAACGTGCAACTAAAACGTGAAAATCGCCCGCCGCTCCAGCGGGGCCGCTCGGAGCGGAACGTACCGTAAAGACGCTCAACTAAAACACTCTAATAACTCAATCACCGCATACGCAAAAGGAATACGTGGGTGATGCTGGCCCACCACTCCATTGTGGGAGCCGACCGACCCGTGCACATTACGGTACCTTCTTTTAGAGCGAAAGCTCTACTCCTCGAGGTACCACTCCCAAGGTCAATATCAGCGCGAGTGTAACCTTCATCCGCCTGCGCGCACGTGTGACGTCACGTCACGTGATCCGCTACGGAGAGGCGTCGCAGCTGCGCTCGCTGGAGCCTCGTCGCCATGTGCTCGCCACTGTGAACCACGTGACTAGCGGAGGGTTCCAAGGGCCGACGTAGCGTGAGCGCGCGCATACGTTACATCACGTTGGCGTTACATCACGCACTGGCGCAGCCAACGCAACCGGACGCCGCCAACGCGCTCCGACGCACCCTGCGTCGAGCGACGCTCGCCCGCGCGCTGATAACGTCGAACTACCTACGCGCCTTAACATAGATGAAACACGCGCCGGGGCGAGCGCGTCAACTCTTCGCCGCAGGCGCCAGGCTGCGCCTGAGCACCCTGTCGATATAGCCTGCCGGGAAGGAGGACTGAAGAACCGCATCTAATTAACCTTGCTTAACAGTGCTCTCACTCGTTTAACTAGGTTCAAGCCACGTTCAGCCCCAGCAAATGTATTCTTTTTTTCTTTTCGTTCTTATTTCGCCACATTATTATTACGGTTTTTTTTTTTCTAGATTGATTTTTCTAGCGTATTTCCTGTTTTACCCTTTTTCTTTTCTGTCATGGTCAGTTCTACGTACTCCTCGGAACTGACTCTGCCCCTTGCCTCTTTAAAGGGCCCCTGAAACGGTTCGGACAAATTTTGTAGGCGCGTAGGGTACAGCTTAAGTAGAACATTCGCACCACAATTTAAGTGAAGCGTTACGTATTAATAGAGTTACAAGCAATTAGAAGTTACCCTCCTCCCTAGCCATGCCTTTCCTCCTCAACTCGCTCGCCGAGCGAGCGGCGCTAAGCTCCGCCTTCACTGGTCCTGCGTCACGATGCAACGTCACATCGTCCACTTCCGGTTGTTGGAGCACGCCTCCTCCCGCGCGAGACCTCTCCGCTGGCCGCTTGGCCGTCGACCGAGAGCCATCGAAGCAGCGTGCGTTGCGAGCATTCTGTCGTAGCGCCGAAGGTGGCCGGTATTCCGGTAACCACAGGCAAGCTGGTCATTTCGGCAAATGACTGGAGGCATAAACTCAAGCTGATGAAGGAACTTCAGAGTAGACGTGCGTGAGCAGCCTGATCGGTCTGCACGGTCCAGACACTTGTTGGCGCAGCGCTTAACCAGTCAAACGAAGCGCTAATATTGCTCTAACCAAGTGTAAAACATTTTAAACATTTATAAGAACAACGTGTTGATCATTACACTCCTGCGAAAAATACACACCAGCAGCAAAGAAGAATGCACTTCGTTGCTGCTACTGTGTATGGTTGAGCTCTGTGCCACCAGGTGGCTGCACCGTGCAGACCATTCACATTTACCTTTCTGCTCATCTCATGGCTCATCCCGGCACAGTCAAGCGGCCAGACCCTGTCCTCTTGCGCTTGTGTTTGCCCTAATACCGGACTTGCGAAACGCTATTGCGTTAGTAATCTTCCGCTGTAAAGTGACGGCCACAAACGCGCAAACCCTGGCGCCCATCGGATAGCCGCAGTCCGATGCGCAGCAGCCAGTTCGCTCGTATGCTGCCTTGCAGAGGGACACGATTTCGCAACTTCACATCTTTCCAGTCGCTACGTCTGCAGCCCACAACGCAACAAGGGTGATTCATCGTGCTCACGAAAAGACTGATCGACACTGACGGCGGAGCTCTCGTCAAAGACTGCGCACGTTGTAACACAAGCAGACGACACTTGCTGTGTGCCGGAAGTGCTCAAGTGTACTAAAAAACTATTCTTGTGTATTCTCTTTAAGTTATTTTCTTTTTACAAAGACAAAGTAACTAACATTCCAACTATTACGAGCATCATTTGTTCACCATAAAGTTGGAAAAATTATCGACCACGCGCCCTGGTCAGCCAATCAGATAGCTCGCCCATGTGACGTCATATGGGTTATTTGCATCATATGGGTAGGGGCGGCTTAAAATTCCGCCGAGCAGTGCGCTGCGATCGACAGCGATGTGCATTTTTAAAACCTTATAATAAATTACACGCTTTACGCAGAGCACTTAGATGTGTCAATTAATGATCAGAAGAACCTACTCTAACGACTCAGTACGTTTGTAGAAAATCGCCAGAATCGTTTCAGGGTCCCTTTAAGAGCGGAGCGCTTTAGGGGCCCGGGATGTCGTCCGTCCGATTTCGTTGGGTGTCACGCACACAGCCTGATGCTGAAACTAGTCAAGAGAGGGCGCCACAGCTTCTATGAATATAAGTGCAGCCATAATGAAGCACAGAGCGTTATGGGGATACAATAGGTACGAGGTGCTTGGAGGTGTGTGGGAAGGTGTAATGGTTCCAGGACTTACTTTTGGAAATGCGGTTGTTTGCTTGAAATTAGGGGTACAATCGGGACTCGACGAGAACCAAAGGTCAGTGGGTCGCCTCGGATTGGGCGCTCACGGGAAGACTACAAATGAAGCTGTGCAGGGTGATATGGGCTGGACTAGTTTTGAAGTGAGGGAAGCTCGCAGTAAAATTGAGTATGAAGAACGACTGAGGAATATGGAAGAAGTAAATGCGCTGGGAGAGTTTTGAGGTATCTGTACAAGAAAAACGTTGATTCACAGTGGAGGCAAAGGACTAGGAAGCTTACAAGCAAGTATGCGGCCTGTAGGGTAGGCAACACAGCAACAAAGAACGTCAAGCGGAAAGTCAGAGAGGCTGAAATAATCTCATGGGTGGCGGCAATGGAAAGGAAACCGGCCATGAGTAACTACTTAAGAGGAAAAAAACGAAATCAGGAAAGAAACAATTTATGATAACTCAAAGGGAAGCTCATTACTTTGCGAAGTGAGATCAGGATGCCTTAGAACACGCACCTATAAAACGAGCTATAAGGAGGAAGGAGAAGCATGTGCTTGGCTGCGGTAAAGATGGGGAAACGATGGAGCATGTTTTATTAGAATGTGAAGATGTCTGCACAGCGGTCGATTTAGAAACCACTGACCTCCTTGAAGCACTTGAGTTCAGCGAGAGCAGGGGAAAAGTAAATATGTCCGCAATAGAGGTTAGTAAGAGGCGATTGGAGGATTGGTGGAAGAAAAGTGGGGAAACGACAAAAAACGGAGACGTGCAAAAGCACTGTTCGCAATAGGGGATCAGAAAATCTGGTTGTTGGAGTTCATAGTATTTTTTTTCTTTTCTTTTTTTCTTGTTTAACCTAGGTAGGACATTAGGCACTATAATAAGAAGAGTTTGGTGGCGCAACCCACCGCACCGTTCCAAAGGGTACGCTCATAACATCCATCCATCCATCCATATAAGCTTCCGAATAGAGCCTGCGAACAAAGAGCCGGTCTTTCCCGCCACGGACGCCGAACAGTTGGCACGGATGAAGCGACAGCGGGCGCTTGCTTGCGAAAGACAGCGACGCCGAAGGGCAGATTCGTCTGTGCGACAACGTGAAGCAGAAGCCAAGCGTCTTAGTGCACTTTGAAATGGATCCAGTAGAAGAACCACTGGCGGTTCACTTCACTGACCACAAAGCCGCAATAGTGAAAAGAAAACGCAACCCTGCGCTTGGCACTGCATACGAGCACCAAGAGGATGAACCAGTGCAACAAGAAGAGGACTATTCAAACTACCAACAACAAGACAATACGTAATCATGATGTCAAAGAAGAAAGCATACGAGAAAATGTACACACACATTGCCAATGAAAAGCCAAATGTAAATAAATGTACATATGTAGTAATGTACATATGTAGAAAGTTTAAACCATGTCTACTGTCGTTACTAAATGTACTGAAATTACAAAAAAGTCAAATGTAAAGTCAACCTCAAGTAACAAAGGAGAAAGAACCATGGATAAAGATAAAAAAATTATAGATAAACAAAAGCAAAACACAGAAAAAGAAAACCTGAACAGAGAAAAAGAAAAGCTAAACAGAGAAAATCTTTGAATAAAAACAAAACACTGGCGAATCACTGCTCCGCACTTCCGACAGCTTTCACGTTGAGTGGAACTGCATCCATTTCTTCTTCTGTTTTTGAATTATTTCATTATTTTTTTTAATTATGGGGTTCTACGTGCCAAAACACTTTTCTGATTATGAGGCACGTCGTAGTGGGAGATTCCGACCACCTGGGGTTCTTTACTCTGCACCCAAATGTAAGTACTTGAGTGTTTTCGCATTTCGCCCCCATCGAAATGCGGCCGCCGTGGACGGGATTCGATCCCGCGAACTCGTGCTCAGCAGCCTAACACCATAGCCACTGAGCAACCACGGCTGGTTCAAATTATCTTATTACTTTTACGCCAAAATGTAAAATTGTTTTTTCGTAATGTCTTTGTTTTACTCATTCTAATAATTTTGCAACGCCTTTGTTTGATTAGGACACCACAAAATGGATTGCGTCTTTGTCCTCCATGTAAAAGCACGCATCACGAATTCATCTCACCCCATTACCCCATGACACCTGTCCTGAGGGATGTATCAAACACTGAACACTACCAATGATGAGGGGAATGACCCCGCACATCCACCAAGAATAACCCCGTTACCAAGTAAGCTCTTTCCACTTCGGGCTTCGTTTCCTTTTTTTTTTTTTACGCATTCTACTCAATTTGATTAGGACACCACAAACACTAAAATATGGCTTTCCTGTTCGTAGATCATGCAGAATCACGAGTGACGGGGGCCGTGTCAACGACCTGCACACTGCCGATGATGAAGGGGCTGACGGATGCGCCGTGAATAATCCCGTTACCAAAGCGTAGTAGTATGTATCTCTCTGGCCCTATAGGCTCTTTGCCTCAGGCCTTTTATTTTTCTTTTGCTTTTCTTTACCCTCCCTCTTGTTCCTTTCTTATCGTTCATATGTGTATATTTATATATGCGAAGCGGTTGCATACGTAGATCATTTGTAGTGCAGATCACATAGCCCACTGCAGATTATTGGCACACCGAAAGAAACGCGGCACACCTGTGCGTCCATGGCAGTGCGCGTTGCGAAAAAAAAAGGGGGAAGAAAGAAAGAAAAGGTACCTCTCACTAATTAGCTCATACGTATACTTTTACAAACAGAGGATTGAGCGTTGGCTGACTGTTTCGTCTTGGTCATAGCCAAAACGTAAATTTTACGTACTGTCTTCTTGTACTTGAGCATAGGCGCCTTCATAATTGAGGCTGGAATACAACGTCTAACGATTCGTGGGCAACGTGTGCGAAATCGGAAAGTGCGTGCAACGACGCGAGGCGACCGCGTCTAAAGCGTGCCACAGACATTTCCGAAGTGGCTTTGAGACACCGCGGGACAGTGCGCATGCGTGTTTATCATGGTGCTGGACAACGGCACGACACGACCAGGTCGCACCGGTCTGCCAAGTCGAGCCTTCGCGTTCAATCTTATGCTGCGGCAGTGATTCAATGGTATAAAACGGCAACTAAGCTTTAGCAGTAGTATAAACAAACTCCAATGGCGATAATGAAGACTCGGTATCTCTCACAGATGGTTTTATTCTCGCAGTACAGGTATAACCGTCTTATGCGAACCTTGAGGCATTGCTAGAGCGCTCTTAGAGGAAAAGCCGTCAATATGCCAGTAGTACTAAAGCGACGCCGTCGATATGATCACCGGCTTCCGCTCGGCGTCTGTACTAATGGCAATGAGGCAATGAGTACATGATTACAATGAGGCAATGGCAATGCGTACATCGCTGTCGAGGACACGTGACCATCTGCACGAACATTCGTGGAAGGCGGAGCAGTTCTCCGAATCTGAGCTATAGTGAGTAAACTATTGACTCGCCATTCCGGCCCTGCGAAGGTGGAAGTCCAGCGAAGCTTTTGCAAGGCCTCTACATCTGCTGATATGAGATGCTTTGAGATGTTTTATTGCTTTAGAGTAATGGCGGTGATGATCGATTTGTGGGCGCTGTGGTAAATCGTGATCGGTGCCGCTACAACTGGCGCACTGCACTCCGAGGTATCTGACGTTTTCTCTGGTAAGCGCCTCCATGAGAACAAGGAGAGCCGTTTCCTTCTTCGCAGCGTCCTTGATTATCGAGATATACAGGTCATTTTTATACCACAGGCGGTTACATACACTGCACGATACACCAGATGCGTGGCCCATGAACTGACGCTTGAATTAGTAGTTGGCCCCCTTGAAATTAGCCAGCTGATCCATGTGGTACTTCTGTTGTTTCGCAGCGTTTTCAGCTTGCTACCGCTCATCATCGTCTTGGGGGGCTCGTCGCTTGCGCTACGCATCTCTGGTGCGGGCACCCTCATCCTGCCGGGCTTGTCTATTGCACTGAGCTTCTTGAGCAAGGGCGTTCGGGTCGTCCCTGGCTTGACGCTTGCGATGGGCTTTCTCGCGCAAGATTTTCACCTGTGGCCCGTGCGCGTCGCCGTTGTTGACATTGACGTTTCTGTTCCCTTCGACGTTCTTCGTATTCACGCTGCTCCTATGGAGCCCTAACTCTGTGTGGCCTACCCGTGGCAGTGCCGCAACAGGAATGTTTACGCGAGCTGCAATAGGGGTGGTTCAGCCAGTACGGGAATCATGGGTATAGTACGTGGATTTGCCAGGACTTCGTCCTTCTGCCTTCAAGCGGCTACGTGACTTTGTAAACTCGTCATTTTCAACAAGGTGCTGCGTAGTAAATGAATAAACATTATTGAAACTGTCGGACGGCAGGATTTCAGCACGTGACCTCTAGTACAGAAGCCCGATATTCAAACCACTATACGGCACGGACATATGCATCGAGAAGTGACGCAGAACGCCCTTGTCAATCTTTCTCTGCCTAGCCATCAAATATGTGGTTCGGATGCTTGTTTTCTGCTTGCTCTTTAATGAAACGAATGGTGTTCTGCATGTTGCATGCGAGATTCCAAAGAATGTTCGCACTTTTCGCTTCACTTTGCGGAGTGCTTGAAGCGTGCTTCACCTGAGCAGCAGGGTCGGTATACGGCGCTTGATGGTAACATTGAGCGTTTTCTTTCTGTTCCGTGAAAACTTCTTTACTTATATCTCTAATAATCACTACGAAGTTATTTGGGGTGGCGACTTTAATATTGATCTACCTGCATTAACCCCCTTGTGTCGTGACTTTAAGCTCTTATTACATTCTTACGGCTTTTCAAATGTTATCTCATTGCCGACAAGAGTGACCGGCCACACAGCCACCTGTATTGATTTATTTATTACCAATTTCCCTGAGTGTAATACGGAAGCTGGGGTCTATTCCTTTGTTTTGAGTGATCACATGCCAATTGTTTTCAGTGTAAACCACAAAATTAAGAGATCTTCGCCATGTGAATTTTCCACCCGGCTAATTACTCCATTGCGAATCCATAAATTTCGTGATGAACTGCGACATATTGACTCAAGTTAAATTTTCCAGTCAAACTGTGCTTACTTCGCGTATGAAACTTTCTTGGGCATTTTTTGTGTGCTCTACGACCGGCATTTTCCAACTCGAACTAAAACAAAGCGCTCCTCAAAGCCACCTTTATTATTGCTGCCTTATTTCGGGCTCCACATCTGTTACAGATATTAACCGTTTGCTTGTAATACAAAAGAAAGTTGTTCGCGTAATTAGTGATATGCCCTTTGACTCCCAATCTGAGCCCCTATTTTAAAAACTTCGGGTAAAGAAAGTCAGTGATATGTTTAACTACCGCCTTGCTCTTGGATACCTAAAAGAAACCAAAGAGAACTTAAAACTTGTTTCATCTCTGGCTAGATTAGAACACAACATCCCATGTTATAACACCGGGTCCCTGGAATACTGGCATGTGCCGCATATGCGTTCAACTTATGGTAACCAGATGATTTGTTACACTCTCTACCGACTTTGCTGAATAATCTCAGGACTGCGTCAATCGATGTACCTAATTGTTCTGGTAGAGAACTGTATAATTTCAATTGCCACAGGAATTAGGTTTGACCATATTGACACGTGTACTTATCTTTATCGGGCAACCACGTTTCGCCGCCTAACAAATGTAATCGCACAGCGTGGGACGCGCCTGCATGTATCCGAAGTTTCTGGAAAGTTATCGATGCTTCTATCCGTTGTCTGTTGTCGCCGAACCTTATGTTATCTGATTTCATCACCTGACGCGAATGGTGTAGAACTTTGTGGAAGGCACGCGGGTCCGAACGATTAGTCTGGAACATTCGACGACTGCTCTATAAAAGCCGACGCGCTTGACCCGCTGATCAGATTTCCGACGATCGCCGACTGTGTTCGCCGCTTTCGTTGTGCTATAAGTGTAGCCTGTATTGTGGGCACAGGTTCGCCCAATAAAATCTAGTTTTGCCTTTCACAGTATTGCTACTGTGTTCTTAACGTCACCACCACGTTACATCTGGTGGAGGTGCTTTTGGTCCATGTACCGGACGCCCCCGACAAGCCGTGATCCAAGCCCGGACCGTAAAGAGAGCACCAACGTAGTCACGGACCATCGAGTAAGCCGTCGTATACAACAGCTGCCCCCGGAACACGGACTTCTACCTGAGAAGACCAAGAAGATCGTGGCCAAGACAACCCCAATGGCTGCCCCAGCGACCCCGGTTGTCCTGCAACAACCTCGGGACCCACCGACCTTCCATGGAGCAGCAACTGAAGACCCGGAATCCTGGTTGGAGACGTACGAGCGAATCGCGGCTTTCAACAACTGGGACTCCGACGACAAGTTGCGGCATGTATACTTCGCCCTAGAAGACGCCGCCAGAACGTGGTTCGAGAACAGGGAGTCGACATTGACAACATGGGACCTGTTCCGTACCGGCTTCCTGCGCACCTTTACAAGCGTCGTGCGCAAGGAAAGGGCCGAAGCTATGCTGGACGCCCGAGTGCAGCTACCTAACGAGAACGTCGCCATATTCACGGAAGAAATGAATCGCCTGTTCCGCCACGCCGACCCGGATATGCCCGAAGAGAAGAAAGTCCGCCTTCTCATGCGTGGCGTGAAGGAAGAACTTTTCGGCGCAATGATACGAAGTCCACCGAAGACCGTAGAAGAGTTTCTTCACGAGGCGACCAGCATCGAGAAGACACTCGAAATGCGGAACCGGCAATTCAACCGCCGCACGAACTCTACCAACTACACAGCAATTCAGTCACTGGCCACCGACGACCTGCGCGAGACTATCCGAGCGGTCGTGCGGGAGGAACTACAAAAGCTGTTCCCGTCACCGCAGCCTCAAGTGGCTTCGATTGCCGACGCCGTACGTGAGGAGCTCCAACAACAACTCGGAGTAGCCCCTGAATCGCCGCAGCCTCAGCCGCAAGCGATGACATACGCCGCTGTAGCCCGCCGCCACGTTCCCCCTCCGCGCCCACGGCAGGGCCCAGTGACGACACAGTTCCGTCGTCCACCACCAACCCCGCCGCCAGCACGCCAACCCGTCACCCCACGCGGCATTCCAAGGAAGACTGACGTTTGGCGCGCCCCTGACCATCGCCCGCTTTGCTATCACTGCGGAGAAGCCGGGCACATCTACCGCCGATGCCCATACCGGGAGATGGGACTCCGAGGGTTCGCCGTGAACGCGCCGCGACCACAGATTGGCGAACGACCTCGCGATATCGCCGACTACCTCGCCGCCACTAAGTGGAGCCCTCGACGACCGTCCCGTTCGCCGTCACCAGGCCGTTACCTGTCGCCGCAGCGCCGACCATACACTGGCCCAGCCCGGGGCCGGTCTGCGAGCCCATATCCGGAAAACTAAAAGCAGCAACCGATGGAGGTGCGGTTGCTGTTCGTCGAACTGACGAAGATCCTCCGACGCCGACGGTGACGCCGAAGAGACCATCTCCACGACATAATAATGACACGCCGCCGTCCCGACGAAGTCAGAAAGCCAAGACAACACCGACAAAAGACTACGTGACGACGCGACGTTCCAGCTTCAGTTTAACGCGACGCAGCCGTGATCCGACGCCAAGACCTAACTGCAACGCCAGACAAAGAACCACCGACCTCGACGTGCTTCTCGACGGCCACACAGTTACCGCCTTAGTGGACACAGGGGCCGATTACTCCGTTATGAGTGGACACATCGCCGCCCAGTTGAAGAAGGTTAAGACCGCATGGGAAGGCCCTCAAATTCGGACCGCTGGAGGACACCTCATCACGCCGACTGGAATATGCACGGCAAGAATAACCATTCATAACCGGACTTACCCTGCCACCTTCGTTATCCTGCAACAGTGTTCACGAGACGTCATTCTCGGTATGGACTTCCTGAACCAACACGGCGCCATCATCGACCTGCAGTCGAAGTCTATAACGCTGTCGGAAGATAAAGCGACACCGCCGGAGAGCCCTCGTAGTCGCCACGCCTTGAGTGTGCTCGAAGATCAAGTGAGCATCCCGCCTCGCTCCAGCATAGTTATTTCGGTCGGCACAGAAACACCCGCTGACGTAGAAGGCGTCATCGAAGGCGACCAACGTCTATTGCTAGACCGTGAAATTTGCGTCGCAAGAGGGATCGCTCGACTGCATGGAGGGAAAACTGAAGTGTTGCTGACAAACTTCAGCCAGGAGTTCAGGCACATCAACAAGGGCACGACGATCGGGTACATTGAGGAAATTCTGGAAACCAGTAATGCGTTTGTCCTCTCGGATTCCACCGCATCTGCCCCGACGACCATGGTTCCCGAACCAAACTACGACATTAATCCAAGTCTCCCCGTGATTAAGCAGCAACAGCTCAGAAGTCTGCTCCGACGATACAAAGCCTGCTTTTCGACATCATCGAGGCTTCGACAAACACCAGTCGCCAAGCATCGCATAATCACTGAGGAGTGCACTCGACCACTCCGCCAGAGCCCTTACCGAGTTTCGCCGCGAGAACGTGAAGCTATAAGGGAACAAGTCGACGAAATGCTGCGCGACGACATCATCCAGCCGTCGAAAAGCCCGTGGGCATCCCCTGTTGTCCTGGTGAAGAAAAAGGACGGAACCCTACGTTTCTGCGTCGATTATCGTCGTCTGAACAAGATCACGAAGAAGGACGTATACCCCCTCCCAAGGATAGACGACGCATTGGATCGGCTGTGCAACGCTAAATACTTCTCGTCGATGGACCTCAAGTCTGGCTATTGGCAAATAGAAGTCGACGAAAGAGATCGCGAAAAGACCGCCTTCATCACCCCGGACGGCCTCTACGAGTTCAAGGTTATGCCATTCGGACTGTGCTCGGCGCCCGCAACGTTCCAACGGGTGATGGACACGGTTTTAGCAGGTTTGAAGTGGCAGACCTGTCTCGTTTACTTGGATGACGTCGTTGTCTTCGCCGGCAATTTCGACGATCACCTTAGGCGGCTTGCAACAGTACTAGAGGCCATCATGTCATCAGGACTTACTCTGAAGCCGGAAAAGTGCCACTTCGCTTACCAGGAGCTTCTATTTTTAGGCCACGTCATCAGCAAATCTGGAGTCCGCCCCGACCCGCAGAAGACAGCTGCCATCGCAAAGTTCCCGCAGCCCATCGACAAGAAGGCAGTGCGTAGATTCCTTGGCATGTGTGCCTACTACAGGCGCTTTGTCAAGGACTTTTCACGCATCGCGGAGCCGCTAACCCATCTAACCAAATGTGATGTCGAGTTCAAGTGGGAAACGCCGCAGGCCGACGCATTTCAAGAACTCAAACGACGCATGCAGTCGCCGCCCGTACTTGCGCACTTCGACGAGCACGCCGATACCGAAATTCACACTGACGCCAGTAGCCTAGGCCTCGGTGCCGTCCTAGTCCAGAGAAAAGATGGACATGAACACGTGATAGCTTACGCTAGCCGGTCGTTGTCAAAAGCGGAAGGCAATTATTCTACAACCGAAAAGGAATGCCTCGCCATCGTTTGGGCTACAGCGAAATTTCGCCCTTACCTATATGGCAGGCCATTCAAAGTGGTCAGCGACCATCACGCGTTGTGTTGGCTAGCTAACTTAAAGGACCCTTCAGGACGGCTGGCACGGTGGAGCCTCAGATTACAAGAATACGACATCACTGTAACATACAAGTCCGGACGAAAACACTCAGATGCCGATTGCCTATCACGCGCCCCCATTGACCCGCCGCCGCAAGATGACGAGGGTGACGACGCCTTCCTTGGCATAATAAGCGCCGAAGATTTCGCCGAACAACAACGAGGGGACCCGGAGCTAAAAGCCCTAGTCGAGTATTTGGAAGGGCATACCGACGTTGTCCCTAGGGCATTTAAGCGTGGATTATCTTCGTTCACGCTTCAAAGCAACCTACTCGTGAAGAAGAACTTCTCACCAGTCCGCGCCAACTACCTTCTTGTTGTTCCGTCGGCGCTGCGTCCAGAAGTACTGCACGCCCTACATGACGATCCGACCGCTGGGCACCTCGGTTTCTCCCGAACGCTATCGAGGATACAAGAAAAGTATTACTGGCCGCACCTAACCGCCGATGTCGCCCGTTACGTCAAGACATGCCGAGACTGTCAGCGACGCAAGACACCACCGACAAGGCCAGCGGGATTACTACAGCCGATCAAGCCTCCTCACCGACCTTTTCAGCAGATCGGGATGGACTTGTTGGGACCATTTCCGACATCAACTTCCGGAAATAAGTGGATCGTCGTAGCGACGGACTATCTCACCCGCTTCGCTGAAACTAAAGCTCTACCGAAAGGCAGCGCAGCCGAAGTGGCGAAATTTTTCGTCGAGAACATCCTGCTGCGACATGGTGCTCCAGAAGTCCTCATCACCGACAGAGGAACGGCTTTTACAGCAGAGCTCACGCAAGCCATTCTGCAATACAGCCAGACAAGTCACAGGAGGACAACTGCCTACCATCCGCAGACGAATGGTCTCACGGAGCGCCTGAACAAGACCCTCGCCGACATGCTAGCAATGTACGTCGACGTCGAGCACAAGACGTGGGATGCGGTCCTGCCGTACGTAACATTCGCTTATAACACGGCGGTACAAGAAACAACACAGATAACGCCATTTAAGCTGGTTTACGGCAGGAACCCGACGACGACGCTTGACGCTATGCTGCCGCACGTCACTGACGAGGAAAATCTTGACGTCGCTTCCTATCTCCAGCGCGCCGAAGAAGCTCGACAGCTCGCCCGCTTACGGATCAAGAACCAGCAGCGTACCGACAGCCGACAGTACAACCTGCGACGACGCTTCGTCGAGTACCAGCCCGGCGACCGTGTTTGGGTATGGACCCCGATACGCCGACGAGGACTAAGTGAGAAGCTACTGCGACGCTATTTCGGACCCTACAAGGTTATCCGACGTATTGGCGCACTGGACTATGAGGTCGTGCCAGACGGCATTTCGCATTCACAGAGGCGCCGCGCACGATCTGAAGTGGTCCACGTGGTGCGCCTTAAACCCTTTTACGGACGCTGACGAACTTCCTTATTTTGTTGTCTTCTTTGCTACGAGTGCTTTTCCTTATTACTTTCGTTTGTTTGCAGCATCGGGTCGATGCTTTTTAAGAGGGGGGTATTGACACGTGTACTTATCTTTATCGGGCAACCACGTTTCGCCGCCTAACAAATGTAATCGCACAGCGTGGGACGCGCCTGCATGTATCCGAAGTTTCTGGAAAGTTATCGATGCTTCTATCCGTTGTCTGTTGTCGCCGAACCTTATGTTATCTGATTTCATCACCTGACGCGAATGGTGTAGAACTTTGTGGAAGGCACGCGGGTCCGAACGATTAGTCTGGAACATTCGACGACTGCTCTATAAAAGCCGACGCGCTTGACCCGCTGATCAGATTTCCGACGATCGCCGACTGTGTTCGCCGCTTTCGTTGTGCTATAAGTGTAGCCTGTATTGTGGGCACAGGTTCGCCCAATAAAATCTAGTTTTGCCTTTCACAGTATTGCTACTGTGTTCTTAACGTCACCACCACGTTACAATATCCCTAATCTTCTTTCTTTAAGAGTTGTGTGTATCTAATATCTAGGTCGCTTGTTTTTCCCGAGCTGTTTGATGTGCGAAGCAAATTTGTTTAAATGATATCCCCTATGTGTTATATGCCCTCACTCTCTCTTTCCTTTCTCTTTCTTCGTTCTTCCTCTTTGCTTTCGTTTACTTTCTTTCTCTTCATTCTTTTTTCTCGCTCCTTGCCGTCCGCTGCCTTTTAAAAATTAAAATTATGGGGTTTTACGTGCCAAAACCACTTTCTGACTATGAGGCCCGCCGTAGTGGGGGACTCCGGAAATTTCGACCACCTGGGGTTCTTTAACGTGCACCTAAATCTAAGTACACGGGTGTTTTCGCATTTCGCCCCCATCGAAATGCGGCCGCCGTGGCCGGGATTCGATCCCGCGACCTCGTGTTCAGCAGCCCAACACCACTGCCTTTTGGACCTTCTATTTATTAGGAGCAGACAAGTGGCTTTTGTTTTTTACTAACTTTTTCCTAATGCTTTGGCACATTGTAGAACTTGTTTTCATGGATAAAGGTATTATTATTATTATTATTATTATTATTATTATTATTATTATTATTATTATTATTATTATTATAGCACTACCTCCGGAATCGGTCCACATTCTTGCCCACGGACGCGGACACACAAAAAAAAAAATGCTGACCAACGAGAGGCTCACAGTTTCGCTGTAAAACCGTTTTACTGAAGAGACGGCCCCTCTCACACACACGGTTGCACAGTGAGAGGTGGAAAGCGGTGCTAGGCTCCTCCTCCCCCTGGCCCCCTCTCCCGTCATATTAAGATTAGTGTTCCTGTATACGCTCCCGCAGGGAGCAGAGTTGCGCATAGGTCCGCCGTCGTGCTCCAGCTCTGCAGTGAAGCCACTCCTCGCGCGCGCAGGAGCCAAATGCCGCGCGGTGTTCCGCCTTTTTCTCTAGTGGTCGCGAACTACAAGCGCCAATTGTTCGCAGGCGCTTAACAAAGGGCACTTCTTAATACATGCTACGCTCGAACGAGTCATCCGTGCAGCCGGAGGGGGTGGGCTTCCAACCAACCGAAACTTTGTACGTACCTATGTAAACACGCATATACAAACACACACACGAACGTACAAATAGGGGGTAGGACCGCCTTCGATTCCCCAAAATAAAATACTCCCGTGCCTCGAACAGCGCCAAAGTTCGCTCGCAAACGCGCAGTACGTTGCCACAAAAAGCGGTGCAATAATTTTCGGAATGCATATGAAGTTGTCTTATCATGGTCAGAAACAAGAAATGTTTTAAAGAGTGTTTAAAGAAAACTTCAGACACGTAAGGTGGACACTTAGCGCATTTTGGCTGCCGAAACCAGCCGATTAATGACCGTCGCCAAGAGAGCTATCGTGCCTGCAGTTATTTCAGCGACCGTTAACAGAGCGTCATTTGTCACTAACCATCGTTCACAACAGCTGCACGTTTTCGATACATGCAGTGCAGACACAGATTTAAGCGCATTTCAAATGTTCACATGCGCACATTTTAAGCAAAGCTTACTTTACGATTCATTCATACCGCAGACTAATCAGCTATTTAGTAGCAGCAAATCTGCAAGTAGAAAAAGATTCAAGATGCAAGAGCTTCTAGATCAAATTTATTTCATACAAGGGAATGCATGAACGGCTGCTGGCAGCAGGCCAAGTGTGCTGGTTCTTGGAACCTTGGGGTCAGAATTCAAGGAAACTGGAAAGGCAACAAGTTATTAAGAGTATACAACAGGTTATTTTTATTGCACTAATCACATCAAGATGGCAAACTTGCAGAGTAATTATTCACACAGTGCAGACTGTAATATGACAACACATTTTTCTTCATCTCTTACCACTCAGAGAAGAGCCAGTAGTTGAAGACACTGTATCAAGTCAATGAAATCACTGAAGCAGGCTTGGCCAAAAAGCCAGGTTACATACCTTTGTGACCTATTGCATCAGAGGCAAGGAAATTTTACGCCATTCAACAGTGCATTCACTCCACTCCCGCCCACAGGAAACAGCATTCACCAAAGCACAACGTAGATTTCCAGCATGTTTAATTGAACGACAAGTTTTGTTCCACTGGCACCGCGTAGAGCGCTTTACCGCCTTCCGTGCGGTTTGTGCAGTGTGGTGCGCTGCACCCCGTCATACTGGAATACAAGTGCCACTACGATGTGTTTCGTATCACTTCACCAAGGTCCTTGACTTCACATTGTCGAATACCGTGCCTGGAACCCGCAGCTGCTCCTCTGAACGCACCAGTGGAACGCACGATCGACGGTCCGCTGATTACAATGGCGATGGCACTGACGGAAACGACGAGTTCGCATGAGTCGGCGATGCGCCCGTAAAGGTGGCTTCGCTGCGGCGCGGATCATTTGACGTCATTTTTCGCGCTCGGCCAATAGCGGTGCGAGCGGCGCCGGAAAAGGTATGCGCAACTCTGCTCCCTGCGGGAGCATATACAGGAATACTAATTAAGATATGTTGGCAGCGCCACGGTGGCGGAAGCAACGGGAAGAAAATGCCGCGCAGGCGTCCCTGTTCGTCCATTGCTCGTAAGACGAAGCTCATTAACACTTTCTTCGCTAATGAAATAATAAAACTAAACTTCTAAATAACAGTTGTATGTTAAGGAAGCTCATCTTGACAACGTTGTAATGCTCACCTCGAGTGTTTTTAATGGAACGCTTGTGTAATGCTCTCTCACGTAAAAGAAACCAGAATACTTGGCATGGGCAGCGGGAGCCAGGTGAATTCATCTCATCAATTCGCTTTGCCTGCATCGTACGTACTATTCTTACTAATCACACAATATGTACGTATGCGCCAATTTTTGGAAGGCTTCGCCCTTGTTGGCGAGGCCTGCTACATCCTCAAAATTAGACAAAACCTCGTGAACTTGCATTGTGCGCGCTATAACGCAGCAATGTATGTAGCGAATGGGGAGATCCGGTCAAAGTTCGCGATAGGAAATGCGTCGTATTAATATGAATGTCCTCTGTTAGCTGCAGCGACCACCGAAAGTGTGAAATTGTATAATCTTTCCCGCTAAAGCCGCAGAAGCTTTGCGTGTAAATGAACTCGTACTTTGCCATTTATTTTCTTGCGTCACCGAGCAACAAGCTAACGGCACGCCATCAAAGCGAGCGAGGCAGTTGTGCATGTTCCCCTATTCGGCGACCCGTCTCACGATTTTTCTCCCCCCCACCGTCGCCTGGTTTGTTGGGTTCCAGGCGTGTTCTTGCGCTCCGGCTGCACTTTGACACGGCACCACTTTTCTATTGGATTACGGCCAGGTAAGACATTTTGTCTGCCAGTCTGCGACGCATTTCAAGCAATTTTAGGCTTAATACACAGATCTGAGACTTGTGACGCAGTTAGCGAAAAACAGTTCCGCCGTCCTGGCGCATTTAATTTGAGTTAATGACTCGTACTGCGAGATATTTACGACGCTTTCTATGGGCCCCAACATTGCTGTAATTTATTTCGCTAGTTCTTGGGTACGCTCGCTGCATCCGGCTTTGTGACGCAGTTAACAAAAAGCAGCTCGGCCGTGTGACGCACTTAGTTTCGCGCGTACTGTACCTTGCTAGGACAAGTTCGTGACGTTTTCTCTTACGCTCAACATTATTGCAATTCGTTATTTTTGGGATACGCTTGGGGCGCGGTCGGCGCGCCTGGCATTGTGACGCAGTTAAGAGCAGCTCGGCCGTGGTGACAAAAGTATTTTGGCGTGTACTGAATCTTAGTGTGACAAGTTTGTGACGCTTTTTCTGGCCCCGCAACAACAGACACCTTCTTTCGGTGGTCACGCTTGTCCAAAACGCGCAGAACGATTGCCAAGAGTGATAAAACGGGAGTGTGTTTGCCTGTGCCGGCAGAACGCGTCAGAGATAATGCCAAGGAGCTCAAAAACCAGGAACTTGTAACCCGGCAGTTCTGTCTTCTGAACGATTGAAAACCGCCTTTGCACCAAGCATTTGCCTTGAGTGCGAGTAGAAGGCATTTTGCGAGCGTCTAGCATGGTGAGGGCCGCTATTTTGTAGCCATGCCTTATGCCTTATTCTATGCTATTCTTATCATCCACTACACACGGCCGCCTGATCGCGTTGATAATGTGAGCAGACCGTCGCTCTGACCAGTGGCCAAGTGCGAAAAGCCTGAAAAGGCATAGAATCGGAAAAGGCATCGCTACAAAATACCGGCCCTGGCTGAGAGCTTGTGATGTGGCCACTGTCTGTACGTCGCGTGTAGTATCACGTCGCCTATATATGGCCAAGTTGTTTTGGAAACGCGCAGTCGCCCGTGTATTTGGGTTCTTAAGGTGCAGGAAATAAGGCCCGGAAATGGGGGAATGCTTGGAAATCGGATGTTTTCGTAATATTTACGGTATTGTTTGGGATGAGTTGGATATTTTCTAGGCCATGTATGTAAAAGCCAATTGTTTTTAATGCCGCCCACTCACCACTTTCGCACGTTTCGCCTCTACACGCAGTATTCCCATAAGGTCTAAATACCAAAATGACACACGCTCTTAATTTACTTTCTTCAGCTGATGCTCTCCGGTGGAGCTTCGTACGGCAGCTATACTGCTGCTTACCTGGTGCCACAACATTGGATGAATGCACAAGAAGCCTGGAAAAACCATTTATATAGAGCAAAATAAACGTTTCCTCATTTCCCATGGCGTCTTGCGTCTACCTTATGTAATTACACGTTGCATAGATTCGATGCAGGCTTGTAAAAATCGTTCGTATTCACTTTTACTAAATAATAAAACGATTCACCAAGACCGCGCCCGGTTGAGCAGCAGAAGCGAAAAATCAAAAGTTACGGAGATCACTGCAGCCGGCGGGACACGTGCCAGCTAGCGTTCAAAACGCACGCGCCCAAAACCGAACCAGGAAGTATATGGTTCAGGTATTAATGCCGGCGGCTTGGTGCGCTACAATTCCGCCGCCGGGTTCAATGGGAGTATCCGTTCCTTTCGAATGTCTTTCTTGATGGCGGTAGCAACACGTCCCAGGTGGTGGTTGGCGACCACTTATAAACAGCTAAAAAGAAATGACAGAGCTTCATGCTGGAACGCGCCGCGGTTGAGTTTTCGCCCTCTGTGGCCATCGCTGGAACTTGAGAGTGTGCGGGGCCTGGCGCAGCTGCGACGCCGCTCCGCAGCGGATCCCGTGACGTGACGTCACACCTTGACACTTGCGCGCCGGCGGCAGAAGGCCAAACACGTGCCGAGATCGGCCTTGGGATTTGCACCTCGAGGAGTCGAGCTTTCGCTCTAAAACAATGCGCTGGAGCAATAAACGCTGTTGCCCAAACTCTCTAGTCTATATGACGATGCGTGTAGAAACGTCAGTGTATATGATTAACGTAAAAAATAAATAAAAAGTAAAATTTAAAGAAGAGAATAAAGAAAAGAAAACTTAAAGAACGAAAAGGAGAAAGCAGAAAAGAAGACGACACAAACAACGAAGTTATGTGTTTGAGCCTTCATTCAACTAATGTAGCATAACCAGCATACAGAACTTGGTATAACTGTTGAGCAATACAGCTTCGCTGGTGTTCCATTCTCGCAAAGCGTAATATTTTTTTACTTTCGCGTCGCCGGTTTCTGGCCAGCTAGCATTTTCGCTTGTCGCCCAGAAGCCCATGCGGCGACTTCCGCCGGGGACAGCATGATTGCGCGACAGCATGGAAGCCACCAGTCCGCTTGATTTGATCTAAACTAGCTCTTGCAACTTTTTTCTCTCTCGTGACAGCAAAAGAAAATAAAAAAAGTCGAGGACACTTAGGTATCTCTACGTCGATGGATGCGAAGGCATTGCGACGTCTTCCCGAAGACGATTCGTTTTACGAAACGTAATGGTATTGTTTTCACGTAGCCGTGTATCGTTTCTCACATCACGTGCCTCGGCCTTGATCGCGTGCTTGCGTGGACGTCCATCCAAAGGAGCCGGGCGCAGCTACTGACTGAGAAGTGGAAGGTTCGTTAATCGGAGCGCACGAAAAAACTCAGTGAAGTTACCGCACCCTCCATGGCAGCGCCGCCATGCCGGCCTTAAAGACCGGCCACCGGCGCGGTGTGTCTCCGCGACCACGTGACGTTTTGCACGATCTCCGTCAAAGGTTCGCCCATCGAAGCGCGTGACAGACCTCACCGAAATCATTGCATTGACTGGCAGTGGGTCAGTACAAAGGACGTTTAAAAAGGTAATTCTGGAGTGGAGGTGGTGCCCTGAAATTGAAGCCGGCTGCCGCCATCTTAGTCAGGGAATCGATTAATGTTAGGATGTGGCGGAGTAGAGGAAGCGTTTTCTTTCCGCTTTCAGCGGTTTTGAAACGGCCAGTTTTGCCATGCAGATTATTCTTGATGGGTCTGTCTGTGTCACTCGTTTTAGAATCAAAATTCAACGTCTTGACAACTTGTTATGGGAGATCGCGATATGATGACTAAGCCAATGGCAATATTCTAGCCCGAAACAACAAGCTATCGGCGCTGTCTTGTCGTTATCATTGACATCGGTTGTTTGTTTCGCCGGTGTTAGGCATGAGACGCCACCGAGAGCTGCGAAAGTGTTTTTAGGTTCTACTCACCAGATGATACCGCGGCATTTCACGCTGTCAGCATGGAATAGGTATCCACTAGCGATGATAGCGTACTAAGGCTATATCTGATACACGATACACTTCTACATCATACACACTTCTATGAAGACGTGGAATAGGCGATGGGTAAAGTCAAAACAAAATATACACTGTACTGATGGGCGACTTCAATGCCAGGGTAGGCAAGAAGCAGGCTTGAGACAAGTCAGTGGGGGAAAATGGCATAGGCTCTAGGAATAGCAGGTGCGAGTTATTAGTAGCGTTTGCAGAACAGAATAATATGCGGATAATGAATACATTCTTCCGCAAGCGGGATAGCCGAAAATGGACGTGGAGGAGCCCGAATGGCGAGACTAGAAATGAAATAGACTTTATACTCTGCGCCAACCCTGGCATCATACAAGATGTGGACGTGCTCGGCAAGGTGCGCTGCAGTGAGCATAGGATGGTACGAACTCGAGTTAGCCTAGACTTGAGGAGGAAACGGAAGAAACTGGTACATAAGAAGCCGATCAATGAGTTAGTGGTTCGAGGAAAAATACAGGAATTCTGGATCAAGCTACAGCACTGGTATTCGGCCTTAACTCAGGAAGAGGACCTTAGTGTTGAAGATATGAACGACAGTCTTATGGGCATCATTAAGGAATGTGCAATAGAAGTCAGTGGTAACTCCGTTAGACAGGATGCCAGTAAGCTATCGCAGGAGACGATAGATCTGATCAAGAAACGCCAATGTATGAAAGCCTCTAACCCTACAGCTAGAATAGAACTGGCAGAACTTTCCAAGTTAATCAACATGCGTAAGACAGCTGACATAAGAAAGTATAACATTGATAGAATTGAACATGCTCTCAGGAAAGGAGGAACCCTAAAAGCAGTGAAGAAGAAACTAGGAATAGGCAAGAATAAGATGTATGCGTTAAGAGACAAAGCCGGCAATATCATTACTAATATGGATGAGATCGTTCAAGTGGCTGAGGAGTTCTATATAGATTTATACAGTACCAGTGGCACCCACGATAATAATGGAAGACAGAATAGTCTAGAGGAATTTGAAATCCCAGAAGTAACACCGGAAGTAGTAAAGAAAGCCTTGGGAGCTATGCAAAGGGGGAAGGCAGCTGGGGAGGATCAGGTAACAGCAGATTTGTTGAAGGATGTTGGGCAGATTGTTCTAGAAAAACTGGGCACCCTGTATACGCAATGCCTCATGACTTCGAGCGTACAGGAATCTTGGAAGAACGCTAACATTATCCTAATCCATAAGAAAGGGGACGCCAACGATTTGAAAAATTATAGACCGATCAGCCTACTGTCCGTTGCAGACAAAGTATTTACTAAGATAATTGCAAATAGAATCAGGAACACTTTAGACTTCCATCAACCAAAGGACCAGGCAGGATTCCGTAAAGGCTACTCAACAATAGAACATATTGACACTATCAATCAGGTGATAGAGAAATGTGCGGAATATAACCAACCCTTATATATAGCTTTCATTGATTACGAGAAAGCGTTTGATTCAGTCGAAACCTCAGAAGTCATGGATACATTACGGAATCAGTGTGTAGACGAGCCGCATGTAGAAATACTGAAAGATATCTATAGCGGCTCCACAGCCACCATAGTCCTCCATAAAGAAAGCAACAAAATCCCAATAGAGAAAGGCGTCAGGCAGGGAGATACGATCTCTCCAATGCTATTCCCAGCGTGTTTACAGGAGGTATTCAGTGACCTGGATTGGGAAGAATTGGGGATAAGAGTTAATGGAGAATACCTTA
The DNA here is from genome assembly GCF_023375885.2 of Dermacentor andersoni. Taxonomy (NCBI): domain Eukaryota; kingdom Metazoa; phylum Arthropoda; class Arachnida; order Ixodida; family Ixodidae; genus Dermacentor; species Dermacentor andersoni. The sequence goes on from NC_092816.1 coordinate 78,306,979, forward strand.
GTAACTTGCGATTCGCTGATGATATTGCCTTGCTTAGTAACTCAGGGGACCAATTGCAATGCATGCTCACTGACCTGGAGAGGCAAAGCAGAAGGGTGGGTCTAAACATTAATCTGCAGAAAACTAATGTTTAACAGTCTCGGAAGAGAATAGCAGTTTACGATAGGTAGCGAGGCACTGGAAGTGGTAAGGGAATACAACTACTTAGGCCAGGTAGTGACCGCGGATCCGGATCATGAGACGGAAATAATCAGAAGAATAAGAATGGGCTGGGGTGCGTTTGGCAGGCATTCTCAGATCATGAACAGCAGGTTGCCATTATCCCTCAAGAGAAAAGTGTATAACATCTGTGTCTTACCAGCACTCACGTACGGGGCAGAAACCTGGAGGCTTACGTAAAGGGTTCTACTCAAATTGAGGACGGCGCAACGAGCTATGGAGAGAATGGTGGGTGTAACGTTAAGCGGTAAGAAAAGAGCAGATTGGGTGAGGGAACAAACGCGAGTTAACGACATCTTAGCTGAAATCAAGAAAAAGAAATGGGCATGGGCAGGACATGTAATGAGGAGGGAAGATAATCAATGGTCATTAAGGGTTACGGACTGGATTCCAAGGGAAGGGAAGCGTAGCAGGGGGCGGCAGAAAGTTAGGTGGGCGGATAAGATTAAGAAGTTTCCAGGGACAACGAGGCCACAATTATTACATGACCGCGGTAGTAGGAGAAGTATGGGAGAGACCTTTGCCCGCAGCGGGCGTAACCATGATGATGATGATGATGATGATGATGATGATGATGATGATGATGATGATGATGATGATACACGATCGCTAAAACAGTGACCTCGGTGGTACGTTTGAGACTCCTTTACGGACACACAATGGCATTTGTTCGGACATCAGTGCAAATTTGTCGCTACTCTTTTTCGCGGTGTCTTGTCCGCGCATGTGGTTGCTCCACGCCGCGACTCGACAGCGTGCGCCTGTCACATCGCTTGTCGCTGGTGCCTGAATATCGCGTGCATGTGGCTGCCGCTTTGGAACGCGGTTAGACGGTCTTCAGAGACGGAGGGACGCGGCAGTGAAATGAACGCACGATCAGGCTCCGCTCGATCGCCTCGGCAGCGTTCTGCCTACCGCTGCTGCTGGCATTATATCGTTGTGAGCACACGCGTCACATAGTGGTTCATCTATAGACTGGTCTGAGCGAAAGGGACAGTACGGTAAACACCGTCCAGCTAAATCAATCACATGTTTTCATTGGCTGGTGACAAACGCCGGCGGTTTACCGTCGGTCTCATCTCATGTGATGCGCTATATCGATGTGATGTGAGCTGCTTCTGCCGTTCCTCGTTGCGCCAGCGTTTGTGACCGTGGAGGAAGGAAATATATAGGAGAGGGCATTACGTCACGAAGCCAGCTTTGGCAAGCGAAACGCTTCGCGAAGCCACAATGGTCGCCCAACACGTGACCTCTTGCGTCGAGATCACGGAGCAAGAATACATATTTCCTGAGATGTTTGATTTCCAGTAGCTGTGCCAGTAATTTCTATTCCACGTTTTTATTCGGTGCGCATTTTTTTCGGCTGCCCTGCCATGACTCTGCCTGCAGACAGGGCGCACCAAAACCAGCCGCGCACTTTGACGTGCGATCACGTGTTTGGCCGACAGGTGTGGCTTCAGTCGCGTTACGGTGTGATCCCTCCTATCTCTTCCTCCGTGGTTGTGACACGGCTGGTATCGGTTATGGCGCTGTTTCCACTGCACAACAGCAGTTGTTGCGCCATGCTGGCCCCGCGTATTGCTGTAGGTCAGGACGCCGTGCGAGGAGCGAGAGCGCCCTTGCAGTCGTTTTTAAATGCTTACAACTTAGGGGCGAAGGATTTATTATTGCCAAAGAATTATATGTCCCATCAGGCAGCTAAGCCGGCGTTGTTGCCAGCAACCAGTGGTACCAAAAATACGCCATCAGAGCCTTGTATGACTTCAGTAGCAATACAGAGTAAGTTAGATAACGTGACTTTAGGTGGAATAAAGTTAATTAAAGCTAAGTAAAGTAAATGAGGGTGATTGAAAATGAATTAAGGTGGATGAAGGTGAATTAAAGTATAATAGTATAGTTTAGGGTGCATTAAAGTGGTTTAAGGTCAATTTTAGTGGTGGAATAAAATGGATTAAGGTTGGTACAAATTAGAGCAACCTGGATTAATTGGCACAAATTAGAGCAAGGTGGATTAAAGTGGATTAAGGTAGAGCTGTAAAGGACCCGTGGCAATGTATGACGTCACATATCATGGTGACGCGATAATTGGAACTTAGTGAAGTCATAATGCGTTCGCATTCAAATGGCGTAAGGTTACTTAAGTTACTGTCAATTTATTTATTTATTTATTTATTTATTTATTTATTTATTTATTTATTTGAAGATACTGTCACTCCAGTATTGAACCTAGATAGGAGTGCTGAACACAGTATCAGATGAACACATTAGTACATCTATACGATAACACTTTGGTACATCACTACCACAAAAATTAGGCATTATAATTTCAATGACGTAATGCTATACAAAAGCTATGCTTGCCATCATTGTGAAAAAATAAAACTCACCGCGACGATTTCGATACTCCCTAATGCAAGATTTGAGCGCAGCTCTATAGCTGTTTTCATTTCACGATATATTGGCTGGCGTGGACAGTCTTTCTTCTGCGACACGTTGCAAATGGAGTGAAGTGCGACGCGACTGCCTCGCTTATCTGGAGGTCGCGAGATCCAGCGCGTGGGCGCGCGTATTCACAGCGGCCACCGCCGTCAGACCTCCCAGACGGTGCGCGCCGCTCTGGCGCCATCTCGTAACCATCGTCGCCGCACGGCGCTTTTCTCCTCACGCTTTCGCCACACCCTCCTCCGCTTTCCGCCTCATGGTTCCGCTGCACCCTCTTCTCCGCTTTCCTTCTCGGGTCTTTCATCCCCCGCTGCGCTCGGCGTTCGCTTTCATCTTTCACTGCGCTCGTTCGCTCGGTTACGCCGCCGCCGCCGCCGCAGACGCTCGCCGTAGGAACGGGCGCCGAAAGGCGCCTTTATAGTCCGACGTGATCGGCTCGCGGGCGAGCGTGGCGTGACGCCGGGCGCGTCGGAGCGCGTTGGCCGCCTCTGCAGGGTTACGTTGACTGCGCCAGTGCGTCGAACCGCCGGTCGAACTGTAGACGCTGTTCTCGCCAACTTGACGTAACGTGTGCGCGCTCACGCTACGGGGGACTATACTTAGTCCTTAAGAGCAGCGCTCCGAAAGCTTAGAAAACAGTATTACGACACCTGCAACATGAGTAGGAATGCACAGTTTCATTCGTACACGAGCAGTATTGTGCAATGCATTAGCACTTTAGTAGACAAACTGATATGGCCAGTCAGTCTAGCGGGAGCCCGCATGGCCGGATGAAAGTTCTTGAAAGAAAAAAATTGCCATCCACACGACTGCAGCATGAAGCTATACAAAGGAAGCCCATATATGGGTTTCCCAGAAGTGAAGCTTGGCAGTAGAATAAAATTTCGTCCTGGTTCGGGGATCCAACCCGGGAACAGCGCCTTTCCGGGGCGGTCGCTCTATTATCTGAGCTAACCGGGAGTGGAGGAAATTCACCCTTGTCTTGCATAATACCGGACCAGAACAATATCTTCGACTGTGAGCTTTCTTTCTGAGAAACTCGTATGGGCTTATAGTCAGGTGGATGACAATTTTGCCCTTTCAAGATAAAATAATACAATAAAGTTTCATTATACTAACACTATATCCAAATGCTATTCTTGAATATAGTCTAAAACTAGGATGAGAACAAAGGGTGCTTTTCGGCAATTCTAACGCAAGCAGGAAGACGATTTAATTCGTGCGCGGTCGACGAAAAAATGAGAATTTGAAATAGTTCTTTGTGAAATGTACGGTAGTTCCATCACATGTTCGTTAGATTTATAGCAAGCAATCCGCGTCATTTCTTTAATTTTATATATCGTTACCTTTGTCTCCCAGAACTAAAGCATTCAATATGCACTTAAACGGAGCAAGTCTTTCCTTCTCTGATCAAGAATAGACAGGTTCGCATCATAATAAAGTGGTATCACGGAGTCTTACCTTCTGTAATAGAAAAAAAGAAAAGACCATCTCTACACCTGCTTTAGTCATGCGACCAAGTCTTTGGTATAACATAGACAACGCCTATAGGCGTTATCTGTGGAGCCTTTAAGAACGCGTTCCTACATTCGTTATTTTATGCGTTGCATATTGCAATCACTCAGTTCAGCCCTTGGGCGCGGCCGGGCAGCCACCATTGACCTTTAGCGCAACCACGTGACGTGACATCACGACAGCCGGAGGAAAAGCTGGGCCCCAACTCGTGCGGTCGCGCGCGGCCGCAGCCACCACCTGACTCCCGCTCCTCCCGCTAGGGGCGCTGCGCCGGCGCGTGAGGCAACAATTTAGGCAAAAATTTAGGTTTGATATTTAGTGTTAGAAAATCAGGTGTTATGGTATTCAATGAAAACAGTGAACAGACAGTGGAAATACAGGGCCAAGAAATACCTCGGGTAACAGAATATAAATACCTTGGTATATGGATAAACGAAGGCAATGGATATATGGAAACACAGGAAAAAACCATAACAGTCAAGGGGAAGAGAAATACAGCCATAATGAAGCACAGAGCGCTATGGGGATACAATAGGTACGAGGTCCTCCGAGGTATGTGGAAAGGGGTAATGGTTCCAGGACTTACTTTTGGAAATGCGGTTGTTTGCTTTAAATCAGGGGTACAATCAGGACTCGACGGGAACCAAAGGTCAGTGGGTCGCCTCGCATTGGGCGCTCACGGGAAGACTACAAATGAAGCTATGCAGGGGGATATGGGCTGGACTAGTTTTGAAGTGAGGGAAGCTCGCAGTAAAATTGAGTATGAAGAACGGCTGAGGAATATGGAAGAAAGTAAACGGGCTGGGAGAGTGTTCAGGTATCTGTACAGGCAAAACATTGATTCACAGTGGAGGGAAAGAACTAGGAAGCTTACCAGCAAGTATGCGGCGTGTGGGGTGGGCAACACAGCAACAAGGAAGGTCAAGCGGAAAGTCAGAGAGGCTGAATTAATCTCATGGGTGGCGGCAATGGAAAAGAAACCTGCCATGAGTAACTACTTAAGAGGAAAAAACGAAATCAGGAAAGAAACCATTTATGATAACTCAAAGGGAAGCTCATTACTTTCGAAGCGAGATCGGAATGCCTTAGAACACGCACCTATAAAGCGAGATATAAGAAGGAAGAAGAAGCATGTGCTTGCTGCGGTAAAGCTAGGGAAACGACGGAGCATATTTTATTAGAATGTGAAGACGTCTACCCAGCGGTCGATTTAGGCACCACTGGCCTCCTTGAAGCCCTTGGGTTCAGCGGGAGCAGTGGTAAAGCAAACAGGTCCGCAATAGACATTAGTAAGAGGCGATTGGAGGATTGGTGGAAGAAAAGTAGGGAAACGACAAAAGACGGAGACGTACAAAAGCACAATTCGCAATAGGGGATCAGAAAGTTTGGACGCGGTAGTTCATAGTGTTTTTTTTTTCTTTTTTCATTGGTTAACCTAGGTAGGATATTAGGCAGCATAGTAGCAAGAGCTTGGTGGCACAACCCACCGCCCCGTTCCAAAGGGGACGCTCATAACATCCATCCATCCATCCACGTCACGGAGGAAAAGCTGGGCCCCAACTCGCGTGGTCGCGCGTGGCCGCAGCCACCACCTGACTCCCGCTCCTCCCAACTCCCAAATATGCAACGCATTCTTGGCTTAACCAAGCTAAGCCTGGCCATTTTTTTTTGTTATTCAGTGTTTGTGCAAGCCGCCTCTGCAGGTCTGGCAATTTCGAGTTGACAAGCGCAGTGCGTGCACTGCGCGTTAACAATTGTTTCTACTAAGTACATAAATTTAACATTCCTGTGCGCCGCGGATATAAGCTTAAATTTCAAGCCAAACCCCGTTTGCCCTTCTCCTCGGGGGCACCGCGCTCCCAGCCGGAGAGTCGACGTATATCGCACAAGTGCGCTTGCGCATATGGCAGTGCTGTGACGTCGCTCATAGAGGCACGTGACTTTGAGAATCATTCGAGCCAACAGCATTTATTTGTTTGATCTGTTGTTTCAATTGACCAATTAGAGTTTCGAGAAATAGTAAAACCTACAAACCGAATTTCTGCGTGTCTTTGTTTCACTTCGTACAGTAGCAAGAGAGCTGTGCTTCCGTTTCGTCTGCCTTTTCCCATGTAGTGCAGTCGCGCGCGCAGAAATCGAAACTATGTAGTTTTCTACTGTGTTCCATCGCGCCATCATGCTCTGTGGTCCGCTTGCGTCTGCCTTGGTGTTCATGCAGCAGTGACTTATACCGCTAGTAAGGTCTTCTCGCGCGCAGCGCGCTAAATCGTGCGCTGCGCGAAACGAGACAAACTAAACAGCTCGCGCGAGTGACCGCCAGTGGAAGTGCGCCTCGCAACAAAAAAAAAACAAAAAAAGCGAGGAAAATGAAGAAGGCAGGGCCCGTGACGTGTGCGTCACGCGATCATCTGGCTGCGTCATGGGGGAACGCAGGGAAAGAATTTCGCTTGCGGAGGCTAGACGAAAGGCAAGTGCAGAGAGCGTTATGTTGGTGGTGTCGCCAAGTCTCCCGGGGTTCGCGGCACTGAAATATTTCTGCCTCGGCTATTAACGAAACAGTTTGAAAAATTCTTGCAGTAGAACGCACCTATATAGGGCGCGTATAGCAAATTCCAGTGTATAACCAAAATTTGCCATGTGGCCTGATGAGGGGCCCTTTAAAAATGGTCCCACACCTCGCAGGCATATATTCTAACGCTGGAAGGACAAGCATCTTGTACGAGGCTAGCTTTATGTCTGAAGAGGCCAGTTTAAGCTCGCGTTTTAAATATGCTCACGTTTGATTACGATGGCAATCACGCACTCTCTCGAGACGCGCTCGAGTCGCCGCCTTCGTACTGTCCCTGTTGTGCAGCTCGGGCGTTGCGAGACATGCAACGCGTCTGGTTGCACACAGACACACAAAAAATGGCAGTTTCGTTTGAAGGGACAATCGGTAAAAGTGACAGCAGAGTTAAGCGTCGCACTGAAACTTATCAGAGTTTCAGTGCAGCATGAAAGAACGTTACGACGTCACCTGTTAAGGTAATGCGCATCTCTTGGCTGAATCAGAGCCCGTTCGTGCTAAAAATGCATCCTTGGAGCATAGTTAGTTACTGAGGATAAACTTTACCCTAAGCAATAGCTTCAGAGTGCTTTTGGAATTGGAATTAAAGAACCTAATGTTAGGGCATCAACGAAGCTTGATAAGAAGCTAATAAGGACTCTGCAACCCACCGGTGGAACGCAAGATACGCGTATATATTTGTAACGTTATGAGACAGCAATAAGGAGGCACGTATTAGCGACCAAGATTGTGTATACTGCCTCTTCTACTTCATATTAAGAGGAAGAAATTACGTTAGGCAGGCTGTGTGGTGCAGCGCGATGCGGAACAGGAGACACGGGAAAAAGCTAGGACAAGCGCTTTTCCCTGTGTCCCCTGTCCCGCTTCGCGCTGCACGACACAGTCTCATAGAAAACCAACTAGCCCAAACCATCACCCTTCTAAGTTAAGCAAGCCGTGTAATGCAGATAACCAGGCGGCCGAATATAGCAGTGGACTAGGTGGCCAAGGCAAAGGTAAAGACGTTGAGTAATGGAAAAGGTTTAGGTATATATATACAGTGTGGGGAGAACAGGAAGTTTGCAGGAATATATGTCTGCAACAGAGCCGGCTAGCACAATACGCGTAATTGAAGATCGCTAGGAGAGGCCTTTGATCGTCCTGTAACGAGCATAAAAAAAGATGATTATGATGGTCCTTACATCCGGCCTTGATGCCGCTGGTGCCCGTTGAATCTGAAGTGGATCGAAGCCCCCGTGTACACTCGCGCAGAAGTCCTTGCTGAAGAGCGGCACCGGCGGCGACGACTTCGGCTGCGACGGCCTCGCCGACCGGGGCGAGGGCGGCGAGTATTCGTTCGAGATGAGTATCCGCGAACGCGTCGTCGAGGTGTTCGAGCACCCGCGCTACGACCTGGTCCAGTGTTCGGTCACCGTTAGCGCAGCCGCTTGCCTCGGGGGCGTCCTGCTTCTGCCCATGTACGACCACCGGGTCGGAGTGCTGGCGATCGGCGTGCAGACCGCCTACCTGGCCGCGTTCGCCACGGAGATGTCCATCATGGTGAGAAGCTTCGCCTATACACACCACCAGCACGGCGCCAAGAGATGGCCCTACATACCATATATAGTGTACACGAAATCTTTCGTTCGTGGTGGACGTCTAAATATCTCCCGACGGCAGAAATATGCCTGATTTTTGAACTGCGGCTGCTGCATGCAGAAGCATATATATATATATATATATATATATATGTGTGTGTGTGTGAGGTCCGCAGACCAAATAGAAACGGGGAGCTCGATGATTGATTTGCGGTCATAATGCATTCCGTTGGGTGGCATCACACCCGGAAGCAGATGGTGCAGCGTGAATTCGATTGGGCGTCCTATACTGTGTGCAGGGGCGTTGCGTGGTCAGCCTCCCACCGGTAGTCGAGGCCCGTATATGCGCATGTGCTGGTTGTTTGTGTGCTGCGAACAACCTTGGCTGCTCGCAGCACACAAACAACCAGTACCGCGAGCACGTACGTTTACATGCGCGCTTTGCCAAACGTGTATCTACATGCCTCGGCGAACGTTACCGTCGCTTAGCTGAAGCAGTTAGCAAGCTAGCGAAGCAACCTTATCAGGAATGCCTTCAGAACGATTAGCCTTCCCCTGTAAGGGAGGCGCCACCGTGACGCGGCCATGACGTCTTCCCGGCGTGTGGCGGCCTGCATACTCCGGCCCGAAAAGAACGCTTTCCCTCTGGACGACATGGTGCTTCCATTGGTCACCGCAGACGCATCAGACCGGGCACATTTCCTAGTACCTCGGCGTGCGCCACCTTCTTCGTGTGTAGCTCGTATCTGTGCTAGAGCGTTCGCGTCAGTTCGTTCTCAGGTCCGTACTCGTATACACAGATCGATCCGCGCTAAGCCAAAGACTGAGTCGCCTCCGCTGTGAACCAATCCTGTGAATTCGTCCCACACGAAGCCCGCCCGCCGCTTGAACCAACGTGTAGAAGCCATGCCGCACCGTTGAACAAATAGCCAGAGCGCAGCACCTTGTGAACTGCACTCTAGAAAAACTTTACACCCTTTGGAGGTGTATCGTGTTCCCAAACAATAATCGTTCTATGTATTGTATTGCTTGCGTTTCCTTTCTTGAAAACTCGGCATTAGGTGCTTTCCTCTCAAGAATGCTGTTTCACGCTGATAATCTGCATGCCGTTCGTGACTTGGAAGTACCGGCTTCGCAGCGTTGAAGAAAAGGCAGTCAAGATAGATGATGGTCATTGTTTGGGGACAAGATACGCCTCGCGGAATGTTCACTTTTCTTAGAGTGTCATGGTTGAATCGAACGAGATATAGCCTAGCTCGAATATATTACAGTTAGACTGGATAGAGCGAATTAATCTCTATATCTTACATGCGAAACTTACCGATCGATACTCTTGGAAAATAACTCGCTCATAATGAACAACTCGAGGCGCCCGCTGCCAGCTCCATAAAGGTGCTCGCATGCTGCGAACGAGAGTCCGGGTACCAGTTATTTTTATTGCTTTTAGTCCTGCTATATTTTGCGCACTTTCTGCAGTATGTGTTGCGCCGGTTCTGTGCAAACACTGATGAAAGTAGGCTGCAGTATAGACCTGAGTTCAAGGCACGAATAAATATTGACTACACTACGCGTAGTTACTTTTATTTCATTTATTTATGCGATACTGCGCACTCATGGTCCAAGCATCGTGGTCGATACAAATACAAAAGAAATAGAAAAGAAACAGCAACGCAAGAAAGCAACAATAATACAAGCTCAGATAGGTTACTTCGCAGTTTGATCACTTGCCTTGGTAAGTCGGTTCGAAAGAAATTCTAAAGTTTCGCTTTCGTGCGTGTAATAGGGGAATGTCAATTGCTTGCATTAAATCAGAAGGTGAACCTAATGTGGAAAATATATTAAAAATAAGCTTTACGGCCTTTCTCTGAATACGTTCAAGACAATCAATGTTGCGCTTAGTATGAGGATCCCATATAATGCACGCATATTCCAGTCTTGGCCGCACAAGAGCAGTATAGCAGAGGAGCTTAACATTAGTGGGAGCAGTTTTAAGTTTGTTTAAGGACACAAAGCTTGCGGAATGCAGATGAACAAGCATTATCAAGATGAAGATTCCGAGACAGGTTTGAAGTGAGTGTTACACCGAGATATTTATAACAACTTACTTCTTGTAATGGCGAAGGCCCTAATATGTAGGTAAATGACAGCAGATTTTTTTGCGAGTTACTGGAAGGCAGGCACATTTGTTCGTGTTAAGGGTCATTGCCCATTTTGCACACCATTCATGTATATTGCCCAGACTAGTGTTGAGGTTGTTGTAATTGTTAGTGGAACTAATTTCTTTAAAGAAAACACAATCTTCAGCAAACAATCTTATTTCTGCACCAGGGCGAACAAGATCAACAATATCATTAATATATGATATAACGAGCAAAGGGCATAACACACTGCCCTGAGGTACACCAGATGTGACTGCAAGACAGCCCGAGTGTTGACCTGCTACATCAACGCATTGTTTGCGATTATTCAAGTAGGCTGAAATCAAAGCAAAAGGTATGTGTAGACTGCCTATTGTTTCAACTTTGAAAATGAGTTTACTGTGAGGAACTTTATCGAAGGCTTTGCAAAAATCCAAGAAAAGCATATCTATCCTACCGTGTCTGTCGAGGGTTATTGCGGGAGAATGAAATGATGTGGCGAGTTGAGCTCCGTTTGATAATGCTTTCCGAGACCCATGCTGAACTTTGGTCAATATGCAGCGTTCCTCGAGGAAGTTCGTTATACTAGTAGCTATGATATGCTGAATAATTTTACAGCATTGCGAAGTTAGTGAAATAGGACAGTAATTTCCTAATGTCAGGCGGTCTCCCTTTTCAAAGATGGGCACAATTTGGGCTGTCCTCCAATCGCTGGGCAGTTGTGAAGTCAGCAAAGAATTGCGAAAAATATTAACCAAAAATGTATGTTTTCAATAAAGTAATTGCTTCCTTGTTTTGTTTTTTCTCCACGGGAGATCATCATTCGTATATAACCAACACATCGCAAAAGTTCGTTTGAGTTCTCTACATGCAGACGACGATGGGCGTGTGGAATTTAGCTGATATATCGAACTTTCTTTAGCTCGCGTAAGCCTGCTCGTTATAACCTCGGGTTCGGCTTCATTTCGTATATTGCACACTTCGTGTCGCAGGTGTTCGTGTACGGCCAGCGTTTCGTGCGCATCGAGCAGTACAACCTGCTGGACTTGTTGCTGGTCGTGGCGTGCTCCGGGCTGTACGGACTCCAGGTGGCGCTGAGGGTGGTCGACCAGCGCCTCAGCGACGGCACCGTGGGCATGGCGCTGGCGACGCTCTTTCTGTGCGCCATGCTCATGCGCCTCGTGCACCTGACGCAGTACGGCGAGGTGAGGCGACGCGTGGTGCACCGCCTCGCGTTTGCATCGCTGGCGGCGATTTGGGGCAGCACCGTACAGGCCGCGTGAAAGTAGTTACACACCCTGGCATTGGAATTGCAGTGTAATGCAACACGCGCGGGCATATATATGCTCTAGCACAAGTGTGTGCGTTTGCGCTCCAGCTTCGGCTTTATACGGTATAGCCCCCTCGGCGGTGGCTGCTTCCTCGCTTAATGCGAAATCGGGCCCGCGGAATATGAGCCCCGAAACCGTTGTAGCTATATGAGAGCACGGCTGGTAAAGAAGAAAAAAAAGAATCCGCAAGAAACAGCGGAATCCTGCGAGAATCAAAAAGTCAGTGACGAAGCGCGATAATGAGCACGCGAGGGTTTCAGAGCAAGCCACTTGTGCAAGGTCACCTCTGTAGCGTTACACGTGGTAACTGCAGCTGCCTCGATCTGCTCCCAGGCTGGCGCGGTTAATGTTGTCGGCGACCTTTGCGTACAATGCCTCGTCATGCACGCAAACTGTTGCAATGCATCTAGCGTGTTGTTCACAAAATTGAGCTTGCGAATTCTTCCTGATGCCTCCTCTCCCTGCACGGGAACTTGGTACTTCGCAGAAATATCAGGGAAGGAGAATTATCGCATTGCGTCCGTGGTAAGCAAGGACGCGCTCTGCGGCCGCTATCCGCTGCCAGCTCGGCAGCTCTCTCCTCCTCGACTGCACATCTCCAACTGCTCTGCTCCGGTATGAGAGGAAGAAGATGAAAAGCTTTTATTTTACCCATTTTCGATCTCGTCGTGCACCGACCAACGTTACGCCTTCGGCCATTCATCCCGGCGAAGGCGCTGTCTTCACGAGTGCGCGCTCTCCTTGTCTCGCCACGAAGCATCGTTTGTTTTCTGCGCTTACGGAGGAGACGCTCGTGACGCCTTGGATGGAGCGGACGTGTTTTTATGTGCTCCGCTCTTCGATCCTGCTCGAGGGCTGCTACTCGCCACGTAGGCAATTGTTCGCATGCCGTGGTGATATCGGACAGTGCTCCCGGAAAGCCGAAGCCAGTTTATGTGCAGGTGGGTCATCCGCCGACCACTCTAGCGGCTTCTTGAATCACCAAGTGTACGGGAACGCTGGGTCGTGTTAGGCTTAGCGTCCCCCAACGCTTCGTCGGTAACACCGCGCCAACGCAAGCCCGTTAAGCCAAGAAGAATGGAATATACTCCTTTGCCGCTGAAGACGTTTCCTCGGAACAGCTCTCGAAAGAGGGCTGGGAACGAGTCCTGGGACACCACCAGAAGCACAGCCCCATCGGATCCAGGCAATCCGCCTGTGCCTAGAAGGCGGGAAGAAGCAGTGCCAAGATGGACGCCACAGGAGTCAACCTCACCGAAGGTGCATCCGAAATTCCCTCTGCCGGCAGACTACCAAAAAGTAGTCGTGCGACCAAGAGGTTTTGAGCTTCGGGCTTAAAGCCCCAGAGCAGTTCCTCAGGCAATGGCTGTCTCAGTGAATCCAGACCCGGTACCGGAACTCAAGGAAGATTGTGCTCGAGCCAACTTAAACAACAACATGATCACTATCGGCACCAAGAATCCCGATCGCTTGAGAAGTTATCGTCGTTTGCAATCCGTGAATCCGGAAGGCAAGGATTTTCCGGCTATGTTATATGTTCCATCACCCTACGACTCGATCATCCAGGGTTGTTATCTACGAAGCCTGTCACCTGAGAGAAACGCCCGATGCAGAACTGGACGCTGTAGCAAGCCACAATCCGGAATCGCCAATAATTTCTGCATGAAAGATTGGTAAAGCTCGTTTCGTTTTGGTGACGTTTGTGGTTGGAATTGTTCCAGTGCGATAAGTTCTGAGAAAAAGTCAAAACCTGCTTTAATTGCCGCATGATTGGACACCGCCGCGCTGACGTCTGCAGCAAGTCGCAGCAGCAGCGGTTCCACAGCTGCGGCGAACAACCATCACCTCCAGGCCCTGAAGAGCCACCCCACTGCACTCCTAAGTGCATTGTTCGTGGAGGCGCACATGCAACAGGGAGCAAGAACTGCAAGTACCACTTCGCGGATCAACTTAAGCCCGCTGAGCCGATGAACCGGAACTCTGAGGCCGGACCATGCCGCGAATCAAGACCAAAACAACGTCAAGACAAGGCGAGTGAACAACGAACGCAGTACGCCGCCCGTGACCGCTCCAGCTCATTTCCACCTCTCCGCGTAAAGTCGTAGTCTCCTTCCCGAGCTGCAAGGGACGGTAAGAGACAAGCAAGCCCGAGAAACGGGTGAGCTGGGTAGCCAGGGTCCCTTAAGACAAATCCCAGAAGCAGGAAAAAGACAAAATTGACTCCCCTTTTGAGTAAGTTCTTCAGGCCATTCGAAACATAAATAAGCGCCTAGACTTTATGGATCAGTGGATAGGAGCTAATCAGGCTGCCGTTAACAATCTATTCACCAACCTGCCAAAATTCTTCGCTGTTAACCCGCATCCTAGGACCATGGACAACCAAATCGTGGACACTACGGGCAGCAGCAATGGGCTCAAACGCCCTGCAACCTCCGATAAGGAACCGCAAGCCAAAAAGATGGCGGAAGCCCCTTCAGATAAGAAACCTTAATCTAAATCTGTAACCATATGAAAAGCCAATGAGTAATGTATCATTTACGTCAAAGAACTTGATGAGAAAGTTGAAAACATGTTTGTCAACTTTCACTCACAAATTATGCAATTATTTAAGTCCCTTCAAGAACTCCAAACCCCGCTTCCAGCTCAGGTAATTCAACTCCCCACGCTTAGTACTCCCGCCCCCAGCCAACATGGCTCCACTCACCCGGGCAATTGACGTATGGCAGTGGGACTGCAGGGGATATGTCGAAACAAAAAAGCCCACATGCAGTTCCGCTTTTAAAACCTTCAAAAACCTCCCGACATTATAGTCCTTCAGGAAACTAACGCCGTCGTAAAATTAGCAGGCTATAAGGATTAAGAAGTTTGCAGGGACGACATGGCCACAATTAGTACATGACCGGGGTTGTTGGAGAAGTATGGGAGAGGCCTTTACCCTGCAGTGGGCGTAACCAGGCTGGTGATGATGATGATGATGATGATGATGATGATGATGATGATGATGATGATGATGATGACAAAATGATGGCCTCTCTTTTCGCAATGACGCGCAAATTGTCACCAGAATAGGCAATAGCGTCAGTGTCGATACATCTCCAGACCTGACGCTTTACAGAAACATAGGTAATATTCGATGGTCCAACACAGGCGTCTCACTTGGCAGCGATCATTATATTATCTCAAGCACTTTTCAAATACAAGCCAAAAAGCCCCCCAACACCACCTCAAAAATCATGGATTGGGACCAATTTCGCAAAATTCGGGAGCAAACCGCTCCAACAATCTGACCAGGAACATTGGATCCCCGATCTTGCCTCTGATGTAAAACGTGTCACCTCAATGCCACCTGCGTCTGAAGAGCAACACTACGGACAGTAAATTACTCCAGATGTGGGAAACACACGCCAGCCTTCTTTAACGCTGGAAAATACAGCGCTTCAATAGGACACTCCGTGTGAAAATTGCTCGCTTAGAAAGGGAGATTGAACAGTATACCCTTGGATTGAAAAAAACAAAACACTGAGGCCAAATTTGCGATAGCTTGACTGGACAATTGGGGACAAGAAGACGTGGCTCCTATTCAGCCATCTCCTAGACTCTAGTACCAATACATCGACCAAAAAAAATGAATTGGCTCGACTTATACACTAGTACTCGGGTACAGAGGACACACTCGTTAATGAACTGCAACGACGATATGTAAACACTAGAGACAGTAGATCGCTGCGGACAATGCGTAACTAGACAGGGATAGCGAGGACGCAGAAGTGTGGAACGCGACAGGCGAACTCCACACAGGCTCAGCACCTGGAGCGGATGGAGTAACTAATAAGCTTCTCCGAAATCTGGACTCTCAATCGATCATCGCAGTAACGGATTTCCTCAACCATCAGTGGCAATCAGGCAGCCTCCCACAAGGGTGGAAACATGCCAAGATTACTTTCATCCCTAAGCCTGGCAAAAAGCTAGCGCTGGAAAATATAGGGCTCATTTCCCTTATAACCTCTTGTCTGGGCAAGCTGGTGGAGCATCTTATCCTTAATAGGCTTCAAAACTACGCTGAGGATAAGGCACTCGTCTGAGACACAATGATTGGTTTCAGGGCAAACTTGTCCACTCAGGATGTCATGAACCGTCTTAAACGGGACATCATCGACAGAGAAAGAAACAAACATACCAGAGCTGTCCTGGGCCTTGACCTGAATAAGGCCTTTAACAACATCTCGCACAAAATAATCCTCGTAAATCTAAGTAATATTAACCCAGGCATCAGAATTTACAATTATATCCGATCCTTTCTGTTCAAACGCACAGCCGTGATAACAATAGGAAACATAACATTCGCCCAATAACGCTAGGTACTCAAGGCACTCCACAAGGCTCGGTCCTATCACCATTTCTGTTCATTTAGGGCTCATCCGTCTTCCAGGTATACTTGCGAAAATTCAAAATTTGAATCACACCCTCTAGGCCAATGATATCAGCCTCTCGGCCAATAAAGGCAACGAAGGAGAAATCGAAGCAACTCTTCAATTGGCGGTTGATCAAGTAGAAAGTTACGCCGCACAAGCAGGACTCACCTGCTCGCGGCCTAAGTCTGAACTCCTCGCCATTCGCTGTAAGGTAAGAGGTAGGTGGGCACACCAAGATCCCTTGCTCATCACAGTTAATGTTAGCGGCCAACCCCTACCAGACGTCCAAACACTTATAGTATTAGGCCTATTCATCCAGGCTTTCTACCACCACCCATCACACAATCCGTCTACTCAAATGGATTGCAAACAGGAGAAAGGGCATGAAGGAGAAGGATCTGTGCAGGTTAGAGAAGGCTTTCCTTCTTAGCCGCTTCACCCACTCAGTGCCCTACCTACATGTCTATGCTGCAGAAAAGACGAAGCTTGAGTACCTAATCAGACAAGCATTCAAGTGGCGTCGGGGCTACCCCGCTGTACATTTACAGAAAAATCTCTCAAACTCGGTATTCATAACACACTTCAAGAAGTCTGCGCGGCCCACATCACCGCACAGATGGCGCGGCTCATGAAAACTAAAACAAGCAGAAGTGTCCCCGTCAAACTAGACGAAAACGTAAAACCACAAATAGATGAACCAAGGGACCTACCCACACCAATCAGGAAACGGCTCACCATTAAACCTCTTCCCAAATATAGGCATCCTATACACCGCGTAGGTAGGAGGAATGCCAGGGCTCTGGCAATCCATAAGGCATATAATTATAAACAGCAACGGGGTGTCACCTACGTCAATGAGGCTGAATATCCAACTCCGAATAGAGCATTCGCAGCGGCAGGGATTAAGGGTACATGCATGGCGCAGTCCTTTCCGCCTCCATCCATGTACGCACATCCGCAATGGCTGAGGAGGCGACCATGACTTTCGCCATTGCAAATTCACAGGTAGATATTATTTTCAGTGACGTCAAGACGGCTATACACAATTTAGCCCGGGGCAGAATTGCTCAATCCACTCTTAATATTCTTAGTAAGATCACCTCCCCACATAGGGTCATCGAATTGAATTGGGTACCGGTACATTCTGGCAACCCTCGAAACGAGGCGGCTCATCAGACAGCCCGAGGTTTAGTCGGCCAGGCAGTGAGCACCTCCGCTCTGGGAACAGCCAAGGATAGCATAATTTCATTTCACAATCTGACCCACCACTTCCGCCTTGGACGAAGAAGGCTTCCGCTCCCACGTAAGAAGCTCAATAAAGAGCAGGAATTAGGCTGGATGAGACTATACAAACTCTTTCCCTAACCCGGTAGTTATTTCCCATATGTTTCAAGCACAGTTTTCTCCCGATTGCATACTGTGCGATGATATACCCTAGGTATGCAAGGAAAACCACTCCCTCCCCCCAACCTCCAGAATTAGGGAAAATCCTGCTTCCAGACGACCGGGAGACCCTGCTGTACGCAACTCGGACCCGGGGTTCCAAGACCGGATCATCAAGCGCGCCCATGACGTCGCCAGTGGGATTGACCTGCTGGCGATCTAATAGTGCAATGTGACCCGGCCCTGCACCACTATCCGACTAAATATAGCTTTCCTCTCTCTCTCTCTCTCTCTGTTTCTCTCTGCGCTTACGGACGCTTGGAAAAGGTATCTCGCGGCGACACTGGTGGACGCAGCCAGCGTCTGTTAGAAACGTGCCAGGCACACGTATCCATGAGGATTCTACGAATCATCGTGCGCTTTCTTCTTATGCGTCAACGTGCAGGACCTGGTGGAGTGGGTGATCAGCCTGATCCACCAGTACATGGACTCGATCATCTACGCGGCCTACGAGACCGGGCTGGCGCTCATCAAGGGTGAGGAGGACGTGCGCGAGAACATCTGGAAGACGGTCGACGAGTTCATGGCCGACCAGATTCGCGGCCACGCGGGCGAGAACCGCCTCGAGGTATGCGCGCGCACTGGTGGCCGCGGGAGCGACACGCTGCGGCTGTTAGCTGAAACCTAGCAGCCGATTGTGGATCGATAATCGTTATGTATATATATATATATATATATATATATATATATATATATATATATATATATGTACGCTCATGCACCGGAGGTGGCTACCGTATAAACCCGCAGATGCAGTGCAAACGCATACACGTGTGCTGGCATATACATGTATATGCCCGTGCACGTTGCACTACAATGCAATTCCAATGCAAGGGTCTGACAATACTTTCACGCTGTCTGTACAGCGCTGCCCTAAAATATATATATATATATATATATATATATATATATATATATATATATATATATATATATATATATATATATATATATAGTTCTCGAGCGGAGCTTTCCAGTTTCAGTAGTACAACGCAGCAGCAATGAAATACGAACGTGAAAAATCACGAACGGCAGCACGACTCATTGGTCGACAAGTTGGTGTGGTCTTCCGTACGTTCTTTTCACTGGTGCATAGTAGGTATAGCACACAAAGCGCTCGTGGCTGTTCCATTCTCTGTGCGTTTTGTTTACTTCGCGCTGTTGAAAGCAATGTACAGAACAGAAAACGCATTTTTACATTCGCCAGTGTTAGAGGCGCTGCTGTGATTCGTTCGCAGACGCTTATACTCGTGTTGCTGGAGCGTGTTTAGCGCCAGTTTAACCGCAATCTCGTCTCAAGTTCAAGTATAATTCAGAGTAAAAGATGTTACACTATCCCTTCTCGCCTAGCTCATTCCGTCCATGGTAGCGTTCACCTATGCAAACCATCCGGCGGTCGCGAAAAAAACGGGTCAGTTTGCGGCGCATGCAGGTCCTTCGACAGGTGGTGGAAGTGCACAGCAAGTACCCGGGCGTGGCGGTGGCCTTCAAGAGCCGCCAGGCCTGTCAAAGCATCCTGAACGACGTGCGGCGACACATCAACGACCTCCTCCACAACGGCGCCATGGACACCGCCGAGCACCGCAAGATGATCACGGCAAGGGTGTTTTTTTTTTGCTTACATGCGAGCACAAGTTATGAGCTGCGGCATGAACCCGATTACGACGTACATACTTATGTGCTGGAAGCATACTTCAACATATAATTCGGTATACACCCGAACTCGACCATTGTGACGAACTTAAACGGAGTTTTGTAATGAGTTCGTCGTATATACACGGATTTCTTATCTCCCCTCGAGATATGAATCAAGAAATGAATCTATTTATCGAAACGTGAAAGTAGTAGAAAGTAATTTTTGCATCTGCTTTGAATATTTCTCAGTGCCACTAACAATGGCTTTGTCGATGCGTGATGTTTTTATGAGGGAGCTACATTTTACGTGGCTATCGGCCAGCGAGTCTCGCGTGTCCAAAATGAGAATAATTCGCGCCATTCATGCTCGCAATATTGTGGTTCGATTGTATGTGTAGTGGTCGGCTGAACAAGTCCCTTCGTCCTTCCGTTCGCAACTATATAGACCATGCAGTATACTTCGACTGGCGCGTGCCAGTGGTGCTCGTGACGTCACAGGATCTCCCCGCGGCGACTGCGTTGCCGGACCGCGGCGCCCGCATCCACAGCTGCAGCCGTAGACACAAACTCCTAGCGGACCTCGAACGTGGATCCCTGATAACGCGACGAGGGAAGCAAATATTACGCATTACTGGTTAAAAAGAACCGCGCATACATCAGCTGTCGTCCAATGAGGTATGCGCAGGGTAACTTCAATAATTCGATTTCAAAGGAAATCGGGGCTCCGAGCCGCGTTGCGTTGCATTTACACTTGACGTGGACCTCGCCGTCGCACGCCGGCCCTCGCCGCACGAGAACCGCACGCGGACGGGACGGCGCGCTCGCGTTCGTCCAGTGCGGCCGTGAGTGTGCGAACTACAGCGGAAGACCTCGTAACAGCTTCGTGGTAAAATTTACAATCGCCAGTGCAGCGCGACATGGGTAGTGGTGGTGGTGGGCGAAGTTTCCTTCATCGTCGCATGACAAGGACGAAGACAGAGGTGGCTTGACGATGATGGCATTATGAGAAGGACGAACGGACGAGAGCTTTGTGTGCGTCTGTGCGTACTAAACGCACGCCACTGGCTATGGGAGCGTTGCAAAGGCTTCAAGTATTAAACAAAGCGTGCGTTTGTGTGTGTGTGTGTGTGTGTGTGTGTGTGTGTGTGTGTGTGTGTGTGTGTGTGTGAGAGAGAGCGAGAGAGAGAGGGAGAGAGAGAGAGAGAGCGCTATGCCGTCTTTTCATGAGGTGCAGTAAATATGGAAGAGACGGACCTTAAATGTGCTGCTTGGTATTTCTTAGTATGTGCCAAAATTGGCATACTATGACAACAGTGTAGGACGAACACAAATGATAGGTCATGACAGGAATTTCATGATGTGCGTGTGATGTAGGTCATCAAACAGCCGCCTATGTCTTTGTGCTCTCATAGTCGTTTCGTTAACATGGTATGCGCCGAAACTGGCATAGTATGACGAGAGTGTATGACGAAGTTAAATGTTAAGTATGGCGTGAATGTCACGACTTGTGTATCATATAGGTCATGAAAGAGCCGCCTATGTTTTGATATGTACCAAAATTGGTATAGTATCACAACAGTGTATGGCGAACATAAAAGATAGTGTCATGACTTCCGTGTCATGTAGGTCATGAAACAGCCGCCTATGTCTTGGTGCTCTCACATTCGCTTCGTTCACATGGTAGGACTCCCCACACTGGTTCGCATAACAGCGATACCCGTAGAGCGTGGGATCTGCCGACTTGGTTTCTTTTTTTTTTGTTTTTTTTTTGTTTTTGTAATTATTCTTCGATTCGGCGAATATACCTGAACCGATTCAAATGAGTTCGAACCATTATTTTCTCGCCCTAGCGTTGAACTAGAACTGAACTGTTCCTAGTGAACCGCAAGGAATACTGGAGCACTGAAAGAAACGAGAGACCTTCGCTAACAATGTATAAGGTTTTACAGCTGTCGCTTCGCTAGAGGCATCCCGATGATTGCTTTGTGTGCCCGCATAGTTTT
Source organism: Dermacentor andersoni (assembly GCF_023375885.2). Lineage (NCBI taxonomy): Eukaryota > Metazoa > Arthropoda > Arachnida > Ixodida > Ixodidae > Dermacentor > Dermacentor andersoni. The sequence goes on from NC_092816.1 coordinate 78,328,260, forward strand.
AAACGATTTACTCTTGTACCATTCTCACCAGTGCTATGAGCAACCACTTACCTAGATGAGCCGGTGCTGGGAGGCGGAGGGTGCCATCCTTCGCCGATGGTTCAAGGTATACAGTCGAGGTTGATCGCGCGCGCAACTACTATGCCGTATGTTGTGGTCAGTAAAAGCACAAAAGGTATCTGCAGGCTTGTTATCTAGCCGCAGAGTAGCTGGAGCGAATATATTGTACTGCTCAAGGTTTGAAGGTGTTTGCTTGGCACCCAGATACATATCGAGTGCTTTATCACTGGCATCAGGACTGCATCCCAAAGTTTCACACTCTTCTACTAGGTGCTTACCTTAGCGCATATTAGGAATAGACTATAAAATAATTGTTCCCACGAAAGCATTGATGGGCACAAATTCAAAGATTGTCTGTGACAAGTGGCGCCACGCTTGGCCATTTATTTTTAAATGCCATAACATTGTTCCTGCAGTAACAGTTTAGGGAGGCTCATTTGGGAAAAGAAAAATTTCTACAGGCATCCCTATTGGGAATAAAATAGGTTTGCTTTTAAATGCGAAGCGTTTCTTGGTGGACCTTTGTCGCTTCGATAGTATCTATATATCTATCTAGCCGCCTACGTCTTGGTGCTTTCATGGTCATGTCCTTACCTTGGTATGCACTGAAATGGGCATAGTATGACAAGAGTGAATGGAAAACGTAAATGACAGGTCATTACATGAACGTCACGACACATATGTCATGACGTTCGTGTAATGAACAGTTATTTACGTTCGTCATCTACTTCTAGCAGTATGCCAATTTTGCTGCATACCAGGTTAACGAAACGATCATCACAGCACCAAGACTAAGGTTGCCAGACAGACAGACAGACAGACAGACAGACAGACAGACAGACAGACAGACAGACAGACAGACAGACAGACAGACGGACGGACGGATGGACGGACGGACGGATGGACGGACGGACGGACGGACGGACGGACGGTGTTTTCCCAGCTTTCCCGGACGGACTGGCTGGCTGGCTGGCTATATATATATATATATATATATATATATATATATATATATATATATATATATAGAGAGAGAGAGAGAGAGAGAGAGAGAGTGAGACACACAGCGCTGTACAGTCTTTTCAGCTATTGAATAAACGAAAATAAATAAACGGAAATTAAATATTAAAACTATTACCACTTGCGAGACATCTTGGCTCACAGTGTGCTACGAAATTCACCGGCATTCCGGTTGACAGTTTCCCCAAAATCTTAAGACAAATAGTTCAGATGACCTTAACTGTGATGCCAATGCACTTTTTAGCGGATTTTGGAGGCGTACCTTAATTGTGTGTCTGCTAAGACACACAATATCAGCTAAGCTGGCAAAAGTTCACTGCTACTCGGTCTGTATTTCTTAATTGGAGCATGTGCCTTTGAGCGTGTAATTAAAAGTTAATTAGGGACGTCTTTTTTTTTTTTCACTTTTATTTGTACACCTGGACAATGTGATTTGTCGCGCTATATTAACGTCCGACTCTTCGGGCGATTCACCTCAACAGGCCGAATTGAGCGATGGGCTCCAGGCGATCCTTAAAGGAATCGTTAAAAATAAAATAAAGGGGAAAAAATACATTTTGCAGCGCGACGATGCGTGCGCAATGACGCAATAGAGCGCAACGCGTGCATGCAGGCCGCCGAGGAAGCGATGCAACAGGTGATGTCCGCGCCGTACAGCTTTCCCAGCAGCTACAAGCCCATCTCCGTGCTACGCGCCGTGCCATGGATGGGCACCGACCAGCTCAGGCAGTTCCTAGCGGTACGTCTCGTCTGCTTTCTCCGAGACTCGCGTGCAGTAGCATCGAGCATGCATCGAAGTAAGTGCAAAAGCCCGTAAACGGTCTTGAGCCATCGCCGTGGGGTAAAGGTTTCTACGCACCTTGGGGCAAGGGAATTGCCTCCTCGCCGAATAACGCCCTGTGAATTTCGACTTGGCCCAGTGACTTTACGACTAATCCACGGCAATTGCTGATGCCACGTGACCGGCGGTCATTCACAGGGAAGGCCGCGTGCCTCTTTGCGCCAACAGCGTAACGGTCCCGAGGTCACCTGGAGGCAGCCATTGGTATGTCGTGTCCTAGAGCCCTTTCACCACGTGTACGCTACTAATGCGTCAGCATTCTTAGTGAATTTCACGTCTCCGAGGCTATCTATCTATCTGTGTCTATGTTTGCATCTATGTTTGCATGGTCGAACGGCTAGGGTATCGGGCTGCTGTGCTGTGCTAATGGGACCAACCATCCGACCAACTTTACTCACCTAGTAGAAGTTTAATATACCTGGTAGCGAAGCTTACATAGAAGCCCATACTTTCAAAACATGGTGGTTCTTCGGTGGTGCATGGGGCTTAGCGCCATCTGTGTGACGAGGGAACACTTCCGGCGGAAAAAAATACAATGTGACGCCATATCCGTTAAAAACAAAAGTGACGTCATCTTGTTCTCAAAGGCGCGAAATTTGTTTCCGTGGCCTGCCATTAGAGCTGTGTATTCAAATGCCCCGCCATTCGACTTGATGGGCGTTTCGAGCTTTCAGCACGGAAAGCGATGCAAGAAAAGGTCAGCCGTACGGGTGTCGAAATTGCACCCCTGAACAGAGCATACTTTCTTTGGAGGCCGACGAAAGCTCTAGGTGTGCAGTGCTGGTTCTATCGTCGGACACCAAGCCCGTTGGCCTGCGCAGTCGCACGAGAACAACTAAAGTAAGCAATCATCTGGCGATCGCGACTCACTACTTTTGACTGAACAGGCTGAGAAACGATGAAGGTACCCGTGTCGCCAAATTCCGACAAACGTCGACAAGCAAAACAGCGCAACGTGTGAGGGGGCCGTATTCTAACAAGTGAACTTTACGAGCGCGCCTTCCTGCACACTTCAAGAGCTGCATTGCTTTGCAAGAGATAGCGGCCTCAACTCTTAGGAAGGGCGCTATAAAAAGGTATTTATTGACAATGATAAAATAATGTTGTCTTTTTATTACTCGTCACGCATATATGGATTTAACTGTGTCTCGCTCAAATAGAAAGCGATTTTCTCTTTCCCAATGTTTGCTCCTTCCAAACATAGCCGCGCTTCAATCGCCGCTCCCATAACCACCCTTGTTGGTGTCGGTGGCAATTAGTTCTGAACAGCGCTTTTCACCCGAAGCTTCGCGACCTATTGGGATTGACCTTGCTCAATATGTGGCAATATGTACATATGTGCCGCTCTTCAACGAACCTCTGGTCAACTTGGGTCAATGCGTATGCGACACTAGGTTTGCGGCAAGCGAGGGTCCAATTCTCAGCGTTTGCACGCATCGGAGCTCCACGCTTCTCGTCTCGGAGGCCACGCCCAGACTTCTCGGCAGGGCCACAAGGTGGCACAGCGTCTTTTGAAAGAAGCACTAGAGAGGATCCCGGCATCCGCATGACGCGTTTCTCAGCGTTTGCACGCACCGGCGCGCCATGCATTTCGGAGACCACGCGCAGGCTTCGTGGCGGCGCCGCTGGATGGCGCCGGGTGTTCCTAGGGAAGAAACGGGAAGAAATCCGTAGGTGGGGCTCGGTGGCTGCGCCACAACGCTGTCGCATGACATGCTAGTTTTCACCATGCAGATGATCACCGCCGTTGTTTGCGACCTGCTGCTGCCTCCACTGCAGATGGCTTGCATCGTGGCACCAACGGAGCATGCGCCATCGCTATGCCGATGCCCCAACCAGATTGACGTCTCACCTACCTTGGCTTCGCTGAAGGAACCTAGATCGCCACTCGGATACTGGATGTTCCAACCAGCGTGGGATCACGCATCGAAAGAGACGCTATCAAGTCTGTCAACTATAAAGGAGCAGCAACTATCGCGACCACCTTGTGGGCTCGGTGGCTGCGCCACAACGCTGTCGCATGACATGCTAGTCTTCACCATGCATTTCAGTAAGAAATGTGGTGCAGATCCCGAGCCCTCAGTGCTGCTTCGCAATACTTGGCGAATGTGCCTATGCCATTCAGCCATTGCTGTTGCTGTCAGGCGATGTCGAAACTAATCCGGGGCCTAGTATAAATGACGTTTTCGCTGAGTTGCGGAAGCAGACAATTGGGCAAAGCGTACTAATCACTGAGGCAAACGCCTAAATAATCAACTTTTGTGCACCGATGCAACACTAACGGATTTAAATAAGCGAATGATGGAACTGGAGCAACACTACCAGGCACTGATCCCCCTGCGAAGCGAATTAGAAGCTGTGTACGCTACTTCCTCTGAAACTGGTCGCCTGGCATCTAGCCTAGAGAGCCGCATAGAAGATACTGACAACCGTTCACGTAGAAACAGCTTAATATTGTCTAGCATTCCTGACTCCAACCCTCCTGAAACTTTTGCACCATCAGAAAAACTATTTGTTGATAACATTCATGAGCACATGTACATAAGCCTCGATCCGAAAGAAATTGAGCGTGCGCACCGGCTGGGACGCTATTCACCTGGACGTAACCGCGCTATCATTGTCAAGTTCGCATTCTATAAAACAAAAGAATTGGTCTTGTCTAATGGTCGCAAGCTAAAGGGGAGTAACTGCAGTACAGGCGAGACCTTTTCACCCGCTGTTCGAAATGCCCGCAAACAACTTGTTGTTTTCGGCAAAATCATGGCAATACCTTTCAAACTACGTACGTTTCAAGACACTTGTCATAGGATCCAAACACTACGAATATGACGAACCATCTAATACCGTAAAGGAGATTCACTAGCAATCAAAGTGCAATAGAGGTTCGCTTAACCCTCTCCACATAACCACAACGAATAACCTTTCTTTATCTGTTATTTTCACTAGCGCCCGTAGTTTTCTTCCCAAACGCGAAGATATATAAAGTCTCGTTTCTTCATCCGGCAGTAATCTTATTATTTTAACAGAAACGTGGGTAACATCGGAGATCAGTGACAACGAGATATTATTCGACTTGCCAAGCTTCGAAAATCATCGCTGTGACCGCCAAGGAACGCGAGAAAGGGGTTCTCATAGCATTTAGCAAGCAATTGCCGTGTACACCAATCGCGCCTCCTACTGCCCTTGAGATAGCCTGGCTACTTCTCCGCTCTTTCCCACAGGCTGTCCTGCTGGGTGTGTGTTACTGACCCCCTGTTAATAGCCCTGATTTCCCTGGAAAATTAAACCGCATTTTATGCCAGGTTACTGCCGCACATCCTAACGCTCATATTCTTTTATTCGGTGACTTTAATTTTCCTGGTATTGACTGGCGTGACCTATCTTCAGCAGCATGAACTAATGCTGAGGCGATTATTCGAATGCGATTATTATTATTATTATTATTATTATTATTATTATTATTATTATTATTATTATTATTATTATTATTATTATTATTATGCGATTAAATAATGCGATTATTAGAAGAAGAAAAAATGGATGGGGGGGGGGCAATTCGCGGCAAAACCTCAGCTCATCTACGTCGGTGTGACGTCATGGATCTCAGATTATTTCTTTTTTCGTATGTGCACCCTCGTAGCGCACTACAATTAAGTTCTCTAAACTTGCTAAGTTCAGTCTATTGGCTCATTCAAGTACAACGTTGCCTACTTTTAGAGATTAAAAATTTAGGCCAGAGCAGACGTCGTCAGAGTCCATGACCTCACGGCCAGGCATGGTGCAGGATCTTCAAGGTGGCGTTGCCACCTGTTTTTCGTTGTCGCGTCTTTGATGGCTTTCCGTGCCTCATCTCACAGTATATTTTAGAGCGCAGCACTTAGCAGCCTGTTCCTGCGTTCAACGACGGCATGCCTTGGCGTCGAGCGCAGCGGGAGATGAAAGAAGAGAGCGCAAGGATGAAAGTGGAGGAGGAGGACGAGGCTATAGTGAAAGCGAGGCGGAAAGTGGAGGAGGGGCGGAGGGGAAACGGCCTGCTGAGGTCAGTAAGCGGTACCAGCATGTGTGATCGGGATCACTCCTCCAGCAAGGGGCGATGACGAGCGGCTAGGAGTAAGGCTCGATGTGACGCTTCCTTGGGTGCTGTCGCCGCTTACATTGGTTGCGCGATTTCCCCGCGACGAAGGGCTGCTCTCGCCGTTGGTGGAACGAAAGCGGAAGAAGAAAAGCGCCGCGCAAGACGGGCTCTGCGGAGACGATGGCTACCATACGGCGCCAGAGCAGCGCGCGACGTCTGTATGGAACCAAAGCACTGCACGAGTGGTGGTCTGTCTGCGGCGGCTGTTGTGAATTGCGCCCACGCGTCGCCCACGCTCTGCCTCTCGCGATCTCCCGAATAGCGAGGCAGCCGCTCCACACTTCGCTTCGTTTGCAATGGGCCGCACGAGACAGATTGTCCATGCCAGCCACGCTACTCACGGCTTTCTGTTTCCTAATAAAAACCGTTTACCTATATAACCATAATACAAAATATTGACACTCGAAATGAAAACACGAGTTGCGCTCAAATTTCGCATTGGGGAGTATTGTAATCGTCGGTGAACGTGTGCGTATGCGTGTGCGAGCTTGCGTGCGTGTGTGTGTGTGTGTGGGGGGGGGGGTATTTTTGGGGTGCAACGTGGAAGCCAGCTGAAGAGTTTTTAGAAGAGGTCGCCACCACTGATCTGGTCGCTGTTACACACTTTATATAAGATGTTGTGCTTTTTCCCAGATGACCATCAGGCCTGTGTCCTACGATCCCGGTGTGGTGATCATACACGAGAACGAGGACACTTCCATCGTCGTAGCGACCTCCGGTATTGTGAAGGTCTGTACGCATTCACACGCAAGCGCCACCTCCTCGCACTGACTGTTGCTTATCATGCTGTTACTATTCCCAGACAACGGGTAATTTTAGCGTGAACGGAAAGCTGCATTTGCGAATCTGCCTTGGAGGCTGCAGCGTTATTGTTCATCATCATCATCATCATCATCATCATCATCATCATCATCATCGTCGTCGTCGTCGTCATCATCGTCATCATCATCATCATCATCATCTACTTAAAGTAGAAAAGCAGAAAACAGGCGTGTCACTGTAGTGCAGTAACCAGAAGAATCCAACGTTCAACTAAATTAAACTGGAAGACTACAATTTAATGCAACCACAAAAAGATACGCAAGTCCAAATTGCTAGCCGAGCGAACTACAACTAATTCAAAGAATACAAATAAGAGACGGCAGAAGCGTGTCTTACACTGAAGTCGCGTAGTAGTGCTTTTGAAGTAGGCGTAACGGCATGGAGACTCAACTTCCGTGCTGACAGGCCGCCAGGTGGCGCTGCCGTTCTTGCCGGAGCGAAGAACACGCACCTATAAAACGAGACATAAGCAGGAAGAAGAAGCACGTGCTTGCTGCAGTAAAACTAAGAAAACGACGGAGCATCTTTTATTAGAATGCGAAGACATCTGCCCAGCGGTGGATTTAGGCACCACTGGCCTCCTTGAAGCCCTTAGGCTCAGCGAGGTAAACGTGTCCGCAATAGAGATTAGTAAGAAGCGACTGGAAGATTGGTGGAAGTAGGGAAACGACAAAGAACGGAGACGTACTAAAGCAAAATTCATAATAGTGGGTCAGAAAATTTGGTTGTGGGAGTTCATCGTGTATTTTTTTTTTAACCTACGTAGGACATTAGGCAGTATAATAGCAGGAGCTTGGTGTCGCAACCCACCGTCCCGTTCCAAAGGGGACGCTCATAACATCCATCCATCCATTCATCCAAGCTTCGCCTCGGGGTGTTTCGGCGCAGGTGTCTGGCGAGGTGACGGAGAACGTGGACGGCGCGCTGCCCAACACGGCCTCGTTCCTGTACTTCTACAGTGATGGATACTTCGAAGATTACATCCTGGCGCCCGACATCATCGGCACGCTGAGCATCGTCTCGGACGAGCCCTGCGTCACCACGGTCACCGCCGAGACCGCCGTCAATGTAAGGAGCCTTTGTATATATATATATATATATATATATATATATATATATATATATATATATATATATATATATATATAATTCTTATAGGTTGTCTGTGGACGATAGCACAATTCCAGTTCATGAGGGGGGTCTGCTCGAAGCGGTGGACACTACTTGCACAAAAAGTTTAAATGCATAATCGATCAGTTAACAAAAATTCACTAATTATGTTTTAAACTAATTACCTTATGGCCTGTATTGCAATTTACAAATCCTGTCCGTGGAGTTCGCAAGGCGGATTCACTTGGAACGAATTCTGAGGATGACATCAGTTCCGAGATAATTCCGGAACTTTGCAGACAAATGCATTGGCGTTCCAGTTACTTTTGTGCTTGAATGCATAAAACGACGCTCTATTTAGAAAGTAACTGGAACGCCAGTGCACTTCTCCGCAATATTAAGGATTTCAACATCAGTCCACTACAACAATGAGTGAGTCGGCGAGCGAAAGACCTGAGAACTGTTCGGATCCATAACAGAAGCAGAAGAAGCTCTCCCTTTCTTCGTCTTTCCTTTTTTTTTTCTAATCTCGCAACTGCTAAACGTACATTCGCGGAACTTTTGTGCTTGAATGCATAAAACGAGCTTTTGTTAAAAAAGGAACGCCAATGCATTTCTCCGCAAAGTTCAGGAATTAATATCTCGAAACTGGTCTCATCCCTAGAATTCGTTCCAAGTGAATCCGCCTTGCGAACTCCACAGCTAGGATTTGTAAGTTGCAACATGGGCCATAAGATAATTAGTTAAAAACTTGATTAGTAAATTTTTCTCAATCAGTCGATTATGCATTTTAACTTTTTGTGCTAATATATGTACGCCTGTTCGAGTAGACCAGCTCATGAGCTATAATTTTGTTGTCTGCCACAGGCAATTTAAACAAAAAAAAAATGAGAGTGTTCGCTGAAACACCCGATATATGGTTCGCAGTCCTCGAACCACGAAGCACCCAGGCTTACTTGATGGTTTACAAAACACAGAACAAATGCTTGTCATTTGTGTTTTACGGCCATGGTTCTAGCTCCCGTTTTTCAGCTTTTGTTTAATTTGTTTATTAAAGGACCCTGATTCAGCTTCGGACGTACTAGCTCTCAAGCCCGTAAATGTGCACGCGACTACCAATTCCTCTGTAACGCTATTTCCGTCATCTTTTAAGTCTGTGTGGCAATGACGCATCCACTCGTTTCTACAGCTTTCTCGGTAAGTGTGAGATATTTCCACTCGTTTCTTGTTTGTCTTCCTGACTGCACAGCTATATTGCTGCGTAACATATATTGAAGCACAGACACTCTGAGATTACCACGCCTCTTCCTTTCAGCATGCTACAACCCTCTGTTTTTCCTATACCTGCAAAGCACCGGACTTCTACTATACGCATCACTTAACTCGAGAGCCGGGGATGCTCAAGTGTGTACGCGCTCGCAGGCATACCTGATCCCCAAGGAACGGCTGCTGGAGGCGCTGGAAGTGTTCACCGCGTGGCCCAGCTTCCGCTACCAGCTGTGGTACTTCATCTGCTCCACGCTGAGCACGCCTCTGCTGCAGTCACAGCCGCAGTACCAGGTGCATCATTCTCTCTATATGCGTTTACACCCAAATCATACAGTAATATGCGGCACGCACAATTGGCGACAGCGCAACTAGTGCCTGAAAACCAGAACCTGAGAGAATTTAGAGCTGACATTCTGAAGAAGTGACGTCGGTTGAACAAAACACAATGTCTTGCTTCATCGTTCAGCAGAACACAGGCATCAGCTCGTTATGTATACCCCGTTTCACAATAATGTAACAGCGGGAAAAAAAGGTACAGCTACGGTGTCAGCCAATCAGGAGCTCGGTCGTGCAAAATGCACGTGTCCCCACGCCGCGCTTTGCGTCACTTACGGCGAGCGGTAATGGCAGCGCTCTTCTTTTTTTTTCAATTTTGGTTTTGAAATTGTCTAAGTTTGCGAGCTTTTTAGTGAGGCATCCACTCGTATTTTAAGCGGACAATCTTACACGGGGGCTGTTCCATATATATGCACTATCTGAAACTAGTCTTTGCACGAGCTCCAAAACGTCGCAGTTGGCCTTTAAAGCCGCAGAACATGCGCAGAACACGTTCTGCGTTCCTCTCCTGCGCAGACGTGGCCCACGGAGAAAGTCAACAACCGTCTGGAGCGGATGCAGATGCCGGACCTGATGAACGCCAAGCAGTTCCAGGTGAGCCCAGACATCGAGGACCTGCTGCTCATCCAAGGTCGCATCATGGACGCCACCACGGAGGAGGAGTACCTGGCACCCATGTACATCCCGCGCACAGTCACCAAGATCATCTTCCCGGTACGCACGACATACACCAACCTGGTTGCTCTCTTGTCTTGCTTGGTAAACGTTGCTACAGTCTCTTACACGCAGTCACACGGGGCGCTTTCGGTCGCGGTCAAGCACTATCTGGATCGAAAGTGCCCCGTGTGACTAGATTACATTTGTGTGGAGCGCCATGCTCCAGTATTGGTGCAGAATCCCGAGAAATACCTTGCCTGAACCTCGAGATGCAAAATTTTAGGACATTATGAACGTCCTCAAGGATTTATTTTTGTTGCTGTTGTTTTAATTCAACTGGCGTTGTTCGTCTACTTTAGGTACTTCGACTCCATCCGTCCGTTCATCTGTCTGTCTGTCTGTCTGTCTGTCTGTCTGTCTGTCTGTCTGTCTGTCTGTCTGTCTGTCTGTCTGTCTGTCTGTCTGTCTGTCTGTCTGTCTGCCTGTCTGTCTGTCTGCCTGTCTGTCTGTCTGTCTGTCTGTCTGTCTGCCTGTCTGTCTGTCTGTCTGTCTGTGAACAGACAACCATCCATTCATCTGTCCACTACGCCGACCCAACACAATAAGTTGTTTACTAGTTTTGGCCATCCTATCGTCACCACGTCGCTACAATCATGCTGTCATTCAATAATGATCACATCGCCGTTGTCATGCCATTGTGGTCATTTCATCGTCATCGTATAGATGTCGTGATGCTATCGTGGCCGTCCCATCGTCGTTATTCCAGCTTCGTCATCCGATTTTCGTCGTACCATCTCTGCCACGATGTCGTCGTCACGTCATCGTCGTCACGTGATCGACGTCATAGAGTCGTCGTCGCGCCTTTGTCATTTCGGGCTGGTCATCCCATTATCATCATGCCGTCGTCGTCATATTACCTCGCCGTACGCACGGTCGTCATTCTTTTTTCGTCATTCCATCATCTTGCCACGTCGTTGTCACACAGTCGTCGTCATTCCATCATTGTCATGGGCGACCGATAGAGGGGGCATGTGAAAACGCCCGTTTGCCGTGGTCAGAATTAAACCGGAGCCTTCCCTATACATACGGTGTCCCCCATATAACCCTCTGTCCACTTTGGGCAACTTAACCCTACGACTAAAATCTGTACGCGGGATCGTTCTATGCTTCAGGGTGAGGTGTACAGCCGCCCGTGTCCCGTGATGGTGATCATCGCCAACGAGCAGTACACGCTGCCCGAGGAAGTGGACTGGGTGTTGCGCGAGCAGCGACGCGGCGACGACAATAACGAGCAGCGCGCCGCCGCCGCTCCCTCCGCCGGCTTCTCGAACTTCGACGAGATGACCTATGTGTCCAGGGTGAGCACTAACTGCAGCTATGGCGCGAGTTGGCCCAAGTGAGCACCGTCAAACCTCGATATAACGAACGCTCATATATAATGAAACATCTATCACGATAAAGAAAATAAAAAACTTGACTGTGTGGTTATGTTTTTCACCTACAGCGCTAGTTTTTTCAAGCACCATTACAACCAAACCTCAATATAATGAAAACGCATATAATAAAATACCGGATACAGTGAACCAAATGGAAACTTTGCTGATCACGCTCTACTTTAGCTAGAGTTCTGCCGGTGTAACAAAACCGAAAGTGTCATATATACTACTATCCTGCACAGAGATGTGAAAATAAGCAAATGCCACGTAGCAGGGCAGAACAACGGTAATGCTGTTTGCCGTTGCTTGGAGATAATCAGATTATTTTTGCGTTCCGTCTAAATACATAATCAGTCTTAATTAATTAATCAACTACTCCAATAAAATAATTAGGTGAAAAGTGTCAATGAGAAAATCGTAGAACAGCACGAAATACTCTTGATACAGCTTTCTGTTGCTCAATACATGCTACATTAAAGTCTTTTTGTCATAACACGACAATTTGCTTTTTTGCAATGATTTACGTACAGGAAAAAAGTCGCAGTTTCCGCCGAAAGGCAAAGCACCGATTGCTTAGTAAATTAGAAGACAGCTATACGAAATAAGGATAGTAGTTTTATCGGCCGTATAGACTTTGAAGCATTCACTTACTAACTGAATTAACAAGGATTGTGTCAGCGCGCACAAGAAAACATGAACATATTACGCTGTCAAAGCGCTGGTGTGAGTAAGCGCGGCAGCAGCAGCGAGCGAAGTGACCCTCGTGCCGTTTGTCGCTTTAACGCAACAGCGGCTAGAACACAGCGCGCACAAAGGTATGAGCCGTCTGCAGATCGCTTTCAAGATACGACGCACGCGACCGCACGCGGCTGTACAAAGTACGAACTTGTTGGCGGAGTCGAAGCTGCCCTCCCGCGCTGCCTCCCAGCTTTCCTCCATATATGGCGCGCGAGATTGAGCCGCGATCGTCAGTTCCTCTTGCGCCCGGTCGCGAAATGCGCAGTTGCGGCGGGAGCACTACGTCACCGCCCTCTCCTTCTCCCCCCACGGTATTTTGCTCGATGGAAGACGGCGCATTGGCTTCCAGCTTTCTACTTCGCACGTGCCACATTGAGCCGCGATCGTCGGCTTCCCTCGCGTGATTTTACTCGCCCTTACAGCATACAACGCGTGGCGGCGGTGTTATTGCCCCTGGACTTTATACGTAACATCACGGCGACGGTAAAAATACTCCTGGGGTGTCCATATAGTTACTATTGCAATAAAAACAAGGCTTGCGAAATAATTGCTCTTACTGTCTTGAAGTTTATCTGGCACCAAAACACCGAAGCATCGACTTGTAACCACTAAAAAAGAGAGTCGCACTTACGCCCGAAAGACGAAGCATCGATTGCGATAGCAGATTGATTGACAGCCATAATAATTAAGGATAGCAGTTTTATCGGCCGTATCAACTTGTAAACACTCGCTTGCCAACCAAATTAACAAGCATGGTGTCAGCTCGCACATCACACTCGATGGCCGCGGACATTCGCTGTCAAAACGCTGGCAGCAGAGAGTGAAGCGACCTTCGTGCTGTCTTTCGTTTCAACGCAAACTGAGCGGCGAGAACACAGCAAACACAAGACTACGAGCCGTCGGCCCACCTAGACTGTACCTCCAAAGCAGATCGCTTTCAAGAAAAGCCCGCGCCCGCACCATACGCAGTTGCTGCCGAAGTAGAACGCCCCCTGCCCTTCCTCCCCTCCCCCGGTGCCATGAGCGCGACGGAAGACGGCGCGCTTCCTCCCTGCTTTCCTCCCTTGT